>NW_027249061.1:482411-850000 GCF_019359855.2 Lolium perenne | reverse complement strand
CCAAGGCCGACGCATCCTCTACACCTTCCAAGAAGACGACTATCCAAAGTCGAATGAAGCAAACGGTCTCCTCCACCGCCTCCTCTAAGGCATCCACGGGACCCTCTAGTGTCACTTGCTTCAAGTGTGGCACCCAAGGTCACAAGTCGTTTGAGTGCAAGAACACCAAGGTCATGATCACTATGGAGAATGGTGACATCGAGACTCTTGATGAGGATGAATATGAAGCCCTTGTGCAAGCCGCCGTGGAAAGTGAAGAAGCTTATGAGCAAGAAAGTGGAGAAGATCCTCTCTTATGTGAGCATGACCCAAGTCCCTCACTTGTGGTCACAAGGGTGCTAACCACACAACCTCATGATATGGAAGAACAACGGTGCAACATCTTCCAAACCCGTGCCGGAATTGGTGGCAAGTCTATCAAGGTCATCATCGATGGTGGAAGTTGCCACAACCTTGCGAGCACCGAGTTGTGTGAGAAGCTCCACCTCACTCTCCGCAAGCATCCTCACCCTTACCATATCCAATGGTTGAGTGACAAGGGCAACGTCAAGATACAACATACCGTCACCGTCAACTTCAAGATCGGCCCTTATGAGGACACTATCGAGTGTGACGTGGTACCCATGACGGTGTGCCACATGTTGCTTGGCCGCCCTTGGCAATATGACAAGAAGGCTATACATGATGGACTCTCCAACACATACACCTTCAAGGTCAACGACAAGAAGTTCGAGTTGCGCCCGATGACTCCTAGCCAAATCATCGCCGATAATGCGAAGGCTTTAGCGAGGGCACAACTCCGCACCCATAGTGAGATGAGAGGAGAGGGAGCGACCCACCACAAAGAGAGTGAGCGCCACAAGCCATACATGAGTGAGCCCAAGAGTGTCCTTCTAGCCACCAAGAGTGAGTGGAGAGAGCTCCAAGAGAACCCATCCACCATATTGCACTATGTGCTCATATGCAAGGGACCCGCGTCGGAGACTAACGACTTAACCAACATTCCTCCGTCTTTGTTGTCTCTTTTGCAGGAATTTCGAGACGTCTTCCCCGACGAGCTCCCTCATGGACTACCACCACTCCGCGGCATAGAACACCGCATCGACCTCATACCCGGCGCTCCGCTCCCAAACCGTGCCGCCTACCGCACCAACCCCGAAGAGACCAAGGAGATCAACCGTCAAATTCAAGATCTCCTCGCCAAAGGGTATGTCCGTGAAAGCCTTAGCCCTTGTGCGGTTCCCGTGATCCTCGTGCCTAAACCGGATGAGACGCAACGGATGTGTATGGATTGTCGCCCCATCAATGCCATTACCGTCCGTTACCGCCATCCCATTCCGCGTTTAGATGACATGCTTGATGAACTTAGTGGTGCCACGATTTTCTCTAAAATCGATTTGCGTAGTGGTTACCATCAAATCCGCATGGCTATTGGTGACGAATGGAAAACGGCATTCAAGACCAAACTCGGTCTCTATGAATGGCTCGTTATGCCTTTCGGTCTTTCCAATGCACCATCTACTTTCATGCGCCTCATGAATCACATCTTGCGTCCTCTCATTGGCAAGAGCGTGGTTGTCTACTTCGATGATATTCTTATTTATAGCAAAAACCTCGAGGACCATGTGCAACATGTGAGAGAAGTCTTGTGCATCTTGCGCCATGAAAAGCTATATGCTAACCTCCCCAAATGCACATTTGCTCAAAACAAATTGGTGTTTCTTGGTTTTGTGGTTTCCGCTAATGGGATTGAAGTTGATTCTTCCAAGGTGGAGGCCATCCATAATTGGCCTACCCCTACAAATGTTGGCCAAGTCCGAAGCTTCCATGGACTTGCCGGGTTTTACCGCCGCTTTGTGAAAGATTTTAGCACCATTGCGTGCCCTTTGAATGAGCTTACCAAGAAGAATGTTCCGTTTGTTTGGGGCAAGGCCCAACAAAATGCTTTTGATGAGTTGAAGAAACGTCTTACCGAAGCTCCACTTCTTGTTCTTCCAAATTTTGCCAAAACTTTTGAGATTGAGTGTGATGCAAGTGGGCTTGGTATTGGCGGTGTTCTTATGCAAGAGGGCAAACCCGTGGCATACTATAGTGAGAAGTTAGATGGCGCACGCCTCAACTATCCTATATATGACAAGGAGCTCTACGCTTTGGTTCGTGTTCTTGAAGTTTGGCAACACTATCTTTGGCCAAAAGAGTTTATCATTCATTCCGACCATGAGTCCTTGAAATATTTGAAAAGCCAACACAACTTGAACAAACGACATGCAAAATGGGTCGAGTTCATTGAGTCCTTCCCATATGTGATCAAATACAAGAAGGGCAAGGACAATGTTGTGGCGGATGCTCTTTCCCGCAAAAACACCCTTTTGCTAACTCGTTTGGATTTTCATGTTTTGGGACTTGACGAGATCAAAGAACTCTATCCTTCCGATTCTTTCTTTGCTCCAATTTTTGAGAAGTGCTCCGTTGAGCGAGGAGTGGATGATTTCTATTTGCATGATGGCTATTTGTTCAAAGCCAACAAGATTTGCATTCCCGCGTCTTCGCTTCGAAAATTGCTTTTGCACGAGTCTCATGGAGGAGGTCTGATGGGCCACTTTGGCCGTGACAAGACATATGCCATGCTCTCAACCCACTACTATTGGCCAAAGATGAAGCGAGATGTGGAGCGCCTTTGCCGTCGGTGCACAACATGCTTACAAGCTAAGTCTACCTCCAACCCTTATGGTCTCTACATGCCATTGCCTATTCCTTTTGCACCATGGACAGATATTAGCATGGATTTCGTTCTAGGCTTGCCTCGCACTAAGCATGGTCATGATTCCATATTTGTTGTAGTGGATAGATTCTCTAAGATGGCTCATTTCATACCTTGCCATAAGAGCGACGATGCTTCACACATTGCTTCATTGTTTTTCAGGGAAATCGTTCGCCTACATGGAGTACCGCAAAGCATTGTGTCGGATCGAGACGTCAAGTTCATGAGCTATCTTTGGAAGTCGATCATGGCGAAGTTTGGAGTCAAGCTCTTGTTCTCATCATCATCGCACCCGCAAACGGACGGCCAAACGGAAGTGGTCAATCGAAGCCTCTCCACCCTCCTACGGGTCCTCGTGAAGAAAAACTTAAGGTCATGGGAGGAGTGCCTTCCTCACGCCGAGTTCGCCTACAACCGCGCCAAGCACAAGACTACATCAAGGAGCCCCTTCATGGTCGTCTACGGCTTCGAACCTTACACGGCACTCGACATACTTCCGCTTCCCCTCCACGAGCGCATCAACATGGACTTCGACAAGCGCGCCGCCGCCGTCAAGAAACTACATGAAGAGACAAGGGCAACCATACAAGCACATGTTCTTCGTCAAGCCAACCACATCAACGCCAAGAAGAAGGCAAGGATATTCGAAGAAGGAGACCTCGTTTGGATCCACCTCCGGAAGGACCGGTTTCCCCATGAGCGCAACTCCAAGCTCAAGCCAAGAGGAGATGGCCCCTTCAAGGTCCTCAAGCGCATCAATGACAACGCTTACGTCATCGACATACCAACATCCAAGTACTTGGTGAGCAACACGTTCAACGTCTCGGACTTGTCACCCTATCATGGAGATGAGGAGGTGCAAGAGTCGAGGACGACTCTTTCCCAAGGGGGGGGAGATGATGTAGCCCCGGTCACCGACGTCGCTACACCAAGACCAACAAGTCCCCCTAGTGGACCGATGACACGAGCCCGAGTCAAAGCTCTTCATGATGAGGTGAACTCGCTCCTCACCACCCTTGATCTTGGTACCCCTTTGGATGGATTGCTACCTCATGCCGACGTGCTATGTGTCATTAGGTACAAGGCGCGTCAAGACCACGGAGAGGAGGAGACGCCAAGGTCAAGGGAAGGAGAGAAGCAACTGGACATGGAGATGATCATGAAGCCGAAGCCGACGTCGCACGAAGCGCTCCAAGGAAGAGACGGACGCTGGCCGGTCCAGGACCCGGTCAGACCGGACCTACAACCGGACGCCCCGGTCATAGGCCCGGTCAGACCGGCCCCAAACCGGACAGCCCGGTCCCAGGCCCGGTCCGACCGGCCCCAAACCGGACCTGACGAGAATGCCCCACCAAACTGCCTTAACTTATCCATTCGCGTACCTGTTCGCCCTTGCTGGCCGTGTATGACTATATAAGTGGCTGGGACCCCTCATTAGCTCTTTAGACTTGTTGAACTCAAACCTAATTTTGAGCTTAGTCTCCCTTGGGTATCATCCCTCTGTAATCAAGGCCATCCTTGTTGTTGATTTGGATATTGTTGAGTGAGATTCTAGTACAAGCTACTCTCTCTCCCTCACCAATCCCCTTTTCTCCAACACCAATCTCTCACCGGGAATTCTGCCGCGTGCCTCTTCCGGGTGATTCTATTGGCGTGGTCCATCGAGCCACGGGGGTAAGTATCGGGTGTATCGGGTTGGTGTGCGTGCGTGAGTCTCGGAGTTCCTCGTGTTCATCGTGTTCTTCGTGTTCCTCGCGTTTTCCCATCTCCCCTCTTGGTTTCGAAGTCAATCCGCGAGATCGGGCCACACACGGGGTCTTAGACCTCATCACCGGCCTTGTTCCGGAATTCCGCCATTTCCTCGCAGTAACATCTAATATGGTTTTAACGGACTTTCGGAACTTGGGCGGAACTTGGGCGGAAGTTCCGGCGGGCGGAAGTTCCGGTCCTCCGCGGCGGAAGTTCCGGTCATGGGCGGAAGTTCCGGTCATGGGCGGAAGTTCCGGCCATCAGGGGCGGAAGTTCCGGCCTGGAGCGTCCAGCTCCTCTTTCTCCTTCTCTTCCATGCTTCCGTGACATCGGCCTTGCGTCCTCGGGTCTCCATGGCATCCTCTCTTCTCTCCGTACTTGTCGTCGAGTTCCTGTCATCAAGATATGTCGGAGTATGAAGTAGTATATCGTCCCAAATAGGCGATTCGAGACACGCGTAAAGGAGAAGATTCACCTTAGCGTGCCGTCTTGTCGATGAAGCATATGATGTGGCGAAGACCGAAGGTCGGGCTACATCAGTTATACCTGCGATGATGGTGGTGGAGGTGGTGGTGGTGATCGCCGGAAAACGAGGTCGAAGGGGGCGCGAAGATGCGCCCGGTCTGGGGCCCGGTTGGACCGGATCCTGGACCGGCCTGTCCGGTTGCCGCCCGGTCGACCGGGTTCTGCGCTGGCTCGTCCGGTCGTGGGCCCGGTTGACCGGGTTCGAAACCGGATTTCGCGAGCTGGAGCTTTCTCTCTCCTGTTCTTCCCCAAACCAAATCCAAATCGACCAAAACGAAGGGAAACGATGGAATTGGAGGCTCAAAGTTGGGGAAATAGTAGATCAAGCACAACAACACCAGATCCACGGACCAAAACCACTCAAAACGCAACCAAATCACAGATCGGTCAAGAGGCAATTTGGGGCTATTTTTGGGGATTTTTTGGAAAATTTTCTAGGAACGAAATCGGGTGGGTGGAAGGTCAAATCCGCGGTAACCAAGAGCTGCTGATACCATATGATGAGGTCTAAGACCCCGCGTGTGGCCCGATCTCGCGGATTGACTTCGAGACCAAGGGGAGAGATGGGAGAACGTGAGGAACACGAAGAACACGACGAACACGAGGAACTCCGAGACTCACGCACGCACACCAACCCGATACACCCGATGCTTACCTCCGTGGCTCGATGGACCACCCCAATAGAATCTCTGAGGAAGAGGCACGTGGCAGAATTCCCGGAGAGAGATTGGGGTTGGAGAGGAAGAGCTTGGTGAGGGAGAGAGAGTAACTAGTACTAGAATCTCACTCAACAAGATCAAAGTCAACAACCAAGGTGCCTTGATTACAGAGGGATGATACCCAAGGGAGACTAAGCTCAAAGGTAGGTTTGAGTTCAAAACAAGTCTAAAGAGCTAAGGAGGGGTCCAGGCTACTTATATAGGCACACATGGCCAGCAAGGGCGAACAGGTACGCGAAGGGATAAGTTAAGGCAGTTTGGTGGGTCATTCCCGTCAGATCCGGTTTGGGTCCGGTCTGACCGGGCCTGTGACCGGGCTATCCGGTCATGGGTCCGGTCTGACCGGGCCTGTGACCGGGCTGTCCGGTCATGGGTCCGGTCGACCGGGCGCAAACCGGGAATCTGCGAAGAATCCGGTTCGTGGTCCGGTCGTTGTCCGGTACGAGGGAGCCGGGCCGGTTTGCGCCCGGTTGACCGGGCCTTTGACCGGGGCGTCCGGTTGTGGGTCCGGTCTGACTGGGCCTGTGACCGGCCAGCTTCCATCTCTTCCTTGGAGTGCTTCGGGCGACGTCGGCTTCGGCTTCACGATCATCTCCAGGTCCAGATGCTTCTCTCCCTCCCTTGACCTTGGCGTCTCCTCCTCTCCGGGGTCTTGATGCGCCTTGTACCTAGTGACACATAGCACGTCGGCATGAGGTAGCAATCCATCCAAAGGGGTACCAAGATCAAGGGTGGTGAGGAGCGAGTTCACCTCATCATGTAGAGCCTTGACTCGGGCTCGTGTCATCGGTCCACTTGGGGGACTTGTTGGTCTTGGTGTGGAGGTGACCGAAGGCCACCCCGCATCACATGGTGAACTTGAGCTTCCCAAAGATTTCCTCTTCATTGCGGTCATTGCGCCTAGGAGGTGGTCTTTCTTCACCAAGGTCTTGACGTTGTTGAGGTGGATGTTGTGGACCTTGAGCATCTCTATTGTTGTTGCTATGTTGTTGACGAGGAGGTGGTCTTCCATGACCTTCATCTTGATCATCATTGTTGTGGCGTCTTCGAGGCATCACACTTTCTTCACTTGATGCTTGGTGATGACTTGATTCTTCATTTCTTGCCCTTGGAGGAGGTCTTCTAGCATGAGGGCTGATGCAGCCCGACCTTCGGTCTTCGCCACATCATATGCATCGACGCCGACATGTCACGCAAAGGTGAATCTTCTCCTTTATGCGTGCGTACAATTACCTATGTGGAATGGTATGCTACTTCATCCTCCGTCATATGACCATGATAGGAATACATCGCCAAGTACGGAGGAAGTGGAGGATGCCATGGATGCTCGAGGACTCAAGGCCGAGATCGTGTAAGCATGGAAGAAGCTCCAGGCGCAGCTACACCGGAGTCGCCGGCGTCGCCAACTCACAACGGAGTCTCCGGCCCATGAAGATCAAGACCGGAGTCTCCAGCCTACATACAAGAGAGTCTCCGGACTATGTGAAGCGCTATCCACAAGTCAATTAGGGCCAAGGCCCATGTACCCCCTTCTATGCCTAAACTACCCCTCCTTAGTGGCTCCCTATATATAGGCTCCCACCTCCCCCTTCATTAGGTAAGAGTTGATGAACTAGAATTTGGCTCATGCCTCCACCATCCCTTTGGGATTAGGATAACCCCCTCCTTAGATTATCCAAATCTATTGTACAAGGCACTCCTTATATGATTAGTCTCTCACACTTGTGATTCTACCACCGGTCTCTCACTCGTGTGATTCCACCGATCGTATACCGATCTTCCTCTCGGGGATTCTACCGTGTGTCTTTCTCTTGAGAGATTCTATCAGGATAGTGGTTCGGGCTATCGGGAGTAAACCGGAATTGTATCGGGTTGGTGTGTGTTTGCGTGTGTTCATCGTGTTCATCGCCGTGTTCTTCGTGTTCTTCCTCTCCCCCGCCTTTCCGTCGGTCAATTCGTGAGATCGGGCAACCCACGTGACCTTAGGCCGCATCAAGGGCGATCATCATGATGGCGGCGATTATCTTGACCTTGAGGGCGTTGAGGACGAACAACATTGATGATTTGGCGCTCTTGGTGCGCTTGCCTTTCTTCCTCTTCATGAAGGCGTTGTCTTCTAGCTTGAGCTTCTTGTGCTTGTCGTTGCCGCTCTTGTTCCCTTGCTCGAACTAGCTCTTGATCATGTCGAAGGCGTTCTTGCTCTTGTTGGAATTGAGCATTGAGGTCCTCTTGGTGAAGGCGCTCTTCTTCAAGGTGTTGACGTTCATGGACAAGTCGAAGTCGAGCTTGCTCCGCTTCTTGAGCTTGTTGGTGAAGCACTTGAACATCCACATTACGGTGGCGTGGGTCTTCATTAGAATCATGGCGAGACGGTGTAGGAGCTCTTGATCTTGAGCTATGAGAGCGTGAAGACCTTGAGTGGTGTCTTCTCTCTTCTTGACGGTTGAGTGTATGGAGGATATGGTCCAACGCCGTCTTCATTTCCCTTGTCTCTTGACCTTGTATGGCAAGTGTGGCCTTCAACTCATTGCCTTGAGTTTCAATCTTCTCATTGAGGTCTTGCACTTGATTGTTGAGGTCATTCCTTTGCACTTGAGCTCTTTCTTCATAGCGGACATTGGTATCCTTGAGCATGGCTTCAAATTGATTTAGCTTGGCGTGGACGGCTTGAGTGGCTATCCAATGTTGGTGCCGCGTCATCGGTAGTTGGTTCCCTTCTCCACTAGACATGGTTACAACTAAAACAAGAACTATGTGGTGGGTGGTTAGGAAAGACTACCAAGAATGTCAAAACTTGCAAACCAAAATCGAAAAGGTGTTTCAAGACGGAGGGAAACCGATATGTATGCACACACACAAAACAAAAACTCTATATGGTGTTAGGTATGGATGTGGAAAGCCAAATGGAAGAACCAAACGAAAAGTCTATTGTCAAAAGTGGGTAAGATCCAAAAGTCACAAGTCAAAGGCGGTGATCACAAAAGGCATACACAATGAGGAACACACGCGTGGGACAAAATGGGGTTAGCGCGACTTGAAAAATGAGCAAGAACAAAATGGTCCTAACGAAGACTACTAGCTCGGTGTCACGCCAACACAAGAGAGACCTTGGCTTGGTTGCAAAATCAAGAAGCAACAAGATTTGCGCAAGATGCCTCTCTTCTCTTTTCTCTCTTTTGCTTAAAAGCTTTGGACTCAGGTGTCACTCACACACTTTTTCTTTTTCTTTTTGTATTTTTCTTTTTCTTTTTCTCACTATGTAAGGATACTACTATCTATGTAAGTATGTCACACTTCTTTTGCTTATCTTTTCACACGAGCTTGCTTCGAAGCTTTGCTCAACACACGCACACCCTCACGGTCGGGACGCTTGCGCAATGCTTCGCAACACTAGAAAGCCACTCTCGATAGGAAAGGTACGCAAAAGAGGCTAGGGCTACAAGTTAGGAGCAAGTTATACCACTTGATGATGGTGGCCGACGATCTTGAACTTGCTATGGTGGAGGTGTCAAATGAACCGCTTGAATCCTCGGGGTGCCGTCGTCGTTGTCGATGTTGCGGAAGCTTTGTGGTAGCTGAAATGGCACTCAAACCGAAGTCCAAACACAAGGGGGTTAGTACCAAAACGAAAAACGAAGGTAGCTGTCAAAATTTCGGCCAGGCGGAACTTCCGGTCCTGAGGGGCGGAACTTCCGGTCCGGGGGCGGAACTTCCGGTACTTCCGGGCGGAACTTCCGATCGCAATCAGATCTACGGGCAGTTCGTCGATTTGGGCGGAAATCCGGGCCGAAATCCTTCGAATTCGAGGAAAATTTGGCACCAAATGCTGTGGGAAGGTGGGGGAGTTGCAGATCAACACCAAAGGCAAGTTTCTATTGGAGCAAAACCACAAATAACTCAACAAATCGAGAGATCGATCCAAGGCCAATTTGGGGCTATTTTTTGGGAAAAAATTTTGGAATTTATTTTGGGCGAAATTGGTGGAAATGGGGGATGTGGGGGTCAAATCCGTGGCAACCAAAGAGCTGCTGATACCATATGATGTGGACTAAGTCCAAGGATGTGCCCGATCTTCACGGATTTGGGTGGAACTCGTGGGGGTAGGTGGATGAACGCGATGAACACGAAGAACACGAGGGGGAATTGTGGGGATACAACACACACACGCACACAAACCGGTTTTCCCTCGTAGGCCCGATACACCTACTCGATAGAGGTTGCGAGAAAAGACCTTCCGGTAGAAGTCCCGCAAAGAGATCGACAAATCGAAGCTCGCAAGATCTAGAAGGGTGAAAAGACCGGAAGGTTGATAGAAGTGCAAGCAAAAGACCAAATAGGTAGAAGTGCAAGCAAAAGATCAAACAAACGGTAGAAGTCACCAAAGAGATCTTGACAAGTCGATAAGGAGCCCGGGTGGGTACAAGATCATAGATCTAGGTAGGGTTCCCACAAGGGTGAGCTAAGCTCAGGTTTAATTTCACATCAAGTCTAATCTCAGATCTGAGCCAACAAGGCTATTTATAGGTGGGGGCGAAGGGGTAAGTTACTAGCTGAAAAGTGCTGTCATGCTGAAGTTCGATGGGGCGGAAGTTCCGGTCAACTTGGGCGGAAGTTCCGGCCAGGGGCGGAAGTTCCGGTCTGGACGGGCGGAAGTTCTGGTCGGGGCGGAAGTTCCGGCCAAGTTTCAGCCTTGTTCCGGAATTGCGCCATTGTCCCGCAGTAACATCCAGTATGGTTTTCGCCGACTTTCGGAACTTGGGCGGAACTTGGGCGGAAGTTCCGGTGGGCGGAAGTTCCGGTCTTCAGGGGCGGAAGTTCCGGCTGGAGCCTGTCTTCTGGGCGCTGGAAGGCATCTGGAGGGAATCTGGATGGCATGTGGCCGGAAGTTCCGGTCCTGGGGGGCGGAAGTTCCGGCCTGGAAGCTGTAGCTCCATCTTCATCATTTCCAGCTCTCTCTCCATTGGCTTGGTCTTCATGGCTCGCTTCTTGGTCGATGTACCTGATTGAACATAGGCTATTGGCATGAAGTAGCAAGCCATCCAAAGGGGTGTCAAAGGTGAACGTGGAGAGGAGCGAATTCACCTCTTGGTGTAGGGCTTGAGCTCGAGCTCGTGTCATTGGACCACGAGGAGGGCTTGTCGGTCTTGAGGCGGTGGTGTCCAAAGGCCACCCCGTATCAGACATGGTGGAGCACCACCTTGAGGACGACATCGACGAGCTCTACATCGACAATGGCTCACCACACATCGACGACATGGTGGAGCAACACCACGAGTACGACATCGACACCATGGCGGAGCCTCACCTCGACTCTACCTTGAGCAACGCCTACTTGGCCAATGGAGCTACATATGAAGATAGAGGACCTCCACGATGGCACCATCATATGGATCATCAAGAGCGTCCCCATCATGAGCGTCATCGACACACTTCTCCAAGCTCCACAAGGCGCCGCAAGCAACATGCCATGTCGCATGAGCCATCATCTAGGCATGGCAAGGACCGTCATCGACTCACACCATCTCATGATAGTCGTCGACCACTACCACCTCATGGTCTACATCGACATACGTCACCATATGAGCTTCGCCGCCACAAGCCACTTCATGATCGCCATCGACCAACATCCCCCAAGGATCTTCCACGACACTCATCAAGACATGGTGATGAAGCACGACGACGAGAGCCTCTACATGAAGGCGACAAACACCATGATAGGGTGCCTACCACTTCAAGGATGGCAAGTGCACATCGCGCATACCTTCCTCATATGGCCACTTCCACCTGATGCGGGGTGGCCTTCGGTCACCACCACACCAAGACCAACAAGTCCCCCAAGTGGACCGATGACACGAGCCCGAGTCAAAGCGCTACATGATAAGGTGAACTCACTCCTCACTACCCTTGATCTTGATACCCCATTGGATGGACTACTACCTCAGGCCGATATGCTTTGTGTTATCAGATATGAACCTCGAGAGAAGGAAGTCGCAGCAGACCCGAAGATGGACAAGGAAGGAGGAGGAGAAGAGTGGCCGCCGAAGGACGCTTCAGGCCGGCACTGCCGGCCTCAGCACCGGCACCGGCTGCTCAGCCACTCCCGGCACCGCCGGCCTCAAGCAACCGGCACCGCCGTTTGCTCACCCGCATCGCCGCTTCGACACCGGCACCGCCGGCCTCTCAGCGGAAGACGTGACCAGCGGCACCGCCGGCCTCGACCAGCGGCATCGCGCCCCACCGGCATCGCTGCCAATCATCACCGGCATCGCGGCCAAGCCCCTGTTGACTTCATCTCAGCCGTTGATTTCGCATCTATGGACCAGGATAATTTATGTAGTGCCGATTTTACCCCTGTACGAATCTGGACCTATAAGTACCTCACCCCTTCCTCCAGATTAGGGTTAGACTTGTTTTGAACTCAAACCTAAATTTGAGCTTAGTCTCCCTTGGGTATCATCCCTCTGTAATCAAGGCACCTTGGTTGTTGATTTGGAACTTGTTGAGTGAGATTCTAGTACAAGATACTCTCTCTCCCTCACCAAGCTCTTCTTCTCCAATCCCAATCTCTCACCGGGAATTCTGCCGCGTGCCTCTTCCGGGTGATTCTATTGGCGTGGTCCATCGAGCCACGGAGGTACGCATCGGGTGTATCGGGGTGTGTGTGTGCGTGAGTCTCGGAGTTCCTCGTGTTCATCGCCGTGTTCTTCGTGTTCCTCGCGTTTTCCCATCTTCCCCTTGGTTTCGAAGTCAATCCGCGAGATCGGGCCACACACGGGGTCTTAGACCTCATCATATGGTATCAGCAGCTCTTGGTTACCGCGGATTTGACCTCCCACCCACCCGATTTCGTCCCTAGAAAATTTTCCAAAAAAATCCCCAAAAATAGCCCCAAATTGCCTTTTGACCGATCTGTGATTTGGTTGCGTTTTGAGTGGTTTTGATCCATGGATTTCGTGCCCCTCTGGTTGATCTACGTTTTCCCCACTTTCTAGACCTCGATTCCATCGATTTCTGACGTTTTGGTCGAATTTGGGCCGCTTTTCGCGAAGAACAGCTCGAGCTGTTCGTCGAGGGACCGCAGATCGCCGCCCCATCAGGCCGGCATCGCCCAGGCCGGCATCGCCGCCGCATCCAGGCCGGCATCGCGCCCAGGCCGGCACTGCCGCCCGATTCAGGCCGGCACTGCCGCCAGAGACCAGCCAAGCCCACCAGCCACTTTTCGACCACGTCTTAACCTTTGTGTTTGCTTGTTCTGGTTTGAGTGCCTTGTGTGTAAATCTAACCCGCAGCTACGACGCAAGCGACGACACTCTCGGCACCCCGACTTGCAAACGTACTCTTGATCCTTCCACCATATTGCAAGTTGTGTGATCATCACCGCCTACGACACATCGAGGTATAACTTGCAACTCTTCACTCCTTTTGCGATCCAACCTTCCCGAGCATTGCTTGTTTAGTGTTGCGAGACATTGCACGTGGCCCCGCATTGTGAGGTGTGTGTGTCGCGTTGAGTAAAGCACCCAAGCAAACACTCGTGTGGCAAGATAGCAAAAGCGAGGCTAACGCTAACATAGTGTGTGAAAAAGCCCCAAAAACACAAAAAGAGTGCGAGTAGCACCATACATCCATACATCCATACATCCATACGCCCATACATACAAAGTGTCCACGTGCCACCAAAGATACAAACGAGTGCAAGTGCCAACATATACAAGAGAGAAAAAGCTTTTAAGCAAAGAGAGATACGAGAAGAGAGGCCGCGTGTGAATCTTGTTGTCTCTTCCTTTGCAACCAAAGCTTTGGCTCTCCTTGTGTTAGTGTGACACCGAGCACTTATACATACACTTTTCCGCTCACTTTTGGTTGCACTAACCCCGCTTATCTCGTGTGTGTGTTCCACAACTTTTCCGTGTTTTTGTGATCACCATTTGGACACTTAATTTTTGGACCTCACCCACTTTTGACAACATACTCGATCTTGGATTTGTCTTTTGGCTTTCCACAACACTCGCCTAACACCATATTTGCTAGCTTTTGCGTGTGGTTTTGCGTGTGTTCCCGATACACTTGATCTTGCTTTCGGTTTGGTGGATTGCCTCAATACTATCTTACCTTGGTAAGAGTGCGAGGTAGTCTCCTTCCACTAACATACACAACATAGTTCTTGTCTTTCCATCATGGATAGGAACGGAGATACCAATAGGGATGAAGAGATCCTTCGCAACACCGAGAGGTTGGCTACTCAACACAACCTATGGACGCAACGACAAGAGTTCAAGGAGCAACTCTCCCTCTTCGAGACGCGCATCGACGAGCAATACGACGAGGTGGCTCACAACTTCTCCACCGTCAACCAAGACTTGGCCCTTCTTCGTGAAGCTACGGACAACTTGAATGGACAAATGGCGGCCAATGATGCCAACATGGAGCGGCGCATGGATAGCCTCGAGCGCGCCATCACCAACTTGGGTCGCCATCGTCGACACCGCTCTACTTCCTCTTCATCAAGCTCTTCCTCAAGGCATGAAGACCATTACTCTCATGGTGGCCTTTCATCCCCAAGCTCTTCTTCAAGGCGTGAAGACCATCATCGACCTCATCGCTCACATGCTCGTCATGAAGACTCCCGCTCCAACTCTAGGCGTGGAGAAATACATCGCCATGCTCGTCCACATGAGCGTCCTCCACAAGCTCAAGGCCTTCAACAAGATCGCCACCAAGCGGATCGCCACGCTCACCATGGGCGTGATGGCCATCCCCAAGACCAAGATCCTCAAGATCCACCTCGGCGAGATCTTCGTCGCCACCCTCACCATGACCAACGTGGACGAGGAGAGCCTCACCATGATCAAGATGAGAGACCCAACATTGAGCATCGTCCTCAACCGCGACAAGATCTTCAACCACATCCTCACCGTGAACCAAGTGAAGCAAGTGTTCAACTCCACCACCAACCCAATGCTATGGTTGGCCATAGAAGACCTCCTATTCCACCTCTAGCCGCAAGAGTTGACGGCGCCCCTCCTCGTAGAAGAAACTTGGAGGATGAAGAGAACATGTATGGCAAGCTCAAGTTCAACATGCCCAAGTTCAAAGGTGAAGACGACGCCGAAGCATACCTCTCATGGGCACTCAAGGTGGACAAGATCTTCCGCATCCACAACTACTCCGGTGCCAAGAAAGTGGCTATGGCATCACTCGAGTTTGAAGACTACGCCAACACTTGGTGGGAGCAAGTCCTCACTCTTCGGGAAGAGAAGGGTGAACCTCCTATTGACACTTGGGAAGATATGAAGAAGGAGATGCATGCTCGTTTTGTCCCCGCACACTACATGACCGACCTCTTCAACAAGCTCCAAAAGTTGAAGCAAGGCACCAAGACCGTTGAGGAGTTCTACAAGGAGATGGAGCTCACTATGATGCGAGCCAACATTCAAGAGTCCGAGGAACAAACAATTGCTCGTTTCTTCAATGGCCTTACTTATCCCATCAAGAGGATTGTCGAGTTCCAACCTTACTCCAACATGGTTGAGCTAGTCCACCAAGCATCGAAGGCCGAGCGCCAAGTGATTGAGGACATCAAGTACTCCAAGGCCAAGTCCTATTTCTCCACCAAGCTCGCTACATCGATTCCTCCTACTTCACCAACTCCTTATGCTACAAGTGCCAAGGCCGACGCATCCTCTACACCTTCCAAGAAGCCGACTATCCAAAGTCGAATGAAGCAAACGGTCTCCTCCACCGCCTCCTCTAAGGCATCCACGGGACCCTCTAGTGTCACTTGCTTCAAGTGTGGCACCCAAGGTCACAAATCGTTTGAGTGCAAGAACACCAAGGTCATGATCACTATGGAGAATGGTGACATCGAGACTCTTGATGAGGATGAATATGAAGCCCTTGTGCAAGCCGCCGTGGCAAGTGAAGAAGCTCATGAGCAAGAAAGTGGAGAAGATCCTCTCTTATGTGAACATGACCCAAGTCCCTCACTTGTGGTCACAAGGGTGCTAACCACACAACCTCATGATATGGAAGAACAACGGTGCAACATCTTCCAAACCCGTGTCGGAATTGGTGGCAAGTCTATCAAGGTCATCATCGATGGTGGAAGTTGCCATAACCTTGCGAGCACCGAGTTGTGTGAGAAGCTCCACCTCACTCTCCGCAAGCATCCTCACCCCTACCATATCCAATGGTTGAGTGACAAGGGCAACGTCAAGATACAACATACCGTCACCGTCAACTTCAAGATCGGCCCTTATGAGGACACCATCGAGTGTGACGTGGTACCCATGACGGTGTGCCACATGTTGCTTGGCCGCCCTTGGCAATATGATAAGAAGGCTATACATGATGGACTCTCCAACACATACACCTTCAAGGTCAACGACAAGAAGTTCGAGTTGCGCCCGATGACTCCTAGCCAAATCATCGCGGATAATGCGAAGGCTTTAGCGAGGGCACAACTCCGCACCCACCATAGTGAGATGAGAGGAGAGGGAGCGACCCACCACAAAGATAGTGAGCGCCACAAGCCATACATGAGTGAGCCCAAGAGTGTCCTTCTAGCCACCAAGAGTGAGTGGAGAGAGCTCCAAGAGAACCCATCCACCATATTGCACTATGTGCTCATATGCAAGGGACCCGCGTCGGAGACTAACGACTTAACCAACATTCCTCCGTCTTTGTTGTCTCTTTTGCAGAATTTCAAGACGTCTTCCCGACGAGCTCCCTCATGGACTACCACCACTCCGCGGCATAGAACACCGCATCGACCTCATACCCGGCGCTCCGCTTCCAAACCGTGCCGCCTACCGCACCAACCCCGAAGAGACAAAGGAGATCAACCGCCAAATTCAAGATCTCCTCGCCAAAGGGTACGTCCGAGAAAGCCTTAGCCCTTGTGCGGTTCCCGTGATCCTTGTGCCTAAACCGGATGAGACGCAACGGATGTGTATGGATTGTCGCCCCATCAATGCCATTACCGTCCGTTACCGCCATCCCATTCCGCGTTTAGATGATATGCTTGATGAACTTAGTGGTGCCACGATTTTCTCTAAAGTCGATTTGCGTAGTGGTTACCATCAAATCCGCATGGCTATTGGCGACGAATGGAAAACGGCATTCAAGACCAAACTTGGTCTCTATGAATGGCTCGTTATGCCTTTTGGTCTTTCCAATGCACCATCTACTTTCATGCGCCTCATGAATCACATCTTGCGTCCTCTCATTGGCAAGAGCGTGGTTGTCTACTTCGATGATATTCTTATTTATAGCAAAAACCTCGAGGACCATGTGCAACATGTGAGAGAAGTCTTGTGCATCTTGCGCCATGAAAAGCTTTATGCTAACCTCCCCAAATGCACATTTGCTCAAAACAAATTGGTTTTTCTTGGTTTTGTGGTTTCCGCTAATGGGATTGAAGTTGATTCTTCCAAGGTGGAGGCCATCCATAATTGGCCTACCCCTACAAATGTTGGCCAAGTCCGAAGCTTCCATGGACTTGCCGGGTTTTATCGCCGCTTTGTGAAAGACTTTAGCACCATCGCTTGCCCTTTGAATGAGCTTACCAAGAAGAATGTTCCGTTTGTTTGGGGCAAGGCCCAACAAAATGCTTTTGATGAGTTGAAGAAACGTCTTACCGAAGCTCCACTTCTTGTTCTTCCAAATTTTGCCAAAACTTTTGAGATTGAGTGTGATGCAAGTGGGCTTGGTATTGGCGGTGTTCTTATGCAAGAGGGCAAACCCGTGGCATACTATAGTGAGAAGTTAGATGGCGCACGCCTCAACTATCCTATATATGACAAGGAGCTCTACGCTTTGGTTCGTGTTCTTGAAGTTTGGCAACACTATCTTTGGCCAAAAGAGTTTATCATTCATTCCGATCATGAGTCCTTGAAGTATTTGAAAAGCCAACACAACTTGAACAAACGACATGCAAAATGGGTCGAGTTCATTGAGTCCTTCCCATATGTGATAAAATACAAGAAGGGCAAGGACAATGTGGTGGCGGATGCTCTTTCCCGCAAAAACACCCTTTTGCTAACTCGTTTGGATTTTCATGTTTTGGGACTTGAAGAGATCAAAGAACTCTATCCTTCCGATTCTTTCTTTGCTCCCATTTTTGAGAAGTGCTCCGTTGAGCGAGGAGTGGATGATTTCTATTTGCATGATGGCTATTTGTTCAAAGCTAACAAGATTTGCATTCCCGAGTCTTCGCTCGAAAATTGCTTTTGCAAGAGTCTCATGGAGGAGGTCTTATGGGTCACTTTGGTCGAGAAAAGACACATGCCATGCTCTCAACCCACTACTATTGGCCAAGAATGTACCGCGACGTAGAACGCCTTTGCCGCCGGTGCACCACATGCTTACAAGCTAAGTCTACCTCCAATCCCTATGGTCTTTATACCCCATTGCCTATTCCACATGCACCATGGACCGATATTAGCATGGATTTCGTTTTAGGCTTGCCTCGCACTAAGCATGGTCATGACTCTATATTTGTGGTAGTGGATAGATTCTCTAAGATGGCTCATTTCATACCTTGCCATAAGAGCGACGATGCTTCACACATTGCTTCATTGTTTTTCAGTGGAAATCGTTCGCCTACATGGAGTGCCACAAAGCATTGTGTCGGATCGAGACGTCAAGTTCATGAGTTATCTTTGGAAGACACTCATGGCAAAATTTGGAGTGAAGCTCTTATTCTCATCATCATCGCACCCGCAAACGGACGGCCAAACGGAAGTGGTCAATCGAAGCCTCTCCACCCTCCTACGCATCCTCGTGAAGAAAAACTTGAAGTCATGGGAGGAATGCATCCCACACGCGGAGTTCGCCTACAACCGCGCCAAGCACTCGACTACATCAAGGAGCCCATTCATGGTCGTCTACGGGTTCGAGCCGCTCACGCCACTCGACATACTACCACTTCCCCTTCATGAGCGGACGAACATGGACTTCGCCAAGCGCGCCGCCGACGTGAAGAAACTACATGAAGAGACAAGGGCAACCATACAAGAACATGTGCTTCGTCAAGCTGCCCGCCTCAACGCCAAGAAGAAGGAAAGGATATTTCAAGAAGGAGACCTCGTTTGGATCCACCTCCGGAAGGAACGGTTCCCTCGTGAACGCAACTCCAAACTCAAGCCAAGAGGAGATGGCCCCTTCAAGGTTCTCAAACGCATCAACAACAACGCTTACGTCATCGACATTCCCACCTCCAAGTACTTGGTGAGCAACACCTTCAACGTTGCGGACTTGTCGCCATATCATGAAGATGGAGAGGAACAAGAGTCGAGGACGACTCTTTCCCAAGGGGGGGGGAGATGATGCGGGGTGGCCTTCGGTCACCACCACACCAAGACCAACAAGTCCCCCAAGTGGACCGATGACACGAGCCCGAGTCAAAGCGCTACATGATAAGGTGAACTCACTCCTCACTACCCTTGATCTTGATACCCCATTGGATGGACTACTACCTCAGGCCGATATGCTTTGTGTTATCAGATATGAACCTCGAGAGAAGGAAGTCGCAGCAGACCCGAAGATGGACAAGGAAGGAGGAGGAGAAGAGTGGCCGCCGAAGGACGCCCTGTGGCCGGCACTGCCGGCCTGTGCACCGGCACCGCTGCTCGTCACCCGGCAGATCGCTGGCCTCAAGCAACCGGCACCGCCGGCCTGCTCACCCCGGCACTGCCGCCCCGACACCGGCACCGCCGGCCTCTCCAGGAAGACGTGACCAGCGGCACCGCTGCCTCGACCAGCGGCATCGCGCCCCACCGGCACCGCCGGCCAATCATCACCGCATCGCCGGCCAAGCCCCGTTGACTTCATCTCAGCCGTTGATTTCGCATCTATGGACCAGGATAATTTATGTAGTGCCGATTTTACCCCTGTACGAATCTGGACCTATAAGTACCTCACCCCTTCCTCCAGATTAGGGTTAGACTTGTTTTGAACTCAAACCTAAATTTGAGCTTAGTCTCCCTTGGGTATCATCCCTCTGTAATCAAGGCACCTTGGTTGTTGATTTGGAACTTGTTGAGTGAGATTCTAGTACAAGATACTCTCTCTCCCTCACCAAGCTCTTCTTCTCCAATCCCAATCTCTCACCGGGAATTCTGCCGCGTGCCTCTTCCGGGTGATTCTATTGGCGTGGTCCATCGAGCCACGGAGGTAAGCATCGGGTGTATCGGGGTGTGTGTGTGCGTGAGTCTCGGAGTTCCTCGTGTTCATCGCCGTGTTCTTCGTGTTCCTCGCGTTTTCCCATCTTCCCCCTTGGTTTCGAAGTCAATCCGCGAGATCGGGCCACACACGGGGTCTTAGACCTCATCACCACCTCTTGCGCCACCACCACAATGGCCCCGAGCACATCACATGCCTATGGACTCCGATGCTACAAGTGCAAGCAACAAGGCCACCGCCCACGGGAATGTCCCAATCTCCTATGTGAGGTATGCAAGGCCAATGGTCACGAGGCATGGCAATGCACAAAGCCAAGCGCCAAGACGCTCTACCTCGACGAGCTACAAGCCCAAGCCACCAAGAAGCCTACGGCACCCACACTTCAAGATGAAGAATTCCAAGGCCATTGCAAGGATGATGTGGATCCGAGCCTAGCTCTCCACGTCACTACGGCGCCACCGATGGAGGACGACTTGGGAGGCGATGGAGTTGAGATGGTTGAGCATGGGAATTTCCCTTCAACCAAGGAGGCGCATGGAGATGAGAAAGTCGAGCCTACTCCTACATGCTTGATCGATGAGTTGGTACCAATCCCATGTGAGCATGAGAGCCACCTAGCCCACTTGAGTGAGAGTGATAGTGAGTTGAGTGACTCCCACCCCATATGTGAGTTTGAGTGCTTCCGTTTGGAGGACATGAGTGATACACAAAGTGAGTTGAGAGAGGTAGATGATAGGTCCATGGAGGACATCGCTTTGGCTAACACATTAACCTCTCCCTCTTTGGTATCTTCTTATGTTGCACTAGGTTCCACGGAGGACGAGTTCCCACTCATGGAGACGATGTACATGGTGCATGAAGATGATGATATCTCACCATGCTTGCTCCAAGATGGACATGTCGACCACATGGATCCTCCTACTTCCACAACACCTACTTCAAATGAGTCGGCGTACAAAGGTAACAACATAGGTGTTGATGATGCCATGATCCCACTAGTGGACATGATGACTTATGAGTGCATGCATGATCTTGATGATACATTTGCTACGTCACATGCTACTTTCACTTTCCCATGTGATGCTGTGCTTGATAACATTGTTGATCATGTGGAAGTGAATGCTTGTGATATCATGACCATGCCATGCTATGAGAGCTTCACTTTTTCCCCGCTTGCTTGCCATAATGATCATGCTTGTGTTGTGACACCCTTGATGAACACTAGCTCTTTCCATAGGGTTGTCGACAACAATGATAACATGTTGAACATGCTTTGCCCAAAATGTTTGCACCATTCCATGATCCTTGCATCCAAGATTGTGAACAATTGCTCTTTCTTATGCTTCATATGCAAGAATGCTTATTTCATTGTCCACGAGATGGCCCCCATAGCCTTCTCACTTTTTGATTATCATGAGTTACCACATGCCATGAATGCACCTTCTTGCCATTTGCACCATCGCCATGCATTTCATACCATCTTGATTGACACTAATGGTGATGTGCGCAAGACATGGAACATCATGATGGATGATGTGTTCCTCTACCATGCACACACGCTTTATGTTCTCTCTATTGTGTGTATAGGTACCCGAACGACAACATCCACCGCCACGGAGCATGAGCTCACGAAACGCGCAATTGAGAGCTACCCCAACACGGACGAGATACATGATCCAACCCATGGGATTCACGCCAAAGGGTATGTTCCCAAACGCCTTCTCCCTCGTGTGTTTCCGGCTTGTCTTGTCGAGCTTCAGGTTTGGACCAATGCCTCGTCTCCTATTTTGCCTCTTATGCAACATATCTTGACACATCTTGTTGGCACAATGGTTGTTGTATGTCTTGATGTTATCATCATACACTCCAAGAATCTCAAGGACCATGTCATACATGTGAGAGACACCTTAGGCATCTTGTGCCACATGTCACTCATAAAGTTGCTCTTCTTTGGATTTCTCATTTCATCTTTGGCAATTGAAATGGATTCTTTGACACTTGAGGATACCCATACTTGGCTCACGCCAACCATACTTTCCCAAGCTAGAAGTTTCCATCTCTTTGCCATTGCACATAACAATTTTGCCCAAAATTTTGCCGCCGATACTTGCCTTTTGATTGCTCCATTTGTGTGGGACAATGCTACACATCACATTTTTGACACTTTACAAACCAAACTTTTACATGCACAAACTTTTGCCCCACCAAATTTTGAATACATCGACACTCTTTTGGTTCCCTTTTTTGCCAAATGCCTCTTGGAGAAACGACTTGATGCTTCGTATTTGATTGAGAGCCTCTTGTTCGCCGATCACAAAATTGGCATCCACAAGCTTTCCATTTGCAAGTTGTTTTTCCCCAAGCTCTTCTTCGACCGCAACTTTATCCCTCTACCACAACATGGGAAAACCGTCATGGACTACACCGTCGGTGAGGAGGAACAAGAGTCGAGGGCGACTCTTCCCCAAGGGGGGGAGATGATGTAGCCCCGCCTATCGTCGATGCCACACCATGGCCAAGGAGTCCCCCAAGTGGACCAACAACACAAACCCCCGCCATATATGTCAAGGTGAACTCTTTCCTCTCTATGGTCGACCTCAACACCAACTTGAATGGTATGCTACCTCATGCCTATCATCATTGTGTCTATAGGTGCCGACATCGACAAGGACCAAGAGAGAAGGAACTCCCATGGTGCAAGGAAGAGAGAAGAAGAAGAAGAAGGAAAGAAGAGAAGAAGGAAGAGGAAGAAGAGGCGGGAGGAAGAGGCCCAGCCTGGCCGGTCCAGGACCCGGTCAGACCGGACCCACAACCGGGTCATCCGGTCCCAGGCCCGGTCAACCGGGCGCCCAACCGGATTCCCTGCCTAGTACCGGAAGGCGACCGAAAACTTCGCAAGTTCCCGGTTGGCGCCCGGTCGACCGGACCCAGGACCGGACCACCCGGTCACAGGCCCGGTCAGACCGGCCCCAAACCGGATTTCACGGGTTCGACTCGACCGGGACGGCCCGAGTCGGTCCACCACTTACCTGTTCGACCCAAGCTGCCTTGTATGCCTATATAAGCACATAGGTCACCCCCTTAGCTCTTTAGACAAGATTTAGGCTTAGACATGAAGTTGAGCTTTGTCTCCCTAGGGTTTCATCCCCTTTGTATCAAGGCTACCCTTGTTGGATGATTGGATTTGGTGTGTGAGATTCTAGTGCTACCCACTCTCTCTCCCACTCCTAGATTCATCTCCCTCACCAATCTCTCCTCTCGGAATTCTACCGCGCGTCTCTTCCGGGTGGATTCTATTGGCGTGGTCCATCGAGCCACGGGGGTAAGTATCGATTGTATCGGGTTGGTGTGCGTGCGTGAGTTCCTCGTGTTCTTCGTGTTCATCGTGTTCATCGTGTTCTTCGCGCTCTCCCTCTCCTTCCCCTTTGGATTTCTGGTCAACCGCAAGATCGGGCCAGGCGGAACTTCCGGTCCTGAGGGGCGGAACTTCCGGTCCGGGGGCGGAACTTCCGGTCCTTCCGGGCGGAACTTCCAGTCGCAATCAGATCTGCGGGCTGTTCGTCGATTTGGGCGGAAATCCGGGCCGAAATCCTTCGAATTCGAGGAAAATTTGGCACTAGAAGCTGTGGGAAGGTGGGGGAATTGCAGATCAACACCAAAGGCAAGTTTCTATTGGAGCAAAACCACAAATAACTCAACAAATCGAGAGATCGATCCAAGGCCAAATTGGGGCTATTTTTTTGGGAAAATTTTTTGGAAAATTTTTTGGGCGAAAATGGTGGAATTGGGGGATGTGGGGGTCAAATCCGTGGCAACCAAAGAGCTGCTGATACCATATGATGTGGACTAAGTCCAAGGATGTGCCCGATCTTCACGGATTTGGGTGGAACTCGTGGGGGTAGGTGGATGAACGCGATGAACACGAAGAACGCGAGGGGAAACGTGGGGATACAACACACACACGCACACAAACCGGTTTTCCCTCGTAGGCCCGATACACCTACTCGATAGAGATTGCGAGAAAAGACCTTCCGGTAGAAGTCCCGCAAAGAGATCGACAAATCGAAGCTCGCAAGATCTAGAAGGGTGAAAAGACCGGAAGGTTGATAGAAGTGCAAGCAAAAGACCAAATAGGTAGAAGTGCAAGCAAAAGATCAAACAAACGGTAGAAGTCACCAAAGAGATCTTGACAAGTCGATAAGGAGCCCGGGTGGGTACAAGATCATAGATCTAGGTAGGGTTCCCACAAGGGTGAGCTAAGCTCAGGTTTAATTTCACATCAAGTCTAATCTCAGATCTGAGCCAACAAGGCTATTTATAGTAGGTGGGGCGAAGGGATAAGTTACAACTAAAAGTGCTGTTGTGCTGAAGTTCGATGGGGCGGAAGTTCCGGTCAACTTGGGCGGAAGTTTCGGCCAGGGGCGGAAGTTCCGGTCTGGAGGGGCGGAAGTTCCGGTCGGGACGGAAGTTCCGGCCAAGTTCCGGCCTTGTTCCGGAATTGCGCCATTGTCCCGCAGTAACATCCAGGGGGGTTTTCGCCGACTTTCGGAACTTGGGCGGAACTTGGGCGGAAGTTCCGGTCCCTCGGGGCGGAAGTTCCGGCCTGATCCATTTCGCTGGGCGCTGGAAGGCATCTGGAGAGCATCTGGAGGGCATCTGGGCGGAAGTTCCGGTCCTGGAGGGCGGAAGTTCCGGCCTGGCAGCTGTAGCTCCATCTTCGTCATTTCCAGCTCTCTCTCCATTGGCTTGGTCTTCATGGCTCGCTTCTTGGTCGATGTACCTGATTGAACATAGGGTATTGGCATGAAGTAGCAAGCCATCCAAAGGGGTGTCAAAAGCATACATGGAGAGGAGCGAATTCACCTCTTGGTGTAGGGCTTGGGCTCTAGCTCGTGTCATTGGACCACGAGGAGGGCTTGTCGGTCTTGATGTAGTATCGACCTTGGGTAGGGCTACATCAGGGGTCTTAGACCACATCAGACTTGGTCTTGTGGAGGACGCTCATGTGGGCGAGCATGGCGATGGATTTCTCCGCGCCTAGAGTTGGAGCGAGAGTCTTCATGACGAGCTTGTGGGCGATGAGGTCGATGATGGTCTTCATGCCTTGAGGACGAGCTTGAGGACGAAAGGCCACCATGAGAGTAGTAATCTTGTGGCGAGCTCGAGGATGATGAAGTAGAGCGGTGTCGACGATGAAGACCCAAGTTGGTGATGGCGCGCTCGAGGCTATCCATGCGCCGCTCCATGTTGGCATCATTGGCCGC
Organism: Lolium perenne; assembly: GCF_019359855.2. Taxonomy (NCBI): domain Eukaryota; kingdom Viridiplantae; phylum Streptophyta; class Magnoliopsida; order Poales; family Poaceae; genus Lolium; species Lolium perenne. The sequence continues at coordinate 824,798 of NW_027249061.1, read as the reverse complement.
CATTTGGCCATTCAAGTTGTCCGTAGCTTCACGAAGAAGAGCCAAGTCTTGGTTCACGGCGGAGAAGTTGTGAGCCACCTCATCGTATTGGTCATCGATGCGCGTCTCGAAGAGGGTGAGTTGCTCCTTGAACTCTTGTCGTTGCGTCCATAGGTTGTGTTGAGTAGCCAACCTCTCGGTGTTGCGGAGGATCTCTTCATCCCTTGTGGTATCTCCGTTCCTATCCATGATGGAAAGACAAGAACTATGTTGTGTATGTTAGTGGAAGGAGACTACCTCGCACTCTTACCAAGGTAAGATAGTATTGAGGCAATCCACCAAGTCAAAAGTAAGATCAAGTATATCGGGAACACACGCAAAACCACACGCAAAAGCTAGCAAATATGGTGTTAGGCGAGTGTTGTGGAAAGCCAAAAGACAAATCCAAGATCGAGTATGTTGTTAAAAGTGGGTAAGGTCCAAAAATCCAAATATCAATGTGAAGATCACTATAAACACGGAAAAAGTTGTGGAACACACACACGAGATACGCGGGGTTAGTGCAACCAAAAGTGAGCGGAAAAGTGTATGTATAAGTGTTCGGTGTCACACTAACACAAGGAGAGACAAAGCTTTGGTTGCAAAGGAAGAGACAACAAGATTCACACGCGGCCTCTCTTCTCTTATCTCTCTTTGCTTAAAAGCTTTTTCTCTTTTGTATATGGTGGCACTTGCACTCCTTTGTATCTTTGGTGGCACTTGGACACTTTGTATGTATGGATGTATGGATGTATGGATGTATGGATGTATGGTGCTACTTGCACTCTTTTTGTGTTTTTGGGGCTTTTTCACGCACTATGTTAGCGTTAGCCTCGCTTTTGCTATCTTGCCACACGAGTGTTTGCTTGGATGCTTTACTCAACACGACACACACACCTCACAATGCGGGGCCACGTGCAATGTCTCGCAACACTAAACAAGCAATGCTCGATGGGATAGATCGCAAAAGGAAGAGGGGTTACAAGGGGAAAGCTGCAAGTTATACCTGCGATGATGGTGGTGGTGGATATCGCCGGAAGTCGAGCTCGAAGGAGGGCGCGAAGATGCGCCCGGTCTGGGGGCCGGTTGGACCGGACTGAGGACCGGGGTATCCGGTTGCCGACCGGTCGACCGGGTTCTGGGCTGGCTCGGCCGGTCTGGGGTCCGGTTGACCGGGTTCCCAACCGGGTTTCACGATTTTGAGATTTCTCTCTCCTGTTCTTCCCCAAACCAAATCCAAAAGAGCAAATCGACGTGAAACAATGGAATTGGAAGCTCAAAGTTGGGGAAATAGTAGATCAAGCACAACAACACCAGATCCACGGACCAAAACCACTCAAAACGCAACCAAATCACAGATCGGTCAAGAGGCAAATTGGGGCTATTTTTGGGGATTTTTTGGAAAATTTTCTAGGAACGAAATCGGGTGGGTGGAGGGTCAAATCCGCGGTAACCAAGAGCTGCTGATACCATATGATGAGGTCTAAGACCCCGTGTGTGGGCCGATCTCGCGGATTGACCTCGAAACCAAGGGGGAGAGGTGGGAGAACGCGAGGAACACGAAGAACACGACGAACACCGAGACTCACGCACGCACACCAACCCGATACACCCGATGCTTACCTCCGTGGCTCGATGGACCACGCCAATAGAATCTCCGAGGAAGAGGCGCGCGGCAGAATTCCCGGAGAGAGATTGGGGTTGGAGAGGAAGAGCTTGATGAGGGAGAGAGAGTAACTTGTACTAGAATCTCACTCAACAAGATCAAAGTCAACAACCAAGGTGCCTTGATTACAGAGGGATGATACCCAAGGGAGACTAAGCTCAAAGGTAGGTTTGAGTTCAAAACAAGTCTAAGGGGTAAAGGAGGGGTCCAGGCTACTTATATAGGCACACCTGGCCAGCAAGGGCGAACAGGTACGCGAATGGATAAGTTAAGGCAGTTTGGTGGGTCATTCCCGTCAGATCCGGTTTGGGTCCGGTCTGACCGGGCCTGTGACCGGGCTGTCCGGTCATGGGTCCGGTCTGACCGGGCCTGTGACCGGGCTCTCCGGTCGTGGGTCCGGTTGACCGGGCGCAAACCGGGAATCTGCGAAGTTTTCGGTCGCCGTCCGGTACGAGGGAGCTGAGCCGGTTTGCGCCCGGTTGACCGGGCCTGTGACCGGGGCGCCCGGTTGTGGGTCTGGTCTGACCGGGTCCTGGACCGGCCAGCGTCTGTCTCTTCCTTGGAGCGCTTCGAGCGACGTCGGCTTCGGCTTCATGATCATCTCCATGTCCAGCTGCTTCTCTCCCTCCCTTGACCTTGGCGTCTCCTCCTCTCCGGGGTCTTGATGCGCCTTGTACCTAATGACACATAGCACGTCGGCATGAGGTAGCAATCCATCCAAAGGGGTACCAAGATCAAAGGTGGTGAGGAGCGAATTCACCTCATCATGTAGAGCTTTGACTCGGGCTCGTGTCATCGGTCCACTTGGGGGACTTGTTGGTCTTGGTGTGGAGGTGACCGAAGGCCACCCCGCATCATTGAGTATGGTTGGAACTCCACAATCCTCTTGATGGGGTAATTGAGGCCATTGAAGAAACGAGCAATGGTTTGGTCCTCGGACTCTTGGATGTTGGCTCGCATCATAGTGAGCTCCATCTCCTTGTAGAACTCCTCAACGGTCTTGGTGCCTTGCTTCTACTTTTGGAGCTTGTTGAAGAGGTCGGTCATGTAGTGAGTTGGGACAAAGCGAGCATGCATCTCTTTCTTCATCTCTTCCCAAGTGTCAATTGGAGGTTCACCCTTTTCTTCCCTAAGAGTGAGGACTTGCTCCCACCAAGTGTTGGCGTAATCCTCAAACTCAAGTGATGCCATAGCCACTTTCTTGGCACCGGAGTAGTTGTGGATGCGGAATATCTTGTCAACCTTGAGTGCCCCTGAGAGGTAGGCCTCGGCATCTTCTTCACCCTTGAACTTCGGCATGGTGAACTTGAGCCTTCCAAACATGTTTTCTTCATCCTCCAAGTTTCTTCTACGAGGAGGGGCGACTTCATCTCTTGCGGCTTGAGGAGGAATAGGAGGTCTTCTACGGCCAACCATAGAATTGGGTTGGCGTTGAAGGTGAACACTTGCTTCACTTGGTTCACGGTGAGGATGTGGTTGAAGATCTTGTCGTGGTTGTTGACGATGCTCAATGTTGGGTCTCTCATCTTGATCATGGTGTGGCTCTCCTCGTCCACGTTGGTCATGGCGAGGGTGGCGGCGGAGATCTCGCCGAGGTTAATCTTGAGGACCTTGGTCTTGGGGTTGGTCGTCACGCCCATGGTGGGCATGGCGATCCGCTTGGTGACGATCTTGTTGTAGGCCTTGGTCTTGTGGAGGACGCTCATGCGGACGAGCATGGCGATGTATTTCTCCACGCCTAGAGTTGGAGCGAGAGTCTTCATGATGAGCATGTGGGCGATGAGGTCGATGATGGTCTTCATGCCTTGAGGAAGAGCTTGAGGACGAAAGGCCACCATGAGAGTAGTAATCTTGTGGCGAGCTTGATGAAGAGGAAGTAGAGCGGTGTCGGCGATGGCGACCCAAGTTGGTGATGGCGCGCTCGAGGCTATCCATGCGCCGCTCCATGTTTGCATCATTAGCCACCATTTGGCCATTCAAGTTGTCCGTAGCTTCACGAAGAAGAGCCGAGTCTTGGTTCACGGTGGAGAAGTTGTGAGCCACTTCCTCGTATTGTTCATCAATGCGCGTCTTCGAAGAGAGAGAGTTGCTCCTTAAACTCTTGGCGTTGTGTCCATAGGTTGTGTTGAGTAGCCAACCTCTCGGTGTTGCGGAGGACTTCTCCATCCCTTGAGTCGTCTCCGTTCCTATCCATGATGGCAAGACAAGAACTATGTTGTGAATGTTAGTGGAAGGAGACTACCTCGCACTCTTACCAAGGTAAGATAGTATTGAGGCAATCCACCAAGCTAAAAGCAAGATCAAGTGTATCGGGACACACGCAAAACCACACGCAAAAGCTACCAAATATGGTGTTAGGTGAGTGTTGTTGATGCGGCCTAAGGCCACGTGGGTTGCCCGATCTCACGAATTGACCGAGGGAATGGCGGGGGAGAGGAAGAACACAAAGAACACGGCGATGAACACGATGAACACACGCAAACACACACCAACCCGATACAATTCCGGTTTACTTCCGATAGCCCGAACCACTATCCCGATAGAATCTCTCAAGGGAGAGACACGCGGTAGAATCCCCGAGAGGAAGATCGGTATATGATCGGTGGAATCACACGAGTGAGAGACCGGTGGTAGAATCACAAGTGTGAGAGACTAATCATATAAGGAGTGCCTTGTACAATAGATTTGGGTAATCTAAGGAGGGGGTTTCCCTAATCCCAAAGGGATGGTGGAGGCATGAGCCAAATTCTAGTTCATCAACTCTAACCTAATGAAGGGGGAGGTGGGAGCCTATATATAGGGAGCCACTAAGGAGGGGTAGTTTAGGCATAGAAGGGGGTACAGGGTTCAGATTTGATGCTCTTTGCAGTGGGGCGGTAGTATCGGCGCAGGTAGGGCGACAGGGCCGTCATCCTCAGGTGTAGTGGTAGGGCGGCAGTGCCGGTGGAGATGGGCGGCAGTGCCGGTCGTCCTGAGCGGCAGTGCCGGCCTTCACGGTGTGTCCCCTTCTCCTTGACGATCTCTTCCATGCTTCCCATGACCTTGGCGTTGACCTTGAGTCCTCGAGCCTCCATGGCGTCATCCACTTCCTCCATACTCGGCGATGCATACCTATCATGGTCATATGACGTAGGATGAAGTAGCATACCATTCAGGAGTGACATTTGTAGGAACGCATAAAGGAGAAGGTTCACCTTTGCGTGACGTGTAGATGTTGACGCACATGATGCGGTGGAGACCGAAGGTCGCCCCGTATCATCTCCCCCCACTTGAAAAAGAGTCGTCCTCGACGATAAGTCATCTTGAACGGGTAGAGGTGGGAGATGGCAACAACTCTTGAATGTGGCATCACTTATCATGAATCCTATCAATAGCACAAGACAAGCAACGCAACACTCAAAGAGTAGATGAAGTTCCACGGGTATAGAAAGAGAGCGCAAGTTGAAGGAGGTCACCTTAGCAAGATGTCGGTGTGCTCTCATTGAGAGATCTTGTGTAGTCGAAGTGTGCGGGCAAAACCATTCATTGGAGCTCACTTGTACTCAAGAGCTCGTTTGGTCAACTCGTGCTCAATCGAGGTTGACCTTGTCTTCCGTGTACCTACACACACAATAGGAAAAGCAAAGAACGTGTGTGCATGGTATATGAACACATCATCCATCATGATGGTCCATTTCTTTTGCACATCACCATTAGCGTTAAGCAAAGCATTATAATAGATATGGTGAATATGCGGGGTAAACACATGAACATGCTCATCATGGATATAGGTAACGTCTCCAAAATTTGAGAGAGCTATGGGGGCAATCTCATTTACAAGCATATTAACACTATTGCAAGCCAAGCATTGGAAAGAGAAATTGTTCATCATTTTGGTTGCATTAATGGGAGAATATTGCAAGCATGTAGCACAAAACATGTTCAACATTTGATCATTGTTGTCGACAAACCTAGGGAAAGAGCAATTGTTCGGCAAGGTTGTCACAACACAAGCATCATTATGAACATTGCAAGCAATACAAGGGAAAGAGAAATTGTTCGACATATTGCAAGCAATAGGATAGAAATCGAAACACTCATAGCATGGCATGGTCATGTTATCACAAGCAATCAAGTCCACATGATCAACAATGTTGGTATCAAGCAAAGCATCATATGGGAAAATGAAAGAAGCAAGTGACATAGCATTTGTATCATCAAGATCATGCATGCACTCATCAATCTTCATGTCCACTAGTGGGATCATGACATCATCAACACCTATATATGTACCTTTGTAGTTCCGCTCATATGAGGTAGGTGTTGTGGGAGTGGTAGGCTCGATGTGGCCTCCATGTTCATCTTCAAGAAAGCATGGTGGGATATCATCATCTTCATGCACCATGTACATCTTCTCCATGATCGGCGTCTCATCATCCATGGTACCTAGTGAGACACAAGATAACACACTAGAGGTAGAGGGTAAGTTGTTAGAACTTGAAATGGCCTCACATGACCTATCAACTACCACTCTCATCTCACTTGGTGTATCGCTCATGCTCTCGAAGTGGAGGCACTCATCAAGCTCACATATAGTGGAGTCACTCATCTCACATATAGTGGAGTCGCTCATCTCACATATAGTGGAGTCCCTCATCTCCATGGCAATGGCGTCGTCGATGTCCGAGCAACCTAGCAAAGAGGAAGACAACACAAGAGGAGTAGAGGTTAAGTTGTTAGAAATCGAAACATCCTCACTCGACTCATGGGGTGTATCACTCTTGCTCTCAAGGTGTTTGAAGTATGCGTTGCACTCGGCTTTATCTTTGGGTGTCATTTTGGCTTCTCGAGCATCTAGCTCGGCGAAGTATGCTCTCATCTCGGCTTGCTCTTGTGGGGTCATCATGTGTATCTCACTAGGAAGGTGTATATGTATGTGGTGGAAGGAAATCTACACAAGTATCTCACCTATCAAGAAAGTATCGGAAAAGTGGTAAAAGTCAAGAGCAAAGTCGAAATTGTACCGGGGTTACTCACACACACACTCAAAGCACACGCAAAAGGCTAAGAAACACTATAGGTGGTGGGTAAGGGGTGGATAGCAAACGAAAAAGATCAACGGAAAAGTCTATTGTCAAATGTGGGTAAGATCCAAAGTCAAATGTCAAAAGTGGTGATCTATGTCAAGGAAACACGGAAACACACACAAGAAGATCAATGGGGTTAGCGCGACCAAGGAAGTGAGCAAGTAACAAGATGGTCCTAGCGAAGACTATTAGCTCGGTGTCACGCCAACACAAGAGAGAGGTAGCTTGGTTGCATAAGAGGGAAGCAACAAGATTTGCACAAATGCCACTCTTCTCTTTTCTCTCTTAGTGCTCACAAGCTTTGCACTTATCGGTATCGGTGGACACACACTCTTTTTCTCTTTTTTTTTCTTTTTTTTTCTATGCTTAGAAGCTTTATTTTTCTCTATGTATATGTCACACTTTTTCTTCTTTTGTGTATCTTTCTCACCGAGCTTGCTTCAGAGCTTCGCTCAACACAACACACACACACCCTCTCACGGTCGTGACACTTGTGCAATGCTTCGCAACGCTCGGAAAGCCACTCTCAATGGGATAGGTACACAAAGAAAGAAACGGGGCTACAAGGGGTAAGGGGGCAAGTTATACCTAGCGAAAAGGTTAGGCGGTGTCAAGCACACGAACTTGCGATGGCGAAGTGGTGGTGTCGATGATGGTGGCGAAGTTGCGCCGGAATCCAGGGTGCCAACGATGTCGTCGCGGTGTTGATGTAGGCGCGGAAGCGAAATAGACAACCGATGCACTCCAAAACGGAAACCGAGCAAATTAAGTCAATGCCCGAAAAGTTGGGTCAAAACGAGCGGTCAAAAGATGGGCTCCAAAAATCGTCAAAAATTAGAGATGGGCTATGTGGAGTATTTGGGGGATGCTGTTAAAATTTGGAGTCAAACGGGCTCCGAAAAGTTGTCAAAATTTGGGGCAAAAAATGGAGTCAAAATTGGACGAAAATTTGGGTCAAAAGTGTGAAATCCGGTCATGGGCCCGGTTGGACCGGATCCTGGGCCGGACCGTCCGGTTGCCGCCCGGTTGGCGCCCGGTCCGAGCTGGTTTTTGCAAGAAAAACGGCGCAGCGCCCGGTTTGGGCCCGGTTTGGCTCCGGTTGGAGTCTGTGGCGCCCGGTTGTGAGGAGCAGCGGGGCGACTGCGGCCTTGGCTGGCTTTGCGCGCGCGATCAGGTGGGGCGGCTCGGCTGCTGGGTGGTGCACGCGCGTGAGGAGATGGGCAGGCGCCAGGCGAGCGGTTGCTGCTGCTGCCGGCCGAGTGGAGCGGAGGGTGGGGCGGTCGAGCGGGGCCTGCTTGGCCTAGGGCGGAGCGGGGCGCGCAGTGGCCTGGGGCGAGTTGGAGCAGGGCGGGCGTGGGCTCTGGTGGTTGAGGCGAGGCGCCGGCCGGCAGTGAGCGGCCAAGGGCGGCTGAGCGCGCGCGGGGCTTGGGCCGGTGTCCAGCGGAGGAGCGGCCTGGTGCGGGGCTCGGCCAAGAGCGGCCTGGTGGTGGTGCGGCCTGAGGAGGAGCGAAGGTGGAGGTCGGCCAGCGCCTGCGGACGAGCGGCTCAGGCCAGATGATGTAGCCCCGCTCACCGACGTCGCTACACCAAGACCAACAAGTCCCCCAAGTGGACCAATGACGCGAGCCCGAGTTAAAGCTCTACATGATGAGGTGAATTCGCTCCTCTCCACGTACTCCTTCGACACCCCTTTGGATGGCTTGCTACTTCATGCCAATACCCTATGTTCAATCAGGTACATCGACCAAGAAGCGAGCCATGAAGACCAAGCCAATGGAGAGAGAGCTGGAAATGACGAAGTTGGAGCTACCGCTGCCAGGCCGGAACTTCCGCCCTCCAGGACCGGAACTTCCGCCCAGATGCCTTCCAGATTCCCTCCAGATGCCTTCCAGCGCCCAGAAGACAGGATCAGGCCGGAACTTCCGCCCCGAGGGACCGGAACTTCCGCCCACCGGAACTTCCGCCCAAGTTCCGCCCAAGTTCCGAAAGTCGGCGAAAACCCCCCTGGATGTTACTGCGGGATAATGGCGCAATTCCGGAACAAGGCCGGAACTTGGCCGGAACTTCCGCCCCGACCGGAACTTCCGCCCGTCCAGACCGGAACTTCCGCCCCTGGCCGGAACTTCCACCCAAGTTGACCGGAACTTCCGCCCCATCGAACTTCAGCACAACAGCACTTTTAGTTGTGACTTACCCCTTCGCCCCACCTACTATATATAGCCTAGTTGGCTCAGATCTGAGATTTAGACTTGATGTAAGAGAAAACATGAGCTATGCTCCTTCCCGCGGGAAACCCTTCTAGATCTACGAATCTACGAAGTTATCTACTCTTCTAGGCGATTGATCTCTTCCATTCTAGGAATTCTAGTGTTTTGGATCTTTTGCTTTTGCAATTCTATCTATTTGCACTCTTTTCCTCTTTGGAACTCTATCGATTGCTATTGCCAACCTTTTGTGAGGGATTCTACTCCTTGTGGGTCTTTTTCTTGCAATTCCGTTGGGTTGGTGTATCGGGCCAACGAAGAACAACCGGTTGTGTGTGTGTGTGTTGCGTTTGTATCTTCGATCCACCCCGCCATCCACCCACGTTCTTCGTGTTCATCCACCTCCCCCACGAATCCCATCCAAATCCGTGAAGATCGGGCAGATCCAAGGACTTAGTCCACATCATATGGTATCAGCAGCTCTTTGGTTGCCACGGATTTGACCCCCACATACCCCAATTCCACCAATTTCGCCCAAAAAATTTCCAAAAATTTTTCCCAAAAAATAGCCCCAAATTGGCCTTGGATCGATCTCTCGATTTGTTGAGTTATTTGTGGTTTTGCTCCAATAGAAACTTGCCTTTGGTGTTGATCTGCAATTCCCCCACCTTCCCACAGCTTTTGGTGCCAAATTTTCCTCGAATTCGAAGGATTTCGGCCCGAATTTCCGCCCAAATCGACGAACAGCCCGCAGATCTGATTGCGACCGGAAGTTCCGCCCGGCAGGACCGGAAGTTCCGCCCGGGACCGGAAGTTCCGCCCCTCAGGACCGGAAGTTCCGCCTGGCCGAAATTTTGACAGCAACCTTCGTTTTTCGTTTTGGTACTAACCCCCTTGTGTTTGGACTTCGGTTTGCGTGCCATTTCAGCTACCACAAAGCTTCCGCAACATCGACAACGACGACGGCACCCCGAAGCTCCAAGCGGTTCACTTGACACTTCCACCATAGCAAGTTCAAGATCGTCGGCCACCATCATCAAGTGGTATAACTTGCTCCTAACTTGTAGCCCTAGCCTCTTTTGCGTACCTTTCCTATCGAGAGTGGCTTTCTAGTGTTGCGAAGCATTGCGCAAGCGTCCCGACCGTGAGGGTGTGCGTGTGTTGAGCAAAGCTTTGAAGCAAGCTCGTGTGAAAAGATAAGCAAAAGAAGTGTGACATACTTACATAGATAGTAGTATCCTTACATAGTGAGAAAAAGAAAAAGAAAAATACAAAAAGAAAAAGAAAAAGTGTGTGAGTGACACCTATACACAAAAGAGTCCAAAGCTTTTAAGCAAAAGAGAGAAAAGAGAAGAGAGGCGTCTTGCGCAAATCTTGTTGCTTCTCAATTTTGCAACCAAGCCACGGTCTCTCTTGCGTTAGCGTGACACCGAGCTAGTAGTCTTCGTTAGGACCATTTTGTTCTTGCTCTTTTTCCAAGTCGCGCTAACCCCATTTTGTCCCACGCGTGTGTTCCTCATTGTGTATGCCTTTTGTGATCACCGCCTTTGACTTGTGACTTTTGGATCTTACCCACTTTTGACAATAGACTTTTCGTTTGGTTTTTCCATTTGGCTTTCCACATCCGTACCTAACACCATATAGAGTTTTGTTTTTGTGTGTGTAACCGGTTGTTCCTCACCTTCATACACCTTTCCAATTTCGTTGTGAGTCTTTGACTTACTTGTGAGCTTTCCTCTAACCCCGCAACATAGTTCTTGTTTTAGTTGTAACCATGTCTAGTGGAGAGGGGAACCAACTACCGATGACGCGGCACCAACATTGGATCGCTACTCAAGCCGTCAACAAGAGTATCCATGACCTCACGGCAAGGATCGATGAGACCGTTGCACGCTATGAAGAACGCGCTCAAGTGCAACGACGGGACCTCAATGTCCAAGTGCAAGACATCCATGACAAGCTCGATGCTCAAGCTCATGATATGAGAGCCACACTTGCTACTCAAGGTCAACAAAACATGGCGAGCATGAGAAGGCAAGAAGAAAGGATGGCACGCCTTGAGCAAGCTATTGCCAACATCGCCAACAACCGAAGCCAACACTCAAGGTCTTCGCGCTCTCATAGTTCAAGGTCAAGAGCTCCTACACCGTCTCGCCATGATTCTAATGAAGACCCACGCCACCATAATGTGGATGCTCAAGTACTTCAACAACAAGCTCGAGATGTGGAGCAAGCACGTGCTCAACTTGAACAAGAGAGACTACAACAAGCTCATCGCCAAGCTCAATTCGAAGAGGAACAACAACGTCTTCGTCATGATCAAGATCTCCTTCATGCACGTGAGCAAGAACGTCTTCGCCATGAGCAAGAGGCACGTCAACAACAAGGGCATCCGCGCCAATCTCAAGTGGCCAATGCTCCAAGGAACCCACATCATGACGTCGACCACGAAGTGAACCAAGAACGCCAAATCATCAATATTGATGCTCCGCAAGATGATGGCGCAAGAAGAAACAATAGGGACAATAGAAGACACAACCCTCTCAATTATCGAGCTCATCAAGCACTTCATGCTCATCAAGAGGAAGCAAGGCACCAAAATGAGGAAGACGCCTCAAGTGAAGCTAGTGTCATGCCACATCCCCGGCAACCTCATGGAAGGCGTCCTCCGCTTCCAAACCGCCGCCATGGAATTGAGGATCCACCTCAACAACCTCAACAACCTCGCAACCATAATGAGGATGAAGATGAAGAAAGACCACCTCCTAGGCGCAATGACCGCCATGAAGAGGAAATCTTTGGGAAGCTTAAATTCACCATGCCCAAATTCCACGGAGAAGAAGACCCCGATGCATACCTCTCTTGGGTTCTCAAGGTTGACAAGATTTTCCGCATCCACAACTTCTCCGAAGCAAAGAAAGTGGCTATGGCATCACTAGAGTTTGAAGGGTATGCAAATGTTTGGTGGGAAGAAGTGAACAAGAAGCGTGACAAGGAAGATCTAGACCCCATTGCTACATGGGAAGAGATGCAAGAAGTCATGCACAAACGCTTTGTGCCCAACCATCACAAACGCGACCTCTTCAACAAGCTTACCCAACTCAAGCAAAGCTACAAGTTCGTTGAGGAGTACTACAAGGAGATGCACATGACCATGATGAGTGCAAATGTGGACGAGCGAGAAGAGCAAACAATGGCAAGATTCTTGAATGGATTGAACATTCCCGTCAAGAGGATAGTGGAATTCTTGCCTTACACCAACATGGTTGAGTTGCTTCATCAAGCAACAAGAGCTGAGCGCCAAGTGCGAGAAGACTTGGCAAGTGCAAAAACAAAGTCCTTCTTCGCCGCAAGAAATGCAACAACCACCTCCTCAAGCATCAAGAACACAAGTGCTATTGCTCCCAAGGATCCTCCTAAGCAAATGAAGAGTGCCTTCAAGACAACAAGCTTCAAGCCGGATCAATCAACTATGTCCTCCAAAGCTTCCACGGGATCTAGTAACATCACTTGCTTCAAGTGTGGAGCTCAAGGACATAAATCCTTTGAATGCAAGAACACAAGAGTTATGATAACTCGAGATGATGGAGATGTGGAGTACTTGAGTGAAGGCGAATATGAAGCCTTGGTACAAGCCGCAACCAATCATGAAGATGATGACTTGGAAGACCAAGAGCAAGTCCTATGTGTGCATGATGCAAGCCCGTCCCTTGTGGTGACCAAAGTGTTGACAACCCATGCACTTCCCAATGAAGATCAAAGGTGCAACATCTTCCAAACAAGAGCCGGAATCAATGGCAAGTCAATAAAGGTTATCATCGATGGAGGGAGTTGCCACAATCTTGCAAGCACCGAACTATGCTCCAAGCTCAACCTCACACTCCGGAAACACCCCCATCCTTACCATGTGCAATGGCTAAGTGACAATGGAAATGTCAAGATACAACACACCGTCTCCGTATCCTTCAAGATTGGTGATGAGGTCTAAGACCCCGTGTGTGGCCCGATCTCGCGGATTGACTTCGAAACCAAGGGGGAAGATGGGAAAACGCGATGAACACGAAGAACGCGACGAACACGAGGAACTCCGAGACTCACGCACACACACAACCCGATACACCCGATGCTTACTTCCGCGGCTCGATGGACCACGCCAATAGAATCTCCGAGGAAGAGACACGCGGTAGAATTCCCCGGGGAGAGATTGGAGTTGGAGAGGAAGAACTTGGTGAAGGAGAGAGAGTAGCTTGTACTAGAATCTCACTCAACAAGTTCAAAGTCAACAACTAAGGTGCCTTGATTACAGAGGGATGATACCCAAGGGAGACTAAGCTCAAAGGTAGGTTTGAGTTCAAAACAAGTCTAAAGAGCTAAAGGGGCGTCCTGGGGGTATTTATAGTCTTACAAGGCGTCATGGGCCGAAAAGGTACAAGTGAAACGATTCGGGCCGAAATAAGTGACTTAAGTTGTGCAGGCCGGTCAGGGGGCCGGTCAGACCGGGCCTGTGACCGGGCAGGCCGGTCGAGGCCGGTCGACCGGGCCGCTGGACCGGGCAGGCCGGTTTCAGACCGGGCCTGTGACCGGGCGGCGACCGGACGAGGCTCCAAGTCCCCTGGATGGCGCCCGGATGTCACGAGCGCAAATTCCGGTTTCTGACCGGGCGGCCCGGTCAGGAGGCCGGTCAGACCGGGCTGTGGACCGGGTGATCCGGTCAGGAGGCCGGTCTGACCGGGTTCTGGACCGGTCGTCCATCTTCTCTTCCTTGCGCTCTTCGGGCGACTTCCAGTCCAGCTCCATGTCGATCTTCGTGTCCATCTTCTTGTCCAGCTGCTCCTCTCCTCCCTTTGACCATGGCGTATCCTCCTCTTGGGGACCTCGATGCTCCTTGTACCTAATGACACATAACACGTCGGCATGAGGTAGCAATCCATCCAAAGGGGTACCAAGATCAAGGGTGGTGAGGAGCGAGTTCACCTCATCATGAAGAGCTTTGACTCGGGCTCGTGTCATCGGTCCACTTGGGGGACTTGTTGGTCTTGGTGTAGCGACGTCGGTGACCGGGGCTACATCATCTCCCCCCCCTTGGGAAAGAGTCGTCCTCGACTCTTGCACCTCCTCATCTCCATGATAGGGTGACAAGTCCGAGACGTTGAACGTGTTGCTCACCAAGTACTTGGATGTTGGTATGTCGATGACGTAAGCGTTGTCGTTGATGCGTTTGAGGACCTTGAAGGGACCATCTCCTCTTGGCTTGAGCTTGGAGTTGCGCTCATGAGGGAACCGTTCCTTCCGGAGGTGGATCCAAACGAGGTCTCCTTCTTCGAATACCCTTGCCTTCTTCTTGGCGTTGATGCGGTTGGCTTGACGAAGAACATGTGCTTGTATGGTTGCCCTTGTCTCTTCATGTAGTTTCTTGACGGCGGCGGTGCGCTTGTCGAAGTCCATGTTGATGCGCTCGTGGAGGGGAAGCGGAAGTATGTCGAGTGCCGTGTAAGGTTCGAAGCCATAGACGACCATGAAGGGGCTCCTTGACGTAGTCTTGTGCTTGGCGCGGTTGTAGGCGAACTCGGCGTGAGGAAGGCACTCCTCCCATGACTTCAAGTTTTTCTTCACGAGGATGCGTAGGAGGGTGGAGAGGCTTCGATTGACCACTTCCGTTTGGCCGTCCGTTTGCGGGTGCGATGATGATGAGAACAAGAGCTTGACTCCAAACTTCGCCATGAGCGACTTCCAAAGATAACTCATGAACTTGACGTCTCGATCCGACACAATGCTTTGTGGTACTCCATGTAGGCGAACGATTTCCCTGAAAAACAACGAAGCAATGTATGAAGCATCGTCGCTCTTATGGCAAGGTATGAAATGAGCCATCTTAGAGAATCTATCCACTACAACAAATATGGAATCATGACCATGCTTAGTGCGAGGTAAGCCTAGAACGAAATCCATGCTAATATCGGTCCATGGTGCATGAGGAATAGGCAATGGCATGTAAAGACCATAAGGGTTGGAGGTAGACTTAGCTTGTAAGCATGTTGTGCACCGACGGCAAAGGCGCTCCACATCTCGCTTCATCTTTGGCCAATAGTAGTGGGTTGAGAGCATGGCATATGTCTTGTCACGGCCAAAGTGGCCCATAAGACCTCCTCCATGAGACTCTTGCAAAAGCAATTTTCGAAGCGAAGACTTGGGAATGCAAATCTTGTTAGCTTTGAACAAATAGCCATCATGCAAGTAGAAATCATCCACTCCTCGCTCAACGGAGCACTTCTCAAAAATGGGAGCAAAGAAAGAATCGGAAGGATAGAGTTCTTTGATCTCTTCAAGTCCCAAAACATGAAAATCCAAACGAGTTAGCAAAAGGGTGTTTTTGCGGGAAAGAGCATCCGCCACAACATTGTCCTTGCCCTTCTTGTATTTGATCACATATGGGAAGGACTCAATGAACTCGACCCATTTTGCATGTCGTTTGTTCAAGTTGTGTTGGCTTTTCAAATATTTCAAGGACTCATGGTCGGAATGAATGATAAACTCTTTTGGCCAAAGATAGTGTTGCCAAACTTCAAGAACACGAACCAAAGCGTAGAGCTCCTTGTCATATATAGGATAGTTGAGGCGTGCGCCATCTAACTTCTCACTATAGTATGCCACGGGTTTGCCCTCTTGCATAAGAACACCACCAATACCAAGCCCACTTGCATCACACTCAATCTCAAAAGTTTTGGCAAAATTCGGAAGGACAAGAAGTGGAGCTTCGGTAAGGCGTTTCTTCAACTCATCAAAAGCATTTTGTTGGGCCTTGCCCCAAACAAACGGAACATTCTTCTTGGTAAGCTCATTCAACGGGCAAGCAATGGTGCTAAAATCTTTCACAAAGCGGCGGTAAAACCCGGCAAGTCCATGGAAGCTTCGGACTTGGCCAACATTTGTAGGGGTAGGCCAATTATGGATGGCCTCCACCTTGGAAGAATCAACTTCAATCCCATTAGCGGAAACCACAAAACCAAGAAACACCAATTTGTTTTGAGCAAATGTGCATTTGGGGAGGTTAGCATAAAGCTTTTCATGGCGCAAGATGCACAAGACTTCTCTCACATGTTGCACATGGTCCTCGAGGTTTTTGCTATAAATAAGAATATCATCGAAGTAGACAACCACGCTCTTGCCAATGAGAGGACGCAAGATGTGATTCATGAGGCGCATGAAAGTAGATGGTGCATTGGAAAGACCGAAAGGCATAACGAGCCATTCATAGAGACCGAGTTTGGTCTTGAATGCCGTTTTCCATTCATCACCAATAGCCATGCGGATTTGATGGTAACCACTACGCAAATCGACTTTAGAGAAAATCGTGGCACCAATAAGTTCATCTAGCATGTCATCTAAACGCGGAATGGGATGGCGGTAACGGACGGTAATGGCATTGATGGGGCGACAATCCATACACATCCGTTGCGTCTCATCCGGTTTAGGCACAAGGATCACGGGAACCGCACAAGGGCTAAGGCTTTCACGGACATACCCTTTGGCGAGGAGATCTTGAATTTGACGGTTGATCTCCTTGGTCTCTTCGGGGTTGGTGCGGTAGGCGGCACGGTTTGGGAGCGGAGGGCCGGGTATGAGGTCGATGCGGTGTTCTATGCCGCGGAGTGGTGGTAGTCCATGAGGGAGCTCGTCGGGGAGGACGTCTTGAAATTCCTGCAAAAGAGACAACAAAGACGGAGGAATGTTGGTTAAGTCGTTAGTCTCCGACGCGGGTCCCTTGCATATGAGCACATAGTGCAATATGGTGGATGGGTTCTCTTGGAGCTCTCTCCACTCACTCTTGGTGGCTAGAAGGACACTCTTGGACTCACTCATATATGGCTTGTGGCGCTCACTCTCTTTGTGGTGGGTCGCTCCCTCTCCTCCCATCACAAAGAGAGGGAGCGCCACAAGCCATATATGAGTGAGCCCAAGAGTGTCCTTCTAGCCACCAAGAGTGAGTGGAAAGAGCTCCAAGAGAACCCATCCACCATATTGCACTATGTGCTCATATGCAAGGGACCCTCGTCGGAGACTAACGACTTAACCAACATTCCTCCGTCTTTGTTGTCTCTTTTGCAGGAATTTCAAGACGTCTTCCCCGACGAGCTCCCTCATGGACTACCACCACTCCGCGGCATAGAACACCGCATCGACCTCATACCCGGCGCTCCGCTCCCAAACCGTGCCGCCTACCGCACCAACCCCGAAGAGACCAAGGAGATCAACCGCCAAATTCAAGATCTCCTCGCCAAAGGGTACGTTCGAGAAAGCCTTAGCCCTTGTGCGGTTCCCGTGATCCTTGTGCCTAAACCGGATGAGACGCAACGGATGTGTATGGATTGTCGCCCCATCAATGCCATTACCGTCCGTTACCGCCATCCCATTCCGCGTTTAGATGACATGCTAGATGAACTTAGTGGTGCCACGATTTTCTCTAAAGTCGATTTGCGTAGTGGTTACCATCAAATCCGCATGGCTATTGGTGATGAATGGAAAACGGCATTCAAGACCAAACTTGGTCTCTATGAATGGCTCGTTATGCCTTTCGGTCTTTCCAATGCACCATCTACTTTCATGCGCCTCATGAATCACATCTTGCGTCCTCTCATTGGCAAGAGCGTGGTTGTCTACTTCGATGATATTCTTATTTATAGCAAAAACCTCGAGGACCATGTGCAACATGTGAGAGAAGTCTTGTGCATCTTGCGCCATGAAAAGCTTTATGCTAACCTCCCCAAGTGCACATTTGCTCAAAACAAATTGGTTTTTCTTGGTTTTGTGGTTTCCGCTAATGGGATTGAAGTTGATTCTTCCAAGGTGGAGGCCATCCATAATTGGCCTACCCCTACAAATGTTGGCCAAGTCCGAAGCTTCCATGGACTTGCCGGATTTTATCGCCGCTTTGTGAAAGACTTTAGCACCATCGCTTGCCCTTTGAATGAGCTTACCAAGAAGAATGTTCCGTTTGTTTGGGGCAAGGCCCAACAAAATGCTTTTGATGAGTTGAAGAAACATCTTACCGAAGCTCCACTTCTTGTTCTTCCAAATTTTGCCAAAACTTTTGAGATTGAGTGTGATGCAAGTGGGCTTGGTATTGGCGGTGTTCTTATGCAAGAGGGCAAACCCGTGGCATACTATAGTGAGAAGTTAGATGGCGCACGCCTCAACTATCCTATATATGACAAGGAGCTCTACGCTTTGGTTCGTGTTCTTGAAGTTTGGCAACACTACCTGACATAGGCATCCCAAATGGGCCTGCCGAATATAGTACCCGGGGTTTATTGAAGGCCCACTACCCGAAGAATAAGAAGATTCGGGAGCCCAAGATGCGTTTAAGGAAGAAATAGAGTTGTAATAGGAAGTGTTGTAATCTGGCGGGATGAGTTAGAAACCGTCCCGAACTCTGTAAACTTGTACAACACGAATCCTTCGACTCCACCTCCTATATAAAGGGGGAGTCGAGGGACGAAGAATCAATCGAATCATTGTCTGCAAACCCTAGTTTTCATAATCGTCGAGTACTTTTCGGCTGAAACCTTCGAGATCTACTTGCCCTCTACTTCTAACTAAACCCTAGCCTACAATCCATAGGCATTGACAAGTTAATCCCTTGTCAATTGGCGCCGTCTGTGGGAATTAGAGGCGTAAGGAGCTGATCTCGATGGCACGCTCAAGATCTTCGACATCGTCAACCGCAAGCAACACAATGGATCGAGGTAAACAGATCGCTACTGGTCTTGTCGATTTTGTTCCTCACCCACCCTCCCGTTTGGATGCATATGCGTATCTGGCGGAGCCCATGGAGATGACGTTCGGAAGGTTCCACTTTCGCGTCGAGAAGGAAGGATCGTATCGTGTCGAAATTCCGATTTCGTCGGGATCATCAGTGGCCGATTCCGATTTTTCAAGCTATGCATCGTCAAACGAGTCAGGAGAAGAAGAAACCTCGGCGACACGCTACGTCGCATCGAGCAAGAGAGAAACTCGCCAAGATCTTCAACGACATATCGTTTGAGTCATCTGCGGACTCGTATATAAGCGATGGCTCAAGCGATGTCGACAGTCATGACTTCATCGACAAATCTATCACAGTGGGCAAGGTCTTCATCAATCTCAACGATGATGTCACCAAACCCAACATAGATCTGAGTACAAGGTATCATCAGATTTACGCCATTGAAGGTCAAGAGGAGACATCTGAGGCTTTCGACAGTTTGGGAAATCCATACGTCGATCCCTCCAATCTGCGACAAGGCTTGGGCAACAAATACGTCGGGCCAGAGCCGCGAGATAGAGTTCAACTTTCACAAGCAGCGTGGGACGTAGCTGCGAGAGCTATGAACGGCACGAGAACCAATGGCTACCACAGCCACACCGGAAGAATTGCAAGCATATCAATATAGGCTCGCACGAGCTGCCGTGGAATTGGAAAAACAGACACTGAGTTGAACAGAGAAAGGAGGCAGCTTCGCATCCAGCGGGAGAAGGGCAGATCTAAGTCGACAATCTAGAACTACGGGTGATAGCCATCGGGAGGCGCGGAACAGAGCAAGATCAAGGCTGCAACACATACCCGAGGCAGAAAGAGAACACTTGGTTCAAAACCTCGACATGTCCTTTATGTCGATAGATACAAGAGGAAACATCATCCCTAAGACACCAGAGGCTGGGTATATGGCGACACATGCTTTTATCCTTGCATCTAAACCACCTCCGGGTGACCCAAGGGAAACACCGTACAATATGGCGGTAGCAGGAGTTGGAGCTATGGGGACAGCGTTTATATCAACGCCTCCCGAAGGAGTGGCAAGGCAAAATAGTCCGCGACCCGCAGCAAGAACAGCCGGCAAGACTGAAGGGCCAAGTGGAGCAAGAGACACAGCAGCACAAGCAAGAGTCGACAGAGCGCGGCAAAGCGAAGGGATCATCGGCAATCCCCGAACTTAACGACGAAGATATGTGCGGCTTACCATGCTTCACGAGGAGAGTCCGAAAACGCGAGTCCCCTCGGGATTCAAGTTACCCGATAATTTCAAGAAATTCGACGGCCTTCAAGATCCGGAGGATTGGCTAGTCGACTATCCGGAGACGGTGAAGCCGACAGAGGAACTAGGGCAACAGCCATGCAAAGCATCCAGGTGGACCTGAGTGGTGGCGCTCTATGATGGATATAGATACTCGCTCGAGGATCCATCGACAGCTGTGAAAGTTTATAGGACGTGTTCGTCAATAACTTCAGATCCACGTTCAAATAAGCCGGATCGTTTGAGGAGTTGAGAGCGTGTCGACAAAAGCCAGATGAGCCAATGAGAAAGTACATCCGCAGGTGGAATATCATCAAAAACTCGGCAGAAAACATATCTCGACGAGAGAGCAATAGATGCGTTTGTCGCAGAGTCAGGCGTGGAGACTTTGTCGAGGATTTGGGAAGGACCAATCCAAGGACAGTATCCGCGTTGATGGAGATAGCAAATAAATGGGCAGATGGAGAAGACGCTGTCCACAACAAACGACACAGGTCGCCAGAGGAGGACCGTGGTCGAAACTATCAACCGAGGCGAAGATTTCCTCGGACGTACCAAAACTACGACGCTCCAGGACAAATTTCGGCAGGTTTTCGGACAAATACAGGAGGCAACAGAGATGATTACCAGAGAAGCAGTGAACAGCGAGGTGATAATAGGGATGATTCACGCAACAGGCAAAATAGTGGGCCGAGGTTTCCAAGACCTTTCGTGTCCCCCGAGGAAATGCTGAACGGACCGTGCCAGATGCACTTCTTCCTCGACAAGAACGGGAAAAGACAATCGGGGCACCTGCAGAAGACCGTCGAAATTTTCGTGCAATGTTCAGATACGCAGAAAATGCTCACGCTCGAGCAGCACAGAGAAACCCTCGGGAGCCTAGGAGCGAGGTTCATCTACCGCCACCTCCCGCGATTACAGAGGACAATCGACACCAGCTAAGAATAGCGGCAGCACCTGCACCACCACCCTATGTTGATCCTAACTCCAACGGAGCAGTGTTGATGATTCAGAAGGGAAGGCCGTCCAATAGAGCTCAAAAAGTAATCTCACGACAGGTGTTTATGGCAGAGAAAATGCCTCCACCAACAGTTGAGTACCTTAATTGGTCAGGACAAGATATCGGCTTCACAATAGCAGATCATCCGCAGCAAGTTCCTCGACCAGGGCAGTCAGCACTTATTCTGCCAGCAGTTATCGCAGGATTTGATGTCTCTCGAGTGTTCATAGACGGCGGCAGCAGCTTGAACCTCATGTATGCAGATACATTGAGGAAGATGAACATATCCTTAGCAAACTTAAAACCAACAGACACAAGGTTCCACGGCATCACACCGGAGAAACCAAGTTATCCATTGGGAAAGATCAATCTTGACGTTCAGTTTGGGACCCGAGAAAATTATAGAATCGAAAGGCTCGAGTTCGAGGTTGTCGATTTTCCATCACAATATCATGCTCTGTTGGGACGACCAGCATATGCTCGATTTATGGCAGTACCACACTATACATACCTGTTGTGGAGGTTGCCCGGACCAAAAGGACCAATCACAGTCAAGGGAAGCTTTGCCTTAGCCGATAAGTGCGACAAGGATTTTCACAGGTTGGCAGAAACTTTCGGGATGCAAGCCGAGTACTTGGCGTCAAAAAGCATGACTGATTACGACGTACTGCCAGACTGGAAGGCCAAATAAAGAATCAACTTTCAACACGAGAGAAAAATTCTAAGGAGGTGCAGATTCACCCGACAGATCCAAAAAGACGACATCTATCGCAATCGTTATGGATATCGCATAGGTATGCGCGGTCGTCATGTTCCTCCGTGTTAATTGGAAAATCTTTGCATGGTGTCCAGCCGACATGCCAGGAGTACCTGTGGAACTTGCCGAGCACCACCTAAATTTGGATCCAACAGCGAAACCAATCGTGACAACCTTTGCGGCGTTTTTCGGAACCAAACCGCAAAGCCATGCTTTCAGAAATAAATCGACTAGAAGAAGGTTGTTTTATCTTATAAATATATACATAATCCACATGGGTAGCTAACCCAGTGATGGTGCCGAAGAAAAACACGACAGTCCTTCGCATGTGCGTCGACTTTACGTGTCTCAATAAACATTGTCCTAAGGATCACTTTCCCCTCCCAAGGATCGATCAAATTATCGACTCCACGGCAGGTTGCGAACGTCTTTCCTTCTTGGATGCATACTCTGGTTATAACCAGATCAGATTAAAAGAAGATGATGAAGCCAAGACAGCGTTTATTACACCTTACGGCGTGTTTTGCTACAAGACAATGCCCTTTGGTCTAAAAAATGCGGGAGCAACATATCAGAGGATGATGCAGAAGTGCTTAGCAACACAGATCGGGAAAAACGTGCAAGTATACATCGATGATGTCGTCATAACATCAAAAAAGGGGACAACGTTGATCGAGGATCTCAAAGAAACTTTTGACAACCTCGACAAATTCTGCCTCAAACTGAACCCGACGAAGTGTTCTTTTGGCGTCCCAAAGCAGGAGAACTTCGGGGTTTCTAGTTTCGGCAAGAGGGATTGAAGCAAATCCCGACAAAATACAAGCCATAGTAACAATGAGAAAGCCAACAAAGTTGAAAGAAATACAGCAGCTAATCAAGCGAGTCGCAGCTTTGAGCAGGTTCGTCGCCGTGTTAGGAGAAAAAGCGTTACCATTTTATGCGCCGATAAAACAAGGAGATAAATTCCAAGTGGAACGAAGAGGCCGACAGAGCTTTCGAGGATCTGAAGCGAAAAATCTCGACACCACCAATCCTGGTGGCTCCAAAGGAAAAGGAACCTCTCCTGCTGTATATTGCAGCCACGCCACAAGTGGTTAGCACAGTATTAGTTGTCGAAAGAGAGGAAGAAGGGAAAATCCATGGAGTGCAGCGGCCAGTATACTTCGTGAGCGAAGTCTTGTCACCTTCAAAACAAAGGTACCCTCAGTACCAAAAGCTAGCATATGGAGTGTTCACGACAGACGAAATTGCGCCACTATTTTTCGGCACACCCGATCATAGTGGTCAATGAAGCTCCCTTATCAAATATACTGAATAACCCGTGAAGCTACGGGTCGTGTCTCCCTTTGGGGAATAGAACTTTCCCTCGGGACATCACGTATGAAAAAGAAAAGCAATAAAGTCGCAAATACTGCCAGACTTCATCGCAGAATGGATGGAGTTGCAAAATACAGGACCTCCAGATTTATCGAGAACTTGGACCATGAACTTTGATGGGTCCAAGAGACTAGAAGGAGCTGGCGCAGGAGTAGTACTCATATCACCTGAAGGCGACAAATTGAAGTACATCCTCCGGATGACGTTCCTTAACGCATCTAACAATGAAGCAGAATATGAGGCTCTCATACACGGGATGAAGATGGCAAAAGCACAATGGAGCAACTCGATTAAAAATCTTTGGCGACTCACAGTTGGTGGCTCAGCAAGTTATGAACCAATGTGATGCAGTCAATGATAGCATGATGGCATACAAGGAGGTATACAACGAGCTTGAGAAGTTATTCGATGGATGCGAAGTAAATCATATTAGCAGGTTGAGCAACGACGAAGCCGACGTTCTTGCAAACATCGGGTCACAGTGCCTTCCAGTCCGCCATGTGTATTCTGGGAAGAGATAACAGGAGAGATCCACTAAGCCAACAAAGTCAAAAAAGAAGGAGAAGAAACCCTCGGGGGCTGCCAAAGAAAAGCAAGAGGACGAAGAAGATCAGGACTTGGTCATGATGATACAGATACCGTGGATGCAGCCGTACATATCATATATCCTTCGGAAAGAAATACCTGACGATCCAGTTGAAGCAAGGCGAGTAATTCGACGCTCCAAAGCTTTCACGGTGGTCAAGGGAGAATTGTATAAACGAAGTATTTCGGGCGTCTTGCAAAGGTGCGTCACACCCGAAGAAGGAAGAATAATTCTGAAGGATGTACACGAAGGAATATGTGGCCACCACGCAAGTAGTCGAGCTATTGCAGCCAAGGTTTTTCGGGCAGGATTCTACTGGTTGACAGCAATCGAGGACGCCAAGGACATAGTAAGAACTTGCGACGCGTGTCAAAGGTTTGCCGCAAAACCCCACTCTCCAAAGAAGCAGAGCTAGCACCAATACCATTGTCATGGCCCTTTGCTCAATGGGGACTTGATATGGTGGGTAAGTTACACAAATCTTGGCCAGGAGGAAAGGAGTACATGCTAGTAGCTGTCGATAAGTTTACAAAGTGGATAGAAGCGAAGCCGATAAATTCACCAGATGGAGCATCCGCAGTAAAATTCGTAAAAGGCCTCGTCTTCAGATTTGGAGTGCCCCACAAAGATCGTCACAGCATAACGGCAGCAACTTCACATCCCATGAATTCAAAGATTATTGCGAAGAGGTGGGTATTAAGCTGAACTTTGCGTCAGTTGCACATCCTCAAACCAATGGGCAAGTCGAGAAAGCCAATGGCATCATCTGCAATGGTATCAAGAAGCGCTTATTAGGACCACTGGAAAAAGCTCGACATACATGGCCAGAAGAACTACCAAGCGTGTTGTGGAGCATCCGAACAACACCAAACACAGCAACGCAGGAAACTCCGTTTTTCCTGGTTCATGGAGCGAACGAGACTACCAATCGAGATAGAGCACAACTCTCCACGTGTCGCTGAATATGATGAAGAAACGTCGAGAAGAGTGCTAGAAGACGACGTCGACGCACTTGATGAAGCTCGAGATGAAGTATTATCTCGGGTAACCAAATATCAACAGGATTTGAAGAATTACCACAGTCGACGTTTGCGGCCAAGATCTTTTCAGGTGGGAGACCTAGTTCTTCGGCTCACGCAAAAAAGTCATGAAAAACTCGAGTCACCGTGGCTTGGCCCTTACATTGTCACGGAAGTAATTGGAGGAGGAGCATACAGAATAAAGGACAAGAAGACAGGGGTGGAGGAGCCAAACCCCTGGAACGTGGCGCAACTTAGGCGTTTTTACGCCTAGAGTCAAAATATAGTCTTTGTAAAGCTTCAATGTACTGAAACGCCCGCGAGTTTTCAGACGCACTCTTTTCCTTTTTCGGGGCACCGAGTGGGGCCGGAGAAGGTTTTTAATGAGGCGGGCTCGCGGTGCTGCAATATAATAAAGATAGTGACAATATAACTTTTCTTCTTTATCGACATGACCAAAGTCTTCGCTCCGACGAATTTCAATATAGTTCATCGACAAAAGGAAAAACTTGCCTTGGTATTTAAATACCTCGTGAGTCAACAAAAATACAAAATAGTACTCAATAAAAAGCTCGGGGGCTCATATTCGCCTTAAATATATAAATGCCTTGGTTCAAAACCTCGCAAGTATAGAAATATAGTAAAGAGTCACCGAAACACTCGGGGGCTAAACAAACAGAGAAATATAATGATTGCTTTACAATATAGTCATGGATTGCAAAGAAAAAATATCTACAAGAAGAAAATAACTAGTCTTGATTCAATATGTCATCAAGAGTAACCCTGTTTTCCTCAGGAGCAGCACCAAGAAAATCGGCATAATGGCCATCGGCAAAAAAGTCGGCATCCATCCGAAGTAGGTCCTTAATCATTTCTTCGGCTATAGGCGTAACCTTCGTGTTAATCCTGTCAACACCAACTCTCCGCCGTTTTACTTTTTGGTGAACCTTCTCGACAACCCGGTAAGGTCAAGCTTCGAGTGGCAGATTTGGAGCATGATAAGAGCAAATCGGCGCCGCCTACTAGTTGAGCTTTGACAAAATCATGGATACTGCGAGCATCCTTGAACCTTTCCATCAATTCAGGAAGAGTTTTTGGTTGGACGTTGCGAGGAAACATGGAGTTGTAAACCATGGACAAGGTCTTGGTACAGAAGTCGAGGAAATCGCGAGTTTGAGAGGCGCGATCTTGAAATCTGACAATTTGGCGGGTCCTTTCCGGGGTAGCCCAAAACAAAGAACCATGGTCCAAGGAGAGATTAACAAGGAGGGTTGTCCTAGCATTCACCCTTTCTTCCTCGGCGGCGGCATCGGTAAAGGCACCTATCAAAACAAAAAGCGGAAACCTTCAAAGAAACAATAGTATGCGAGATAAAGGATATCAGCGGATGAAACAGGCATACCCGACATATCTGCAGCGGCTTCATTCATTAATTCGAGCATGAAATTTTCTCGAATAGTCGCCTTTTCAGCCTCGGAAGCAGCAATTTCCTTAGCAGCTACGGCCTCGCGAGCTTGTTGAAGAGCAATTTTTTCGGCTTCAGATGACTTACGAAATTGCTCCATCATCACAAGTGTTTGCTTCTTCGCATACCGAAGTTGTTGCCGAAGTTCATCCAGTTCTTGCGACAAGGTATCGTCGACAGAGCGGTATCACCAAAAGCTTTCCTCGCGCGGGAAGAAGAAGGCGAAACATTGGAAGGAGCAGAAGATGGAGTATAGTTATCAAATATCAACTGAAAAATAAACAAGACAACATCAAATAACAAGCAAAGATAGAAGTCTTCATTAATCTCTTGGAATAATTACAAGGGCATTACAAAGGAGTTAAGAAAGTACGTGTCGCCAAATGACTACTTTGGCGACGAAGCAAAAGAAACAGAAGAAAAACGAGAGGCATGCAACTAGACCTCCGGCCTCGAGGAGCTAGGAGTTGAAGCTGGCTTGATCCCCAGATACGCCAAGATCTTCTTCGTGTTGGGCTTGGCCGCCTTGATCAGCGACCTCCATCTTGATCGCTCTATCGATCGATGTCGCCAACCTTCATCCAATCAAGCGTCGGTTGGCTATCAGCAACCAGGGCAACAAGACTCTCGACAAAGAACCTTCATATTCTCCTGACGCATCTTCAATCCCAGGTCTTCCGAAGCATTAAACATCTTGGCGAGGTTAAGGAAAGTTGCGGGTTCCTCTTTCTTCGGGAAGAAATAAGGGAACAACGCTGACAATCCTGCATTAGCATTTGCCACGCCTTCACGAATTTCGCGCCCGTGAAACTCCAGAAGAGAAAGTGCGTCAAGGAGAGGATCGTTGACAGGATTATCCAGATCAAAATCCTGGTTTGTTTGGGCTGCCACACGAGACAAGACATCAGTCAAACAACCAAGAAACAGGAAGTGCAGTAAAATAAAAGGGATTGATAATATTACTCAGAGTACGTCGACTTTGCGACTTCAAACGCTTGAGGATTCCTTCCTCACGAGAAGCTTGTGCAGCTTTGTGCTCATCCAAGGCAGCTGTCGCATCCTCAAGTTTCTTCTGCAGTTCCTCGACACCAGCAGCTTTCGCCTTAGCTTCATCAACCTCGGCCTTGGCTTTGCTAGCAGCAAGTTCAGCTTTCTTGCGAGCCGCCTCACTTTGCTCGAGTTTTTGAGCAAATGCGTCGACACGTTCGTTGGCCTCTGAAAGTTTTTCTGTCGAGATATGAAAAAGAAAGAAAAGAAAGATCAAAAAATAGCGACGAGCAACAGGAATAGAAAGTCAGTGCAAAATAGCAAGTATAAAAGTCGTTACCTTCGGCTCTGGCGGCATATTCACGATACCCAATAAATTGGGACCCGATGCGGAGAAGATCCTTGATCATAGGCTGTTCAGCGTGAACACAGTAAGAGAAACATCGGCATGAAAAAGAGAAGGTGTGGAAAAATAAAATAAGGAAAATATAGATGTCGACAGACTTACATCATCTAAAAGCAGAGTCGACGAACTGCCCAACTGAGGGGCAGAATCAACAATCTTTTCAACCCTTGCCCTTTTTGGTGAAGGGACACGGGGGCTTGATGGCGGAGTAGTGGTGACGACGTCTTGTTGAGGAGGCGACGTTTCTTCTCCTTCAACTAGCGTGTCTGAGGCAAGTACAGTACGTGATGTGCTTGTTCGAGGAGCCACGTCAGTAACTGGTACTTCTTCCTCCTCATCACTGATTGATCAAAAAATCAGCAGTATAAAAAGCACGACAAGATAAATATTTCGAGTACAAAAATATAGCGACATAGGTGACTTACGAGCTGATGAGGGATTCAACATAAGGATCGTAAGCTGCCTTCGGATTAGAAGGACCAGCTTCTTCAGCCTTAGAAGTGCCAGAATCCTCGGCATCATGCCTTTTCCTTTTGTTCTTTGGGGAAACTGCAGGAGGAAGGGATTGCGTCGATTCACTGGCCTCAGATTCAACTTCCTTTTCATGGGAAGCCGCAGATTTGTGGGAACCCGCGACTTCACTTTCAGGAATAGAAGAACCTGGGGTATCTTCGGCAACGATGCCCCGTTCTTCGACTTCTCCATCCTCAGGAAGAGGAGGAAGGGAAGTCATAGTAGGATGTTTCTGCAAGAAAACAGCGACAAAAGAAAAATTAGAGTGACACAAATACAATGAGATGCAGGGCAAATTCGGAACAAGATAGAAACTCGAGAAGGCAAAATACCTCGGGGAGAGGATTGGCGGAGCTGTATGGTTCCACGCGACAAGCGGAAGGAATAGGATCCTTTTTTGCCAAGCGGGAAACTCTTCGGATCAACTTCTCCAAGTCCTTTGCAGAAAGATCGTCGGAGATTCTATTGGCGTCGTTTTCACCAGAATACGTCCAGAGGGGATTTTTGCGAGCCTGAAGAGGCTGCACCCTAATCCTAAGGAAGTAGGCAGTGATTTGAACACCAGACAGTTCTTTGCCTCGAATGTTTTGCAGCTGATGGATACGAGACATAAGTGCCTCTGTCGCCTTTTTCTCTTCTTCAGAAACTTCGGCATCCCAGGAGCGGCGGCGTTGGATTCTGGCACTTCCGTCGAAAGGAACTATGTTGTGTTCAACGGAGTTGGCGCTTTCTTCGTGAATGTAGAGCCATCTCTTGCGCCATCCTTGGACAGAGTCAGGAAACTTGACGTCGAAGTAATCGACATCAGTGCGGACACAGATAACAACGCCACCTATGTTATAGGTGACGTTGTGAGAGCCATTGCGGCGGAGGCAGAAAATACGCTTCCACAGAGCCCAATTAGGAGGGACTCCGAGGAAGCATTCGCAAAGGGTGATAAAAATAGAAATGTGGAGGATGGAATTGGGAGTCAGTTGGTGCAGCTGAATCCCATAAACAAAGAGAAGACCGCGGAGAAAATCATGAATTGGGGTAGAGAGGCCACGGATGAGATGATCAACAAAACTAACCCGATACTCCATTGGAGGGTTGGGGTAGCTTTCTTCGCTGGGGAAGCGGATGGCGTCCTCCTTCTTCATGAGGCCAAGCCTTTTCAGCGTGTTGATGTCCTGGTTGGAGATTTTGGATCTCTCCCACTCAAGATCTTCGGTGGCCATCTTGGATTCGGGAGTGCTGTGGCGAGTGAGTCGCGTGCGCGGTGGCATCAACGGCAATGGGCAAAGCAATGTTCGTGAAAGCGGAAGCTCGGAGAGATTTGGGCGCAGGAGAAGTTTTGCGAAGAGGAACAGACGAGCGGCGCAAGCAAGGGGATGAACGGAGGTTGAAGAAGGGTTTATATAAGAATCGGGTGAAGCAGTGCACCGTTGGATGAAAAAATCGTGGGGTGAGAATAGATCTTCTAGATACAAGGGCAACAAAGTATTTTTACTGAGATAGGCGTTACCGTACGTGCGCCAGAAAAAGCGGAGGACGTGTGTCCCCCACTTGCACGACGTGTCAACGTGGTGGAAGCAATGAACCCACAGGACAGAAAATTCACGACTACTTGGCAAGGATGAAGTAAATTTGATTAAGTGAAGAATGTCGACAAGGAAGTATTCAGAGATTGGCGACAGGATGAAATATTCAATACTTCGGGAGCCTTTGATCAAATACAAGTTTTTGCCCAAATGCTCGGGGGCTACTCCGACAAAAAGTAAAATTTCGAGTATGACAATATAGAAAATGTTGAGCCTACAACCAAGCACAAGTTCTTGGCTGTAGCCTCGGGGGCTACTCCCATCGGGAGCGCTATTCGCGCACCCGAGAAATATAAAAATAAAGAGAGAGAAGAAGAAGAAGAGGAAAGAGTTCATATTGCGAAATAATGACAAAATAGCGACAAGGTGGAATAAAATGTTGAGCCTACAACCAAGCACAAGTTCTTGGCTGTAGCCTCGGGGGCTACTCCCATCGGGAACGCTGTTCGCGTGCCCGATGAAATTAACAAAGGAAAAATAGAAGAGCAAGAGAGTATATTTCGAGTTATAATTAACTCTACATATACTCCCATCGGGAGAACAATATAAGTCATATTTGACTCAATAAAATGTGCCATTCCAACAGCCGGAAAAGCACTCGACAATATATTCTCAGAACGCCAAAGTTGCGATCAATTTCTGAATGCCGCAAATTTGCGAAGGTAAGACCCCAGAATCCATTCTGCTGGGCGTGGCATCGCCAAAGACTGCGCTCTGCTACTTTTATCCGTATCAACAGATACGAAGAAAAATCCTAACGGACGCGTTAGGTACCCGATAAATTTGACTGGGACTCGACAGAATGGTAAGACCTTAAGCGGCACCTGTCGAAGTTTACACCAGTATCCCGAGATCATGTCCAGGGACGTGATTTTGAAGTAGGTTTTTGCGGATTGCCACTAGAGCAGTTAACTAGTACCTGATCCGTCAGATGAACTAGCCCCAATTACCAATATCCCTGTACAATATAGAATTTTATGAGAAGAAATATAGAAAGATTAAGGCTTTCGGGTAAAAATAAACAGTGGAGATTTTCCCTGACTTTACAATTCAAGCAAAATCTCGGGGGCTACTGACATAGGCATCCCAAATGGGCCTGCCGAATATAGTACCCGGGGTTTATTGAAGGCCCACTACCCGAAGAATAAGAAGATTCGGGAGCCCAAGATGCGTTTAAGGAAGAAATAGAGTTGTAATAGGAAGTGTTGTAATCTGGCGGGATGAGTTAGAAACCGTCCCGAACTCTGTAAACTTGTACAACACGAATCCTTCGACTCCACCTCCTATATAAAGGGGGAGTCGAGGGACGAAGAATCAATCGAATCATTGTCTGCAAACCCTAGTTTTCATAATCGTCGAGTACTTTTCGGCTGAAACCTTCGAGATCTACTTGCCCTCTACTTCTAACTAAACCCTAGCCTACAATCCATAGGCATTGACAAGTTAATCCCTTGTCATCGGGCGCAACTCGAACTTCTTGTCGTTGACCTTGAAGGTGTATGTGTTGGAGAGTCCATCATGTATAGCCTTCTTGTCATATTGCCAAGGGCGGCCAAGCAACATGTGGCACACCGTCATGGGTACCACGTCACACTCGATGGTGTCCTCATAAGGGCCGATCTTGAAGTTGACGGTGACGGTATGTTGTATCTTGACGTTGCCCTTGTCACTCAACCATTGGATATGGTAGGGGTGAGGATGCTTGCGGAGAGTGAGGTGGAGCTTCTCACACAACTCAGTGCTTGCAAGGTTATGGCAACTTCCACCATCTATGATGACCTTGATCGACTTGCCACCAATTCCGGCACGGGTTTGGAAGATGTTGCACCGTTGTTCTTCCATATCATGAGGTTGTGTGGTTAGCACCCTTGTGACCACAAGTGAGGGACTTGGGTCATGTTCACATAAGAGAGGATCTTCTCCACTTTCTTGCTCATAAGCTTCTTCACTTTCCACGGCGGCTTGCACAAGGGCTTCATATTCATCTTCATCAAGAGTCTCGATGTCACCATTCTCCATAGTGATCATGACCTTGGTGTTCTTGCACTCAAACGATTTGTGACCTTGGGTGCCACACTTGAAGCAAGTGACACTAGAGGGTCCCGTGGATGCCTTAGAGGAGGCGGTGGAGGAGACCGTTTGCTTCATGCGACTTTGGATAGTCGGCTTCTTGGGAGGTGTAGAGGATGTGTCGGCCTTGGCACTTGTAGCATAAGGAGTTGATGTAGTAGGAGGAGTCGATGTAGCGAGCTTGGAGGAGAAATAGGACTTGGCCTTGGAGTACTTGATGTCCTCAATCACTTGGCGCTCGGCCTTCGATGCTTGGTGGACTAACTCAACCATGTTGGAGTAGGGTTGGAACTCGACAATCCTCTTGATGGGATAAGTAAGGCCATTGAAGAAACGAGCAATTGTTTGTTCCTCCGACTCTTGGATGTTGGCTCGCATCATAGTGAGCTCCATCTCCTTGTAGAACTCCTCAACGGTCTTGGTGCCTTGCTTCAACTTTTGGAGCTTGTTGAAGAGGTCGGTCATGTAGTGTGCGGGAACAAAGCGAGCATGCATCTCCTTCTTCATATCTTCCCAAGTGTCAATAGGAGTTTCACCCTTCTCTTCTCGAAGAGTGAGGACTTGCTCCCACCAAGTGTTGGCGTAGTCTTCAAACTCGAGTGATGCCATAGCCACTTTCTTGGCACCGGAGTAGTTGTGGATGCGGAAGATCTTGTCCACCTTGAGTGCCCATGAGAGGTAGGCCTCGGCATCTTCTTCTCCCTTGAACTTTGGCATGGTGAACTTGAGTCTTCCAAACATGTTCTCTTCATCCTCCAAGGTTCTTCTACGAGGAGGGGCGCCGTCATCTCTTGCGGCTATAGGTGGAATAGGAGGTCTTCTACGGCCAACCATAGCATTGGGTTGGCGTTGGAGTTGAACACTTGCTTCACTTGGTTCACGGTGAGGATGTGGTTGAAGATCTTGTCGCGGTTGAGGACGATGCTCAATGTTGGGTCTCTCATCTTGATCATGGTGAGGCTCGCCTCGACCACGTTGGTCATGGTGAGGGTGGCGACGAAGATCTCGCCGAGGTGGATCTTGAGGATCTTGGTCTTGGGGATGGCCATCACGCCCATGGTGGACATGGCGATCCGCTTGGTGGCGATCTTGGTGAAGGCCTTGAGCTTGTGGAGGACGCTCATGTGGACGAGCATGGCGATGTATTTCTCCACGCCTAGAGTTGGAGTGAGAGTCTTCATGACGAGCATGTTGGCGATGAGGTCGATGATGGTCTTCACGCCTTGAGGAAGAGCTTGGGGACGAAATGCCACCATGAGAGTAATGGTCTTCATGCCTTGAGGAAGAGCTTGATGAAGAGGAAGTAGAGCGGTGTCGACGATGGCGACCCAAGTTGGTGATGGCGCGCTCGAGGCTATCCATGCGCCGCTCCATGTTGGCATCATTGGCCGCCATTTGGCCATTCAAGTTGTCCGTGGCTTCACGAAGAAGGGCCAAGTCTTGGTTGACGGTGGCGAAGTTGTGAGCCACCTCATCGTATTGCTCATCAATGCGGGTCTCGAAGAGGGAGAGTTGCTCCTTGAACTCTTGTCGTTGCGTCCATAGGTTGTGTTGAGTAGCCAACCTCTCGGTGTTGCGGAGGATCTCTTCATCCCTTGTGGTATCTCCGTTCCTATCCATGATGGAAAGACAAGAACTATGTTGTGTATGTTAGTGGAAGGAGACTACCTCGCACTCTTACCAAGGTAAGATAGTATTGAGGCAATCCACCAAACCGAAAGCAAGATCAAGTGTATCGGGAACACACGCAAAACCACACGCAAAAGCTAGCAAATATGGTGTTAGGCGAGTGTTGTGGAAAGCCAAAAGACAAATCCAAGATCGAGTGTGTTGTTAAAAGTGGGTAAAGTCCAAAAATCCAAATGTCAATGTGAAGATCACTATAAACACGGAAAAAGTTGTGGAACACACACACGAGATAAGCGGGGTTAGTGCAACCAAAAGTGAGCGGAAAAGTGTATGTATAAGTGCTCGGTGTCACACTAACACAAGGAGAGCCAAAGCTTTGGTTGCAAAGGAAGAGACAACAAGATTCACACGTGGCCTCTCTTCTCCTATCTCTCTTTGCTTAAAAGCTTTTTCTCTTTTGTATATGGCGGCACTTGCACTCGTTTGTATCTTTGGTGGCACGTGGACACTTTGTATGTATGGGCATATGGATGTATGGATGTATGGATGTATGGTGCTACTCGCACTCTTTTTGTGTTTTTGGGCTTTTTCACACACTATGTTAGTGTTAGCCTCGCTTTTGCTATCTTGCCACACGAGTGTTTGCTTGGGTGCCTTACTCAACGCGACACACACACCTCACAATGCGGGGCCACGTGCAATGTCTCGCAACACTAGACAAGCAATGCTCGATGGGATAGATCGCAAAAGGAAGAGGGGTTACAAGGTGAAACCTGCAAGTTATACCTGCGATGGTGGTGGTTGTGGTGGTGGTGGTGGAGATCGCCGGAAGACGAGGTCGACGGAGGGGGCGTAGCTGTGCCCGGTCTGGGGCCCGGTTGGACCGGCTTCTGGACCGGCCCGGCCGGTTGTATGGCCGGTCGACCGGATTCTGGACCGGACCGGCCGGTCAGAGTCTTGCTTGACCGATGCTCAACCGGATCGCACGATTTCTCTCTCCTGTTCTTCACGAAAACCAAGCCAAATCGACCAAATCGAAGGGAAACGATGGAATTGGAGGCTAAAAGTTGGGGAAATAGTAGATCAAGCACAACAACACCAGATCCACGGACCAAAACCACTCAAAATGCAACCAAATCACAGATCGGTCAAGAGGCAATTTAGGGCTATTTTTGGGGATTTTTTGGAAAATTTTCTAGGAACGAAATCGGGTGGGTGGGAGGTCAAATCCGCGGTAACCAAGAGCTGCTGATACCATATGATGAGGTCTAAGACCCCGTGTGTGGCCCGATCTCGCGGATTGACTTCGAAACCAAGGGGGAAGATGGGAAAACGCGATGAACACGAAGAACGCGACGAACACGAGGAACTCCGAGACTCACGCACACACACAACCCGATACACCCGATGCTTACCTCCGTGGCTCGATGGACCACGCCAATAGAATCTCCGAGGAAGAGACACGCGGTAGAATTCCCCGGGGAGAGATTGGAGTTGGAGAGGAAGAACTTGGTGAAGGAGAGAGAGTAGCTTGTACTAGAATCTCACTCAACAAGTTCAAAGTCAACAACTAAGGTGCCTTGATTACAGAGGGATGATACCCAAGGGAGACTAAGCTCAAAGGTAGGTTTGAGTTCAAAACAAGTCTAAAGAGCTAAAGGGGCGTCCTGGGGGTATTTATAGTCTTACAAGGCGTCATGGGCCGAAAAGGTACAAGTGAAACGATTCGGGCCGAAATAAGTGACTTAAGTTGTGCAGGCCGGTCGGGGGCCGGTCGAGCCCGTGACCGGGCAGGCCGGTCGAGGCTCGGCCGACCGGGCTGACCGGGCAGGCCGGTTTCAGACCGGTCCTGTGACCGGGCGGCGACCGGACGAGGCTCCAAGTCCCCTGGATGGCGCCCGGATGTCACGAGCGCAAATTCCGGTTTCTGACCGGGCGGCCCGGTCAGGAGGCCGGTCAGACCGGGCTGTGGACCGGGTGATCCGGTCAGGAGGCCGGTCTGACCGGGTTCTGGACCGGTCGTCCATCTTCTCTTCCTTGCGCTCTTCGGGCGACTTCCAGTCCAGCTCCATGTCCATCTTCGTGTCCATCTTCTTGTCCAGCTGTTCCTCTCCTCCCTTTGACCATGGCGTATCCTCCTCTTGGGGACCTCGATGCTCCTTGTACCTAATGACACATAACACGTCGGCATGAGGTAGCAATCCATCCAAAGGGGTACCAAGATCAAGGGTGGTGAGGAGCGAGTTCACCTCATCATGAAGAGCTTTGACTCGGGCTCGTGTCATCGGTCCACTTGGGGGACTTGTTGGTCTTGGTGTAGCGACGTCGGTGACCGGGGCTACATCAATTGGCGCCTATGAAGACACCGTTGATTGTGATGTAGTGCCCATGACGGTGTGCCACATGCTACTTGGTCGCCCTTGGCAATATGACAAAAGAGCAAGCCATGATGGCTACACAAATGCCTATAGCTTCAAGGTCGGCGACAAGACGTTCATCCTACGCCCAATGACTCCTAGCCAAGTAATTGCGGACAATGCAAAGGCTTTAGCGAGGGCTAAGGAAGCTACCATCACTAGTGAGATGAGTGGTGAGAGAGTGACCCACCAAAAGGAAAGTGAGCGCCACAAGCCATATATGAGTGAGATGAAGAGTGTCCTCATAGCTACCAAGAGTGAGATGAGAGAGTTGCACCACAACCCATCCACCATATTGCACTACGTGCTCATTTGCAAGGGGCCATCTTCGGAGACTAACAACTTAACAACACTTCCTTCGTCTTTGTTGTCTCTTTTGAAGGAGTTCCAAGATGTCTTCCCCGACGAGCTTCCTCATGGACTACCACCGCTTCGAGGGATTGAGCACCGCATCGACCTCATACCCGGCGCTCCTCTACCAAACCGCGCCGCCTACCGCACCAACCCCGAAGACACAAAGGAGATTCAACGCCAAATACAAGACCTCCTCGAAAAAGGGTATGTTCGTGAAAGCTTAAGCCCTTGTGCGGTTCCCGTGATTCTTGTGCCTAAACCGGATGAGACGCAACGGATGTGTATGGATTGTCGCCCCATCAATGCCATTACCGTCCGTTACCGCCATCCCATTCCGCGTTTAGATGACATGCTTGATGAACTTAGTGGTGCCACGATTTTCTCTAAGATTGATTTGCGTAGTGGTTACCATCAAATCCGCATGGCTATTGGTGATGAATGGAAAACGGCATTCAAGACCAAACTCGGTCTCTATGAATGGCTCGTTATGCCTTTCGGCCTTTCCAATGCTCCTTCTACTTTCATGCGCCTCATGAATCACATCTTGCGTCCTCTCATTGGCAAGAGCGTGGTTGTCTACTTCGATGATATTCTTATTTATAGCAAAAACCTCGAGGACC
Organism: Lolium perenne; assembly: GCF_019359855.2. NCBI lineage: Eukaryota > Viridiplantae > Streptophyta > Magnoliopsida > Poales > Poaceae > Lolium > Lolium perenne. The sequence continues at coordinate 788,013 of NW_027249061.1, read as the reverse complement.
ATGTGCAACATGTGAGAGAAGTCTTGTGCATCTTGCGACATGAAAAGCTCTATGCTAACCTCCCTAAATGCACATTTGCTCAAAACAAATTGGTTTTCCTTGGCTTTGTGGTTTCCGCTAATGGTATTGAAGTTGATTCTTCTAAGGTTGAGGCCATCCACAATTGGCCCACTCCAACCAATGTTGCTCAAGTCCGAAGTTTCCATGGACTCGCCGGTTTCTACCGCCGCTTTGTGAAAGATTTTAGCACCATTGCTTGCCCTTTGAATGAGCTTACCAAGAAGAATGTTCCGTTTGTTTGGGGCAAGGCCCAACAAAATGCTTTTGATGAGTTGAAGAAACGCCTTACCGAGGCACCACTCCTTGTTCTTCCAAACTTTTCCAAAACTTTTGAGATTGAGTGCGATGCAAGTGGACTCGGTATTGGTGGAGTGCTTATGCAAGATGGAAAACCCGTGGCATACTATAGCGAGAAGTTAGATGGCGCACGCCTCAACTATCCTATATATGACAAGGAACTTTACGCTTTGGTTCGTGTTCTTGAAGTTTGGCAACACTATCTTTGGCCAAAAGAGTTTATTATCCACTCCGACCATGAGTCTTTGAAATATTTGAAAAGCCAACACAATTTGAACAAAAGACATGCAAAGTGGGTTGAGTTCATTGAGTCCTTTCCATATGTGATCAAATACAAGAAGGGCAAGGACAATGTTGTGGCGGATGCTCTTTCCCGCAAACTCACCCTCTTACTCACTCGTTTGGATATTAGTGTTTTGGGTCTTGATGAAATCAAAGATTTATATGCTCCCGATCCTTTCTTTGGCCCAATCTTTGCAAAGTGTTCTAGTGACAAGGGCATCGATGATTTTTATTTGCACCAAGGATTCTTGTTCAAGGGCAACAAACTTTGTATTCCCACGTCTTCGCTTCGCCTTTTGCTCTTACAAGAATCGCATGGTGGTGGTCTTATGGGACACTTTGGACGAGAAAAGACATATGCCATGCTCTCCACTCACTATTATTGGCCAAGAATGAAGCGCGATGTGGAGCGCCTTTGCCGACGGTGTACAACATGCTTACAAGCTAAGTCTACCTCCAACCCTTATGGTCTTTACACTCCACTACCTATTCCATATGCACCATGGACCGATATTAGCATGGATTTCGTTCTAGGCTTGCCTCGCACTAAGCATGGTCATGATTCTATATTTGTGGTAGTGGATAGATTCTCTAAGATGGCTCATTTCATACCTTGCCATAAGAGCGACGATGCTTCACACATTGCTTCATTGTTTTTCAGGGAAATTGTTCGCCTACATGGAGTACCGCAAAGCATTGTGTTGGATCGAGACGTCAAGTTCATGAGTTATCTTTATAAGTCGCTCATGGCAAATTTTGGAGTGAAGCTCTTATTCTCATCATCATCGCACCCGCAAACGGACGGCCAAACGGAAGTGGTCAATCGAAGCCTCTCTACTCTCCTACGCATCCTCGTGAAGAAAAACTTGAAGTCATGGGAGGAGTGCCTTCCTCATGCGGAGTTCGCCTACAACCGCGCCAAGCACAAGACAACATCAAGGAGCCCCTTCATGGTAGTCTACGGCTTCGAACCTTACACGGCACTCGACATACTCCCGCTCCCCCTTCATGAGCGGACCAACATGGACTTCGACAAGCGCACCGCCGCCGTGAAGAAACTACATGAAGAAACAAGAGCGACCATACAAGAATATGTGCTTCGTCAAGCAAACCGCATCAACGCCAAGAAAAAGGAAAGAATATTCCAAGAAGGAGACCTCGTTTGGATCCACCTCCGGAAGGAAAGGTTCCCTCGTGAGCGCAACTCCAAGCTCAAGCCAAGAGGAGATGGCCCTTTCAAGGTCCTCAAACGCATCAACAACAACGCTTACGTCATCGACATTCCGACATCCAAGTACTTGGTGAGCAACACGTTCAACGTCTCGGACTTGTCGCCCTATCATGGAGATGAGGAGGTGCACGAGTCGAGGACGACTCTTTCCCAAGGGGGGGAGATGATGTAGCCCCGCTCACCGACGTCGCTACACCAAGACCAACAAGTCCCCCAAGTGGACCAATGACGCGAGCCCGAGTTAAAGCTCTACATGATGAGGTGAATTCGCTCCTCTCCACGTACTCCTTCGACACCCCTTTGGATGGCTTGCTACTTCATGCCAATACCCTATGTTCAATCAGGTACATCGACCAAGAAGCGAGCCATGAAGACCAAGCCAATGGAGAGAGAGCTGGAAATGACGAAGTTGGAGCTACCGCTGCCAGGCCGGAACTTCCGCCCTCCAGGACCGGAACTTCCGCCCAGATGCCTTCCAGATTCCCTCCAGATGCCTTCCAGCGCCCAGAAGACAGGATCAGGCCGGAACTTCCGCCCCGAGGGACCGGAACTTCCGCCCACCGGAACTTCCGCCCAAGTTCCGCCCAAGTTCCGAAAGTCGGCGAAAACCCCCCTGGATGTTACTGCGGGACAATGGCGCAATTCCGGAACAAGGCCGGAACTTGGCCGGAACTTCCGCCCCGACCGGAACTTCCGCCCGTCCAGACCGGAACTTCCGCCCCTGGCCGGAACTTCCGCCCAAGTTGACCGGAACTTCCGCCCCATCGAACTTCAGCACAACAGCACTTTTAGTTGTGACTTACCCCTTCGCCCCACCTACTATATATAGCCTAGTTGGCTCAGATCTGAGATTTAGACTTGATGTAAGAGAAAACATGAGCTATGCTCCTTCCCGCGGGAAACCCTTCTAGATCTACGAATCTACGAAGTTATCTACTCTTCTAGGCGATTGATCTCTTCCATTCTAGGAATTCTAGTGTTTTGGATCTTTTGCTTTTGCAATTCTATCTATTTGCACTCTTTTCCTCTTTGGAACTCTATCGATTGCTATTGCCAACCTTTTGTGAGGGATTCTACTCCTTGTGGGTCTTTTTCTTGCAATTCCGTTGGGTTGGTGTATCGGGCCAACGAAGAACAACCGGTTGTGTGTGTGTGTTGCGTTTGTATCTTCGATCCACCCCGCCATCCACCCACGTTCTTCGTGTTCATCCACCTCCCCCACGAATCCCATCCAAATCCGTGAAGATCGGGCACATCCAAGGACTTAGTCCACATCACCAGAGGCGTGCGGCGGCACGCGCAGGTGGGGGGCGGCGCAGCAGGGACCAGGGCGCGCGGTGCGTTGACCCGACGGGAACGATGAAGGAGCTCGAGCTGTTCTTCCAGTTTCTCAACAAAACGAGCCAAAAGTTCTCAGATCTGCACGATTTTGATGGAAATTGAAGGGGAAAAGATGGGAAGTAGTAGATCAGCACCCTAAACACCAAATCCGTGGATCAAAACCACAAAAAACGCAACAAATCCGAAGATCAAATTTCGAGCTATTTTTTGGGGCAATTTTTTTGGGAAATTTTTTGGGCGAAATTGGAGAGATTCGAGGGTCAAATTCGTGGCAACCTTTTCTCTGATACCATATGATGCGGCCTAAGGCCACGTGGGTTGCCCGATCTCACGAATTGACCGAGGGAATGGCGGGGGAGAGGAAGAACACGAAGAACACGGCGATGAACACGATGAACACACGCAAACACACACCAACCCGATACAATTCCGGTTTACTCCCGATAGCCCGAACCACTATCCCGATAGAATCTCTCAAGGGAGAGACACGCGGTAGAATCCCCGAGAGGAAGATCGGTATATGATCGGTGGAATCACACGAGTGAGAGACCGGTGGTAGAATCACAAGTGTGAGAGACTAATCATATAAGGAGTGCCTTGTACAATAGATTTGGGTAATCTAAGGAGGGGGTTTCCCTAATCCCAAAGGGATGGTGGAGGCATGAGCCAAATTCTAGTTCATCAACTCTAACCTAATGAAGGGGGAGGCGGGAGCCTATATATAGGGATCCACTAAGGAGGGGTAGTTTAGGCATAGAAGGGGGTACAGGGTTCAGATTTGATGCTCTTTGCAGTGGGGCGGTAGTATCGGCGCAGGTAGGGCGACAGGGCCGTCATCCTCAGGTGTAGTGGTAGGGCGGCAGTGCCGGTCGTCCTGAGCGGCAGTGCCGGCCTTCGCGGTGTGTCCCCTTCTCCTTGACGATCTCTTCCATGCTTCCCATGACCTTGACGTTGACCTTGAGTCCTCGAGCCTCCATGGCGTCATCCACTTCCTCCATACTAGGCGATGCATACCTATCATGGTCATATGACGTAGGATGAAGTAGCATACCATTCAGGAGTGACATTTGTAGGAACGCATAAAGGAGAAGATTCACCTTTGCGTGACGTGTAGATGTTGACGCACATGATGCGGTGGACACCGAAGGTCGCCATGTATCAGTTGTGGAAAGCCAAAAGACAAATCCAAGATCGAGTATGTTGTTAAAAGTGGGTAAGGTCCAAAAATCCAAATGTCAATGTGGAGATCACTATAAACACGGAAAAAGTTGTGGAACACACACACGAGATAAGCGGGGTTAGTGCAACCAAAAGTGAGCGGAAAAGTGTATGTATAAGTGCTCGGTGTCACACTAACACAAGGAGAGCTAAAGCTTCGGTTGCAAAGGAATAGACAACAAGATTCACACGTGGCCTCTCTTCTCTTATCTCTCTTTGCTTAAAAGCTTTTTCTCTTTTGTATATGGTGGCACTTGCACTCGTTTGTATCTTTGGTGGCACTTGCACACTTTTGTATGTATGGATATATGGATGTATGGATGTATGGATGTATGGTGCTACTCGCACTCTTTTTGTGTTTTTGGGGCTTTTTCACGCACTATGTTAGCGTTAGCCTCGCTTTTGCTATCTTGCCACACGAGTGTTTGCTTGGATGCTTTACTCAACACGACACACACACCTCACAATGCGGGGCCACGTGCAATGTCTCGCAACACTAAACAAGCAATGCTCGATGGGATAGATCGCAAAAGGAAGAGGGGTTACAAGGGGACAGCTGCAAGTTATACCTGCGATGATGGTGGTGGTGGTGGTGGTGGATGTCGCCGGAAAACGAGCTCGAGGGAGGGCGCGGAGCTGCGCCCGGTCTGGGGCCGGTTGGACCGGACTGAGGACCGGCGGATCCGGTTGCCGCCCGGTCGACCGGGTTCTGGGCCGGCTCGTCCGGTCGGGGGTCCGGTTGACCGGATTCTCAACCGGGTTTCGCGATTTCTCTCTCTTGTTCTTCCCCAAACCAAATCCAAAGAGCAAATCGACGGGAAAACGATGGAATTGGAGGCTCAAAGTTGGGGAAATAGTAGATGAAGCACAACAATACCAAATCCACGGACCAAAACCACTCAAAACGCAACCAAATCACAGATCGGTCAAGAGGCAATTTGGGGCTATTTTTGGGGATTTTTTTGGAAAATTTTCTAGAAACGAAATCGGGTGGGTGGAGGGTCAAATCCGCGGTAACCAAGAGCTGCTGATACCATATGATGTGATCTAAGATCCCGGGAGTGGCCCGATCTCGCGGTTTGACACCGAAGACCAAGGGGGGAGGTGGGAGAACGCGAGGAACACGAAGAACACGAAGAACACCGAGACTCACGCACGCACACCAACCCGATACACCCGATGCTTACCTCCGTGGCTCGATGGACCACGCCAATAGAATCTCCGAGGAAGAGGCACGCGGCAGAATTCCCGGAGAGAGATTGGGGTTGGAGAAGAAGAGCTTGATGAGGGAGAGAGAGTAACTTGTACTAGAATCTCACTCAACAAGATCCAAGTCAACAACCAAGGTGCCTTGATTACAGAGGGATGATAACCCTAGGGAGACTAAGCTCAAAGGTAGGTTTGAGTTCAAAACAAGTCTAAGGGGTAAAGGAGGGGTCCAGGCTACTTATATAGGCACACATGGCCAGCAAGGGCGAACAGGTACGCGAATGGATAACTTAAGGCAGTTTGGTGGGTCATTCCCGTCAGACCCGGTTTGGATCCGGTCTGACCGGGCCTGTGACCGGGTGGTCCGGTCCTGGGTCCGGTTGACCGGGCGCCAACCGGGAATCTGCGAGGTTTCCGGTCTTCGTCCGGTACGATGGAGCTGCGCCGGTTGGCGCCCGGTTGACCGGGCCTGTGACCGGGTCGTCCGGTTGTGGGGCCGGTCTGACCGGGTCCTGGACCGGCCAGCGTCCTTCTCTTCCTTGGCGCGCTTCGATCGACGTCGGGTTCGGCTTCGTGATCATCTCCATGTCCAGCTGCTCCTCTCCTTCCCTTGGCCATGGCGTGTCCTCCTCTCCGGGGTTTTGATGCGCCTTGTACCTAATGACACATAACACATCGGCATGAGGTAGCATTCCGTCCAAAGGGGTACCAAGATCAAGGGTGGTGAGGAGCGAGTTCACCTCATCATGTAGAGCTTTAACTCGGGCTCGCGTCATTGGTCCACTTGGGGGACTTGTTGGTCTTGGTGTGGAGGTGACCGAAGGCCACCCCGCATCATGCAGGAAGGCTAATATGGTAGTAAAACAGCAATTGTCAAAACAGCAATGCAATATTGAAAGTATGCTCAACAACGGTACTGTGCTGGTCCTAGGCTAGACCGTACTAGAGACGCGAGCCTAGTTCACCAACGATGTCACGGCGCGGCACACAAGCAACGGGCAGCTATGGAGTGATATATGGTGGTGGTTGGCTCCAACAGGCACAAAGGAATAGCTCAAAAGCAAGATATAAGTGAAGAACACAGGAATTGATGTGGGCTAAGCCCGAGGGTGTGCCCAATCTTCACGGTTTGACCCGGGTGAGTGTGATTGCGGAGGGGGATTCGCGGGGAAAGTGGATGAACGCGAAGAACACGATACAAACACACGCACACACACAAATCGGTTATCCTCGTTGGCCCGAACCACCAACCGATAGAATTGCGAGAGAAAGACTGATGTAGCCCCGCTCACCGACGTCGCTACACCAAGACCAACAAGTCCCCCAAGTGGACCGATGACACGAGCCCGAGTGAAAGCTCTACATGATGAGGTGAACTCGCTCCTCACCACCCTTGATCTTGGTACCCATTTGGATGGAATGCTACCTCATGCCGATGTGCTATGTGTCATTAGGTACAAGGCGCATCAAGACCACGGAGAGGAGGACAAGCCAAGGTCAAGGGAAGGAGAGAAGCAGCTGAACATGGAGATGATCATGAAGCCGAAGCCGACGTCGCTCGAAGCGCTCCAAGGAAGAGACGGACGCTGGCCGGTCCAGGACCCGGTCCAACCGGACCCACAACCGGACGCCCCGGTCACAGGCCCGGTCAACCGGGCGCAAACCGGCGCAGCTCCCTCGTACCGGACGAAGACCGGAAACTTCGCAGATTCCCGGTTTGCGCCCGGTCAACCGGACCCACGACCGGACAGCCCGGTCACAGGCCCGGTCAGACCGGACCCAAACCGGATCTGACGGGAATGACCCACCAAACTGCCTTAACTTATCCATTCGCGTACCTGTTCGCCCTTGCTGGCCATGTGTGCCTATATAAGTAGCCTGGACCCCTTCCTTACCCCTTAGACTTGTTTTGAACTCAAACCTACCTTTGAGCTTAGTCTCCCTTGGGTATCATCCCTCTGTAATCAAGGCACCTTGGTTGTTGACTTTGATGTTGTTGAGTGAGATTCTAGTACTAGTTACTCTCTCTCCCTCACCAAGCTCTTCCTCTCCAACCCCAATCTCTCTCCGGGAATTCTGCCACGTGCCTATTCCTCGGAGATTCTATTGGCGTGGTCCATCGAGCCACGGAGGTAAGCATCGGGTGTATCGGGTTGGTGTGCGTGCGTGAGCCTCGAAGAACACGACGAACACGAGGAACTCCGAGACTCACGCACGCACACCAACCCGATACACCCGATGCTTACCTCCGTGGCTCGATGGACCACGCCAATAGAATCTCCGAGGAAGAGGCCGTGGCAGAATTCCCGGAGAGAGATTGGGGTTGGAGAGGAAGAGCTTGGTGAGGGAGAGAGAGTAACTAGTACTAGAATCTCACTCAACAAGATCAAAGTCAACAACCAAGGTGCCTTGATTACAGAGGGATGATACCCAAGGGAGACTAAGCTCAAAGGTAGGTTTGAGTTCAAAACAAGTCTAAAGAGGTGAAGGGGCGTCTTGGGTGCTTATATAGTCTTACAAGGCGTCACGGGCCGAAAAGGTACAAGTGAAACAAGTTCGGGCCGATTTGGTGACTTAAGTCGTGCAGGCCGGTCAGGAGGCCGGTCAGACCGGGCCTGGGACCGGGCAGGCCGGTCCAGACCGGGCCCTGGACCGGGCGGCAACCGGACGGGGTTCCGGGGCCCCGGGATAGTGCCCGGATGGCACAAGCGGAAATCCCGGTTTGGACTGGGTGACCCGGTCAGGGGGCCGGTCAGACCGGGTTCTGGACCGGCCGGCCAACTTCTCTTCGTTGTGCTCTTCGGGCGACTTCCGGTCCAGCTCCATGTCCATCTTCACGTCCAGCTGCTCCTCTCCTCCCTTTGACCATGGTGTGTCCTCCTCTCCGTGATCTTGATGCTCCTTGTACCTAATGACACATAGCACGTCGGCATGAGGTAGCAATCCATCCAAAGGGGTACCGAGATCAAGGGTGGTAAGGAGCGAGTTCACCTCATCATGAAGAGCTTTAACTTGAGCTCGCGTCATTGGTCCACTTGGGGGACTTGTTGGTCTTGGTGTGGAAGTGACCGAAGGCCACCCCGCATCACTCTTCCTCGGAGATTCTATTGGCGTGGTCCATCGAGCCACGGAGGTAAGCATCGGGTGTATCGGGTTGGTGTGCGTGCGTGAGTCTCGGAGTTCCTCGTGTTCGTCGTGTTCGTCGTGTTCCTCGCGTTCTCCCATCTCTCCCCTTGGTTTCGAAGTCAATCCGCGAGATCGGGCCACACACGGGGTCTTAGACCTCATCATATGGTATCAGAGCTCTTGGTTACCGCGGATTTGACCTTCCACCCACCCGATTTCGTTCCTAGAAAATTTTCCAAAAAATCCCCAAAAATAGCCCCAAATTTGCCTTTGGACCGATCTGTGATTTGGTTGCGTTTTGAGTGGTTTTGGTCCATGGATTTGGTGTTGGAGTGCTTGATCTACTATCTCCCCAACTTTTAGCCCCCAATTCCATCGTTTCCCCTCCGATTTGGTCAATTTGGTCGATTTTCGTGAAGAACAGGAGAGAGAAACTGCGTCCCGGTTGAGAAATCCGGTCAACCGGGCTGCAGACCGGCCGGGCCAGCCCAGAACCCGGTCGACCGGCTGTGTGACCGGCCAGGCCGGCCCCAGGTCTGGCCCAACCGGCCCCTGGACCGGGCGCCACCCCTCCACCTCCACCGCCGACCACCGCCACTCCTCTCCTCCGCCGGCAAGCACCGCCATCATCCCCAACCACCGGCAAACACCACCGCGGCCCCAACAAACACCGCCGCAGCCGCAAGAGCATCGACACCACCACCACCGGCTTACCACCGCCACCACCGCCAAGCTACTTTGACCGTTTTCTTCCGCTAACTTGTGTTTGCTTGTTCCGGTTTGAGTGCCTTGTTTGTGAAACTAACCCGCAGCTCCGTAGCAAGCGACGACATCCGAGGCACCCCGAACTTGCAACCGTACTCTTGACACCACCACCTTCATCGCAAGTTGTGTGTTCCGACACCGCCTAACATCTAGGTATAACTTGCACCCCACCTTGTAACCCCTCTTCTTTTGCGATCTATCCTATCGAGCATTGCTTATCTAGTGTTGCGAGACATTGCACGTGGCCCCGATTGTGAGGTGTGTGTGTAGTGTGGAGTCAAGCTTCTAAGCAAAACTCGTGTGGCAAGATAGCAAGAGCGAGCTAACGCTAACATAGAGCGTGAAAAAGAAAGAAAAGCACAAAAAGAGTGCAAGTGCCATCATACATACAAAAGTGTACAAAGTGCCACCATAGATACAAAAGAGTGCAAGTGCCACCAAATACAAAAGAGAAAAAGCTTTTAAGCAAAAGAGAGAGAAGAGAAGAGAGGCCGCGTGTGAATCTTGTTGTCTCTTCGTTTGCAACCAAAGTTTTCATCTCTTCTTGTGTTAGTGTTACACCGAGCACCCTTGCTTAAGGGCTTCGTACACTTTTCCGCTCATTCCTTGGTCGCACTAACCCCGTTCATCTCGTGTGTGCGTTCCACATCTTTTCCGTGTTTATAGTGATCATCGCTTTGACATTTGAATCTTTGGATTTCACCCACTCTTGACAATATACTTGATCTTGGATTTCGTCTTTTGGCTTTCCACCATACTCACCTAACACCATATTTGCTAGCTTTTGCGTGTGCTTTTGCGTGTGTCCCGATACACTTGATCTTGCTTTCGGCTTGGTGGATTGCCTCAATACTATCTTACCTTGGTAAGAGTGCGAGGTAGTCTCCTTCCACTAACATACACCATATAGATATTGTCATGCTAACATGTATAGCGACGAAGAATATACGGAGGAGTACACGGAGCACTTCGAGGAGGATACCTCTTCAAACACCGCGGATGTGGAGGAACATGTGGAGCTCGACACCGACTATGGCTCCACGAGCATCACCGACATGACCGACATCGAGGAGCTCTACATCGACAATGGCTCCTCAAGCATGGATGACATGGTGGAGCACCACCTTGAGGACGACGTCGACGAGCTCTACATCGACAATGGCTCACCACTCATGGACGACATGGTGGAGCAAAGCCACGTCTACGACATCGACACCGTGACGGAGCCTCACCTCGACTCCACCATGAGCAACGTCGGTGCTCCTACATACCCCTACTTGGCAAATGGAGCTACATATGAAGATGGAGGACCTCCACGAGGGCACCATCATATGGATCGTCAAGAGCGTCCCCATCATGAGCGTCATCGACACACTTCTTCGAGCTCCACAAGGCGCCACCATGAGAGTGCTTATGCACAAGATCGTCGACTTCAAGTACACCATATGGAGCATCAAGAGCGTCCCCATCATGAGCGTCATCGACACTCTTCTCCAAGCTCCACAAGGCGCCGCAAGCAATATGCCAAGTCGCCTGAGCCATCATCTAGGCATGGCAAGGACCGTCATCGACATACGTCACCACACGAGCTTCGCCACCACAAGCCACTTCATGATCGCCATCGACCAACATCTTCCACGAGTCTTCGACGACACCACTCAAGCCATGGTGATGATGCACGAAGACGAGAGCCTCGACATGAAGGCGACAAACGCCATGATAGAGTGCCCACCACTCCAAGGATGGCAAGTGCACCTCGAGCATACCTTCCTCATAAGGCGACTTCCACCTCTTGTGCCACCACCACAATGGCCTCTACCTCGTCACGTGCCTATGGACTCCGATGCTACAAGTGCAAGCAACAAGGCCACCCTCCACGGGAATGTCCCAATCTCCTATGTGAGGTGTGCAAGGCCAAGGGTCACGTGGCATGGCAATGCACAACGCCAAGTGCCAAGACGCTCTACTTCGACAAGCTACAAGCACAAGTCCCCAAGGTGCCTATTGCGCCAACACTTCAAGATGAAGATCGCCAAGGTGAACTCAAGGGCGAAGTTGAGCCGAGCCTAACTCTCATAAACACCATGGCGCCACCGCTTGAGGATGACTTGGGAGGCGATGGAGTTGAGCATGGTGACCATGGGATTCTCCCATCACCTATGGAGGCGCATGGAGTTGAGATGGTTGAGCATGGGAATTTCCCTTCAACCAAGGAGGCGCATGGAGATGAGAAAGTCGAGCCTACTCCTCTATTGATGAGGACATGATTACCTGCGATTTGAAGGCATATCTTGGTGAAAAAGATGAGACTACGTCGAGGACGACTTCAATTCAAGTAGGGGAGGATGATGAGGACATCTCTATGATAGATACAACCAATACTCCTACAACCACATCTCAGGTACATTCGTTACTAGGAATCCTTCCTGATATATATGAGAATATGATGCTGTCTAAATCAAATGTATTTATATTATTTAGGAATGGATCTAGCATGGATACCAAGCATTGGATTAGGAACGTGCATGGAGATGGCAGCAGACCTGCAAGGATTCAGGATGGCGTTGCAAGCGAGGATTTCAGAACACTGAAGCCACCATAGTGAAGCAATGATGATTGGATGAATTATACAAGTTACTCCATCATAAAATTCGTCCAAAGAGTTATTTATGGTGCTGCGTCACCTTATTTAATGGGCCAGGCCCATGTATTTTCGGATTAGGTATTTTAGGGTATTTTAAGAGGCCATATAAGTGGAGGAAGGCCCATTTAGGGGTGTTTTTGGCCAACCCTAGCTGGTTGGACGAAAATCCCTTCACTTCCCCCATATATATCCCTCTGTAGCCGTCATTAGAACTCGGATTTTGATTAGACTAAAAGTTAGCCAATTGCTGCAACTACGTGTTCTTCTTTTGAGGCCAACGCCCAGAACAAGACCGACTATTCGGAATCCCACCATTATCAATCAAGCTTTCATCTCTATTCGCAATATTCTGATTGCATCTTTAGTTCTTACTTGTTCTCGATTTCAGGTAGGAATTAAGACCCTTGCTGGTCAGGCTGATCGTGCTCCCGCAAGATCAGTAACTCCCGGAGATTGTCCTAGCGATTGCATTGGCGCACGAGCTTTGCACGTGTAGTCGGATCGTCAAGCACGAACTCCACCAACAAATCGATCTATCCACGTCTCATCGAAAGATCGGCCACCTTTGCCCTATCAAGTGGTATCAGATTTCAGGTTGCTCGGTGAGATTTACAGTTTTCCTAGTGTAGATTTGTTTTACCTATAACCCAGAAAAAGCCCCACAAAAATTTATTAGGTTTAGATCATCCGTCCCATAGCCCCTGCCAAGCCATTGCATGATCTTGTCAGTTTTTGCTTTTTGAGTCTTTGTCTGCAATCGTTGTGTCGCGTGCTGGTCTTAGCGTCTAGAGTCGTTAGAGTTTCGAGTTCTGGTCATAGTAGTCGCATCGCCGCCGCACCATCTCCGCTTGCAGTCCTCACCATATCACCGCCACCATATACTTCCGCCACATCTGCCATCAACTCTTTGTTGTTCCCCTTTGATTCCCATCATCGTAGGGTCTTTCTTGATCTTTGTTTCTGAGTTTTTCCGGGTTTTAGATCCGTTTTCTTGGTCAAATTCGTGTTTTCCGTCGGAATTCTGATAGCAGTCTAGCTGCAAAAAAAAAAAAAAAAAAAAAAAAAAATCCGAAAATTTCTGGGCGCCCTACCATAGAGACCTCTATGGTCATGCGCCAAGTCTGATCCTAAAAAAAAAAAAAAAAAAAAAAATTCTGGGCGCCCTACCATAGAGACCTCTATGGTCATGCGCCAAGGTTGATCCCAAAAAAAAAAAAAAAAAAAAAAAACAACTGGGCGCCCTACCATAGAGACCTCTAGGGTCTAGCGCCAAGTTGAGTCAAAAAAAAAAAAACTTGCCGCCTTCCCGTAGGTACCTCTATCCTCCAAAGACAGGTTGTTGCCTCTTGCATCTTGTGCCGCATTGTGACCTCGTTGGTGATTTAGGCTCGCGTCTCTAATACGATCTAGCCTAGGACCAGCACAGTACCTTCGTTGAGCATTTACTCAATTTGCATCGCTGATTTGATTACTGTGCCACCAAATCACTATACTTTGCCTTCCCAGAGCTCCACAGATTTCTCCACGTGCTTTGTGTCGACACCTGGTAATCGCTTTGGGCAATCTCGGGGAGCAGCTGATCCTTGTTGGTTGCCATATCACCTTCCTCCTGTTTGGTAAGAACTTGTAAGAGCTTTGTATTTTGCTTGACGAATTGCGCGTGAACCACCATATTCCGTAGTTTGTAGGCATATGCATTTGTGCTTTTTGGGTACTAACCATGACAGGAATTGAGGACCACGCCATCGACCCGAGTACCATGACGACTACGGAGATGCACGTGCAACCATTTACAGGAGATCATGATCAGGTTTTATACTTACCAGTTTATGAGGGTAGATATAATACAGATGCTTATTTTGATTGGGAGTTTAAGGTTGACAATATCTTTGGATGCCATGATTTTACTGAACATGAGAAAGTAAGAACTGCTGCTAGAGTTTTTACGGGTTTGGCTTCCATTTGGTGGGACTGGAATTATAAAGAAAATGTTGATGATACACCTACTACTTGGGTAGATTTAAAATCTGTTTTGAGACGTAAATTTGTGCCTCTTTCTCATCAACGTGAACTGCTCCGCAAACTTGAACGATTAGAACAAGGTAGTAATACTGTGCATGTTTACTATCAGGAATTTAAATTTTACATGTACCGTTGTGATATAAAGGAATTTGAGGAAAGTACTACAAACATGTTTTTCAACGGCTTAAACCCTGATATTAAGGTTATGTTTAAGTATATTCCTCGTTCTACTATTGGTATATATGTTCGAGCTTGTGCTTTTGAGAAACACATACAGGAGAAAACGTTGGACCATTCCAACTCCTTCAAGTCATGCACACGAGCACCGGTTGTTTCTTCCAACGTTCCACGCATGAATATTGTTGTGCGAGTCGCCCAGCCACAGACTTGTGACACGTCGCTGCGAACATCTTCTACGTTGGAGTCACAAGGTAAAAATGAAGGTACTGATGTTGTCCCTCCACATGAGATTGGTGAATGCAAGGTTATCTTAAATATACCATGTGATGAGGTAGAAAATAATTTGGTCACACCACCTATATTAGAGGATTGTGCTGCTAATTTGATGTTATGTGATCAAACAACTCAGATAGATGATGGTTTAAGTGCACCTATTGTTGCTTCTAATTCATGCATTGATATGAGTGTACCAACGGAGACTTTTGTTTCCAAGGATGCCCATGTGTTAGGAAATTGTGGAACTGCTATACCAACTATGTTGAGTACACCTATTGTAAAAGTTAATTCTTCCATATCTATGAGTGTACAAACTGAAATTCTTGCTCCTGATAATGCACCTTGTGATTTGAAAGATGACTATAGTATGGATCATATAAAACTGGTTAGGAACAATGAAGTGTTGGCTAAGATTTCTCATGCTAATTCTTTGTTTTCTGTTGTGATGGATCCTCCTATGTCTTTATCACATGCTAGAAATAAGATTGCTGAACTCAAATATTTGAAGAGTGTTTATGCCCATGGTTATACTTTTAATTTAATTGGAGAGTATGGCGTAGACAATGAATTTTTAGTGAATAAAATTTGCATTACATGTGATGATGTTCCATATACTATTGGTTTGAGGGGAAGTAAAATTCCACCTATGTTCAATCATTTTGATATGACCTCCAATAACGGTGTAGACTTTATGCCAAATACTTTGTTGCATGATCGCTTATTTAAGCTAGTTGTAGCATGTAAATTGGAAATGCTGAATTTTGGTTTACCACTATTAGGATGGTTTAATGATGAGCATTATAATTTGAAAGTAGTTCATATGTGCTTCACTTATATATGCAAACTGAGTTGTGATAAATGTTTAATAGAGACTAATGAGCTTCTATGCTACTACAATACTGGTATATGTACAAAATTAAATGGGAAACATGACAGAGCTGTTAAAACGGATGACATATACATATACCATGCATATACCTTGTCTCTTTTGTTAGCATGTTTACAGAATAAACATCGCCGAGGACGGCTTTTCTTTCAAGAAAGGGAGGATGATGAGGACATGATTACCTGCGATTTGAAGGCATATCTTGGTGAAAAAGATGAGACTACGTCGAGGACGACTTCAATTCAAGTAGGGGAGGATGATGAGGACATCTCTATGATAGATACAACCAATACTCCTACAACCACATCTCAGGTACATTCGTTACTAGGAATCCTTCCTGATATATATGAGAATATGATGCTGTCTAAATCAAATGTATTTATATTATTTAGGAATGGATCTAGCATGGATACCAAGCATTGGATTAGGAACGTGCATGGAGATGGCAGCAGACCTGCAAGGATTCAGGATGGCGTTGCAAGCGAGGATTTCAGAACATTGAAGTGTTGGCTAAGATTTCTCATGCTAATTCTTTGTTTTCTGTTGTGATGGATCCTCCTATGTCTTTATCACATGCTAGAAATAAGATTGCTGAACTCAAATATTTGAAGAGTGGCCGATCTTTCGATGAGACGTGGATAGATCGATTTGTTGGTGGAGTTCGTGCTTGACGATCCGACTACACGTGCAAAGCTCGTGCGCCAATGCAATCGCTAGGACAATCTCCGGGAGTTACTGATCTTGCGGGAGCACGATCAGCCTGACCAGCAAGGGTCTTAATTCCTACCTGAAATCGAGAACAAGTAAGAACTAAAGATGCAATCAGAATATTGCGAATAGAGATGAAAGCTTGATTGATAATGGTGGGATTCCGAATAGTCGGTCTTGTTCTGGGCGTTGGCCTCAAAAGAAGAACACGTAGTTGCAGCAATTGGCTAACTTTTAGTCTAATCAAAATCCGAGTTCTAATGACGGCTACAGAGGGATATATATGGGGGAAGTGAAGGGATTTTCGTCCAACCAGCTAGGGTTGGCCAAAAACACCCCTAAATGGGCCTTCCTCCACTTATATGGCCTCTTAAAATACCCTAAAATACCTAATCCGAAAATACATGGGCCTGGCCCATTAAATAAGGTGACGCAGCACCATAAATAACTCTTTGGACGAATTTTATGATGGAGTAACTTGTATAATTTATCCAATCATCATTGCTTCACTATGGTGGCTTCAATGTTCTGAAATCCTCGCTTGCAACGCCATCCTGAATCCTTGCAGGTCTGCTGCCATCTCCATGCACGTTCCTAATCCAATGCTTGGTATCCATGCTAGATCCATTCCTAAATAATATAAATACATTTGATTTAGACAGCATCATATTCTCATATATATCAGGAAGGATTCCTAGTAACGAATGTACCTGAGATGTGGTTGTAGGAGTATTGGTTGTATCTATCATAGAGATGTCCTCATCATCAAGCCACCATAGTGAAGCAATGATGATTGGATGAATTATACAAGTTACTCCATCATAAAATTCGTCCAAAGAGTTATTTATGGTGCTGCGTCACCTTATTTAATGGGCCAGACCCATGTATTTTCGGATTAGGTATTTTAGGGTATTTTAAGAGGCCATATAAGTGGAGGAAGGCCCATTTAGGGGTGTTTTTGGCCAACCCTAGCTGGTTGGACGAAAATCCCTTCACTTCCCCCATATATATCCCTCTGTAGCCGTCATTAGAACTCGGATTTTGATTAGACTAAAAGTTAGCCAATTGCTGCAACTACGAGTTCTTCTTTTGAGGCCAACGCCCAGAACAAGACCGACTATTCGGAATCCCACCATTATCAATCAAGCTTTCATCTCTATTCGCAATATTCTGATTGCATCTTTAGTTCTTACTTGTTCTCGATTTCAGGTAGGAATTAAGACCCTTGCTGGTCAGGCTGATCGTGCTCCCGCAAGATCAGTAACTCCCGGAGATTGTCCTAGCGATTGCATTGGCGCACGAGCTTTGCACGTGTAGTCGGATCGTCAAGCACGAACTCCACCAACAAATCGATCTATCCACGTCTCATCGAAAGATCGGCCACCTTTGCCCTATCATCTATGCTTCATTAATGAGTTGGTACCAATCCCATGTGAGCATGAGAGCCACTTAGCCCACTTGAGTGAGAGTGATAGTGAGTTGAGTGACTTCCACCCCACATGTGAGTTTGAGTGCTTCCGTTTGGAAGACATGAGTGATACACAAAGTGAGTTGAGAGAGGTAGATGATAGGTCCATGGAGGACATCGCTTTTGCTAACACATTAACCTCTCCCTCGTTTGTGTCTTCTTATGTTGCACTAGGTTCCACGGAGGATGAGTTCCCGCTCATGGAGACGATGTACATGGTGCATGACGATGATGATATCTCACCATGCTTGCTCCAAGATGGACATGTCAACCACATGGATCCTCCTACTTCCACAACACCTACTTCAAATGAGTCGGCCTACAAAGGTAACAACATAGGTGTTGATGATGCCATGATCCCACTAGTGGACATGATGACTTATGAGTGCATGCATGATCTTGATGATACATTGGCTACGTCACATACTACTTTCACTTTCCCATGTGATGCTTTGCTTGATAACATTGTTGATCATGTGAAATTGCTTGCTTGTGATACCATGACCATGCCATGCTACGAGAGTTTCACGTTTTCCCTGCTTGTTTGCCATGATAATGATTATGATAATACTTGTGTTATGCCACCCTTGATGAACACTTGCTCTTTACATAGGGTTGTCGACAACAATGATAACATGTTGAACATGCTTTGCCCAAAATGTTTGCACCATTCCATGATCCTTGCATCCAAGATTGTGAACAATTGCTCTTTCTTATGCTTGGTATGCAAGAATGCTTATTTCATTGTCCACGAGATGGCCCCCATAGCCTTCTCACTTTTTGATGACCATGAGTTACCACATGCCATGAATGCACCTTCTTGCCATATGCACCATCGCCATACATTTCATACTATCTTGATTGACACTAACGATGATGTGCACAAGTCTTGGAACATCATGATGGATGATATGTTCCTCTACCATGCACATACGCTCTTTGTTTTGCTCATTCCATGTGTAGGTACCCGACCATCAACTTCCACCGCTACGGAGCATGAGCTCACGAAACGCGCAATTGAGAGCTACCCCAAAAAGGACGAGATACATGACCCGACCAATGGGATTCACGCCAAAGGGTATGTTCCCAAGCGCCTTCGCCCTCGTGTGTTTCCGGCTTGCATTGTCGAGTTTCCGGTTTGGTCCGTTGCCTCGTCACCTCTTTTGCCTCTTTTGCAACATACCTTGACACATCTTGTTGGCACAATGATTGTTGTATGTCTTGATGCTTTCATCATACACTCCCATAATCTCAAGGACCATGTCATACATGTGAGAGACACCTTATGCATCTTGTGCCACATGTCACACAAAAAGTTGCTCTTCTGTGGATTTTTCATTTCATCTTTGGCATTTGCATTGGATTCTTCGACACTTGAGGATACCCATACTTGGCTCACGCCGACCACACTTTCCCAAGCTAGAAGTCTCCATAGCTTGGCCATTGCACATAACAATTTTGCCCAAAATTTTGCCGCCGACACTTGCCTTTTGTTTGTTCCATTTGTTTGGGACAATGCTACACCACACATTTTTGACACCTTACAACTCTTCAATGCACAAATTTTTCCCTTCCAAATTTTGGATACATCGACACACTTTTGTTTCCCATTTTTGCCAAATGCCTCTTGGAGAAACAACTTGATGCTTCGTATTTGATTGAGAGCCTCTCGTTCGCCGATCACAAAATTGGCATCCACAAGCTTTCCATTTGCAAGTTGTTTTTCCCCAAGTTCTTCTTCGACCGCGACTTTTTCCCTCTACCACAACATGGGAGAACCGTCTTGGACTACACCGTCAGTGAGAAGGAACAAGAGTCGAGGACGACTCTTCCCCAAGGGGGGGAGATGATGCGGGGTGGCCTTTGGACACCTACGCCTCAAGACCAACAAGTGCAGCCCCGCCTATCGTCGACGCTACACCATGGCCAAGGAGTCCCCCAAGTGGACCTTCAACCCTAACCCACGCTACACGCGACAAGGTGAACTCCTTCCTCTCGATAGTCGACCTCGTAGATACCTTGAATGGAATGCTACCTCATGTCGGCATGTTATATGTCATTAGGTACAAGAGTCATCGAGGACCGGAGAGGAGGAACACCCATGGTGCAAGGAAGCGAGGGAAGGGAAGAGGAGCCATTCATCATGGTGCAAGGAAGAAGAAGAAAAAGAAGAAGAAGAAGAAGAAGAAGAAGAAGAAGGAAGAGGAAGAAGAGGCAAGAGGGGAGACAGGCCAGGCCGGCCCCAGGCCCGGTCTGACCGGCCCTATGACCGGCCAGGCCGGCCACAGGCCCGGTCTGACCGGCCTCCCAACCGGCCTGGTCCGGTTTCGACCGGATTTTCCGCCTGTGCCATCCGGAAGCATGTCCCGGGGCCCCGAGAGCCCCGCCCGGTCACCGCCCGGCCCAGAATCCGGTTTGGACCGGATGGCCCGGTCCCAGGCCCGGTCCGACCGGCCTCTGGACCGGATTTCACGGGTTTGACCCCACCAACTTGTACCCGTTCGGCCCAAGCTGCCTTGTATGCCTATATAAGCACCCCGGTCGCCCCCTTACCTCTTTAGACAAGATTTGGCTTAGATTAGGGTTTGAGCTATGTCTCCCTAGGGTATCATCCCTCTGTAATCAAGGCACCTTGGTTGTTGACTTTGATCTTGTTGAGTGAGATTCTAGTACAAGTTACTCTCTCTCCCTCACCAAGCTCTTCCTCTCCAACCCCAATCTCTCTCCGGGAATTCTGCCACGACCTCTTCCTCGGAGATTCTATTGGCGTGGTCCATCGAGCCACGGAGGTAAGCATCGGGTGTATCGGGTTGGTGTGCGTGCGTGAGTCTCGGAGTTCCTCGTGTTCGTCGTGTTCGTCGTGTTCCTCGCGTTCTCCCATCTCTCCCCTTGGTTTCGAAGTCAATCCACGAGATCGGGCCACACACGGGGTCTTAGACCTCATCACTAGCTCTCATCAACACTATGGCGCCACCGCTTGAGGATGACTTGGGAGGCGATGGAGTTGAGCATGGTGACCATGGGATTCTCCCTTCACCTATGGAGGCGCATGGAGTTGAGATGGTTGAGCATGGGAATTTCCCTTCAACCAAGGAGGCGCATGGAGATGAGAAAGTCGAGCCTACTCCCCTATGCTTGATTGATGAGTTGGTACCAATCCCATGTGAGCATGAGAGCCACCTAGCCCACTTGAGTGAGAGTGATAGTGAGTTGAGTGACTCCCACCCCATATGTGAGTTTGAGTGCTTCCATTTGGAGGACATGAGTGATACACTAAGTGAGTTGAGAGAGGTAGATGATAGGTCCATGGAGGACATCGCATTTGCTAACACATTAACCTCTCCCTCGTTTGTGTCTTCTTATGTTGCACTAGGTTCCACGGAGGACGAGTTCCCGCTCATGGAGATGATGTACATGGTGCATGAAGATGATGATATCTCACCATGCTTGCTCCAAGATGGACATGTCGACCACATGGATCCTCCTACTTCCACAACACCTACCTCAAATGAGTCGGCCTACAAAGGTAACAACATAGGTGTTGATGATGCCATGATCCCACTAGTGGACATGATGACTTATGAGTGCATGCATGATCTCGATGATCCATTTGCTACTTCACATGCTACTTTCATTTTCCCATGCGATACTTTGCTTGATAACATTGTTGATCATGTGAAATTGCTTGCTTGTGATACCATGAACATGCCATGCTATGAGAGTTTCACATTTTCCCCGCTTGCTTGCAATGATAATGATTATGATCATGTTTGTGTTGTGACACCCTTGATGAACACTTGCTCTTTACATAGGGTTGTCGACAACAATGATAACATGTTGAACATGCTTTGCCCCAAATGTTTACACCATTCCATGATCCTTGAATCCAAGATTGTGAACAATTGCTCTTTCTTATGCTTGATATGCAAGAATGCTTATTTCATTGTCCACGAGATGGCCCCCATAGCCTTCTCACTTCTTGATGATCATGAGTTACCACATGCCATGAATGCACCTTCTTACCATATGCACCATCGCCATGCATTTCATACTATCTTGATTGACACTAATGGTGATGTGCACAAGACGTGGAACATCATGATGGATGATGTGTTCCTCTACCATGCACACACGCTTTTTGTTTTCTCTTTTGTGTGTATAGGTACCCGAATGACAACTTCCACCGCTACGGAGCATGAGCTCATGAAACGCGCAATTGAGAGCTACCCCAACACGGACGAGATACATGATCCAACCCATGGGATTCACGCCAAAGGGTATGTTCCCAAACGCCTTCTCCCTCGTGTGTTTCCGGCTTGTCTTGTCGAGCTTCAGGTTTGGACCAATGCCTCGTCTCCTATTTTGCCTCTTATGCAACATATCTTGACACATCTTGTTGGCACAATGGTTGTTGTATGTCTTGATGTTATCATCATACACTCCAAGAATCTCAAGGACCATGTCATACATGTGAGAGACACCTTAGGCATCTTGTGCCACATGTCACTCATAAAGTTGCTCTTCTTTGGATTTCTCATTTCATCTTTGGCAATTGAAATGGATTCTTTGACACTTGAGGATACCCATACTTGGCTCACGCCAACCATACTTTCCCAAGCTAGAAGTTTCCATCTCTTTGCCATTGCACATAACAATTTTGCCCAAAATTTTGCCGCCGATACTTGCCTTTTGATTGCTCCATTTGTGTGGGACAATGCTACACATCACATTTTTGACACTTTACAAACCAAACTTTTACATGCACAAACTTTTGCCCCACCAAATTTTGGATACATCGACACTCTTTTGGTTCCCATTTTTGCCAAATGCCTCTTGGAGAAACGACTTGATGCTTCGTATTTGATTGAGAGCCTCTTGTTCGCCGATCACAAAATTGGCATCCACAAGCTTTCCGTTCGCAAGTTGTTTTTCCCCAATTTCTTCGACCGCTTCATCGACAAACAAACTCCAAAGTACTTGGTGCGCACCCTCTCGGACCTCTCGCTACAACATGGAGATGAGGAGGAACAAGAGTCGAGGACGACTCTTCCCCAAGGGGGGGGAGATGATGTAGCCCCGCTCACCGACGTCGCTACACCAAGACCAACAAGTCCCCCAAGTGGACCGATGACACGAGCCCGAGTGAAAGCTCTACATGATGAGGTGAACTCGCTCCTCACCACCCTTGATCTTGGTACCCATTTGGATGGAATGCTACCTCATGCCGATGTGCTATGTGTCATTAGGTACAAGGCGCATCAAGACCACGGAGAGGAGGACAAGCCAAGGTCAAGGGAAGGAGAGAAGCAGCTGAACATGGAGATGATCATGAAGCCGAAGCCGACGTCGCTCGAAGCGCTCCAAGGAAGAGACGGACGCTGGCCGGTCCAGGACCCGGTCCGACCGGACCCACAACCGGACGCCCCGGTCACAGGCCCGGTCAACCGGGCGCAAACCGGCGCAGCTCCCTCGTACCGGACGAAGACCGGAAACTTCGCAGATTCCCGGTTTGCGCCCGGTCAACCGGACCCACGACCGGACAGCCCGGTCACAGGCCCGGTCAGACCGGACCCAAACCGGATCTGACGGGAATGACCCACCAAACTGCCTTAACTTATCCATTCGCGTACCTGTTCGCCCTTGCTGGCCATGTGTGCCTATATAAGTAGCCTGGACCCCTTCCTTACCCCTTAGACTTGTTTTGAACTCAAACCTACCTTTGAGCTTAGTCTCCCTTGGGTATCATCCCTCTGTAATCAAGGCACCTTGGTTGTTGGCTTTGATCTTGTTGAGTGAGATTCTAGTACTAGTTACTCTCTCTCCCTCACCAAGCTCTTCCTCTCCAACCCCAATCTCTCTCCGGGAATTCTGCCACGTGCCTCTTCCTCGGAGATTCTATTGGCGTGGTCCATCGAGCCACGGAGGTAAGCATCGGGTGTATCGGGTTGGTGTGCGTGCGTGAGTCTCGGAGTTCCTCGTGTTCGTCGTGTTCTTCGTGTTCCTCGCGTTCTCCCATCTTCCCCCTTGGTTTCGAAGTCAATCCGCGAGATCGGGCCATACACGGGGTCTCAGGCCTCATCAAAGACCAAAGGTAGAATCTCTTGCAAAAGATCGACAAATCCAAATAGAAGTCCAAAGAGTAAAAGACCAACTAAGAATAGAGTTGCAAAGCAAGAGATTCTCAATTGATAAAATTACTAGAATGGAAAAGATCCGGATTAGGAGGGGTACAATAGATGATCACACCTAAGGTGGGGGTTTCCCAAATCCACAAAGGGATAATAGAGGCATAAGCCAATTCATCTAAACATCATCTCTCCCTCACGAAGGTGGGGGTAGGTGTCTATTTATAGGCAAGGGGAGGAAGGGGTAAGTTACAAGCCAAAAGGGGCTGAGATCTGGCTGAGGCTCGACAGGGCGGAAGTTCCGGTCCCTGAGGGCGGAAGTTCCGGTCGGGGGCGGAAGTTCCGGCCATGAGGGGCGGAAGTTCTGGTCGCAGTTCTTCAGTGCGAGCATCTTCAGTCTTGGAAGGAATCTGGGCGGAAGTTCCGGCGGTGGTGGGCGGAAGTTCCGGCCTGGAGTGTCCAGCTCCTCTTTCTCCTTCTCTTCCATGCTTCCGTGACATCGGCCTTGCGTCCTCGGGTCTCCATAGCATCCTCTCTTCCCTCCGTACTTGTCGTCGAGTTCCTATCATCAAGGTATGATGGAGTATGAAGTAGTATATCGTTCCACATAGGCGATTGTAGGCACGCATAAAGGAGAAGATTCACCTTTGCGTGTCGTCTTGGCGATGAAGCATATGATGCGGTGAAGACCGAAGGTCAGGCTGCATCATCTCCCCCCACTTGAAAAAGAGTCGTCCTCGACGATAAATCTTCATGAATGTGTAGATGAGGTAGATGACACCAATGCTTGAATGTCGCTTCACTTGTCAAGGGCCCTATCAATAGCACAAGAAAAGCCAAGCAACACTCAAAGCATAGCCAATGTTCCACGGGTTCAGCAAGATAGCGCAAGTAGAAGGAGGTCACCTTAGCATAATGTCGGTGTGCTCTCATTGAGAGATCTTGTGTAGTCGAAGTGTGGGGTTGAACCCATTCGTTGACGCTCATCCATATGTCACGTGTGAACAAGAAATTAGCACAACAACAAAGACCAAGCAAAGTATGTGTGTGCGTGATAGAGGAGCATATCATCGATGACATGTCCTTTCTTGTTCACAACACCGTTAGCACAACACAAATTTATCAAGAATAAGGCATGTGCAAGGTCAATGTGTAAGAACTCCGTATGAACATCTTCCAAATGCGGGAACACAAAAACTCCAAATTGTGAGACGACCATGATGTCCATCTCATGTAGAAACTCATGTGCATTGTTGCACTCAAGGCATCGGAAAGAGAAATTGTTCAACATCCTTGAAGCAACAAGTGGAGAATTTGGCAAAAACACATAAGGAAGAGTGTCCAAAATATCATCAACATGTGTGCACACAAACCATTGGAAAGAGAAAATGGTCCTCATATTTGGTGCAACACACAACATATCATCCAAAAAGTTCACCAAGAAAACATTTGCACAACCGTGCGTGCCAACAAACCCAATGAAAGAGCAATTGGTCAACTTGTTTGAGGCAACACCAACGGTAAGAATCACATCATCATGCTTGCAAAAGAACCACAAGAAAGAGAAATTGTTCGACATGTTCAATGCAAAGCATGGGAAAGGTATTAGAGCCGGGTTCGATCTTGAACTTACTTGTATTATGCTCTCTAGAGCTCTCTTTGTCAACTCGTGCTCAATCGAGGTTGACATTGGTATTCTTGTACCTACACACACAATAGGCAAAGCAAAGAACGTGTGTGCATGGTATATGAACACATCATCCATCATGATGGTCCATTTCTTTTGCACATCACCATTAGCATTAAGCAAAGCATCATAATAGATATGGTGAATATGCGGAGTAAACATGGGAACATGCTCAACATGGATATATGAAAAGTCTCCAAAATTTGAGAGAGCTATGGGGGCAATCTCATTTACAAGCATATTAACATTATTGCAAACCAAGCATTGGAAAGAGCAAGTGTTCAATATTTTGGTTGCATTAATGTGAGAGTATTGCAAACATTTAGAGAAAAACATGTTCAACATTGTATCATGGTTGTCGACAAACCTAGGGAAAGAGCAATTGTTCATCAAGGTTGTCACAACACAAGAATTAGCATCAACATTTTCATTGCAAGCAATACATGGGAAAGAGCAATTGTTCGACATATTGCAAGCAATAGGATAGAAATCGAAACACTCATAGCATGGCATGGACATATTATCATATGCAACAACTTCCACATGATCAACAATGGTGGTATCACAAGTATCACAAGGGAAAGTGAACGAAGCATATGACATGGCAATAGGATCATCCAACTCATGCAAGCACTCACAAATCATCATGTCCACTAGTGGGATCATGGCATCATCAACACCTATGTTGGTACCTTTGTAGTCCGACTCATTTGAGGTAGGTGTTGTGGAAGAGGTAGGCTCCATGTGGCCTCCATGTTCATCTTCAATCAAGCATGGTGTGATAGCATCATCTTCATGCACCATGTACATCTTCTCCATGATCGGAAACTCATCATCCATGGTACCTAATGAGACACAAGGAAACACACTAGAGGTAGAGGGTAAGTTGTTAGAATTCGAAATGGCCTCACACGACCTATCAACTACCACTCTCATCTCACTTGGTGTATCACTCATATCCTCAAGGTGGAGGCACTCAAGCTCATGTATAGTGGATTCACTCATCTCACATATAGTGGAGTCGCTCATCTCACATATAGTGGAGTCGCCCATCTCACATATAGTGGAGTCGCTCATCTCACATATAGTGGAGTCGCTCATCTCACATATAGTGGAGTCGCTCATCTCACATATAGTGGAGTCGCTCATCTCACATATAGTGGAGTCCCTCATCTCCATGGCAATGGCGTCGTCGATGTCCGAGCAACCTAGCAAAGAGGAAGACAACACAAGAGGAGTAGAGGTTAATGTGTTAGAAATCAAAGCGTCCTCACTCAACTCATGTGGTGTGTCACTCTTTGTCTCAAGGTGTTTGAAGTAGAATTTGCACTCGGCTTTGTCTTTGGGGGTCATATTGGCTTCAAGAGCTTCTAGCTCGGCAAAGTAGGCTCTCATCTCGGCCTTTTCTTGTGGTGTCATTTTGGGTGGCTCTCACTAGGAAGGGTGTATGTATGTGGTGGAAGGAAAACTACCAAAAGGTCAAAACTCGCAAACCAAAATCGAGAAAATGGTTCAAGTTAGAGAATAACCGATATGTACTCACACACACACTCAAAGCACACGCAAAAGGCTAAGAACTCTATATGGTGGTAGGTGAGGAAGTGGATAGCAAACGAAAAGAACCAAAGAAAATGTCTATTGTCAAATGTGGGTAAGATCCAAAGTCAAATGTCAAAAGCGGTGATCTATGTCAAGAAAACATGGAAACACACACAAGGAAGAACAATGGGGTTAGCGCGACCAAGGAAGTGAGCAAGTAACAAGGATGGTCCTAACGAAGACTATTAGCTCGGTGTCGCGCCAACACAAGAGAGACCGTAGCTTGGTTGCATATGAGAGAAGCAACTAGATTTGCACAACTGCCACTCTTCTCTTATCTCTCTTAGTGCTCACAAGCTTTGCACTCCTTTGTATCGGTGGACACACACTCTTTTTGTATTTCCTTTTCCTTTTTCTCTTTTTTTTCACTTTTTTTTCTATGCTTAGAAGCTTTATTTTTCTCTATGTCACACTTTTTCTTCTTTTGTGTATCTTTCTCACCGAGCTTGCTTCGGAGCTTTGCTCAACACAACGCACACACACACCCTCTCACGGTCGTGACATTTGTGCAATGCTTCGCAACACTCGAAAAGCCACTCTCAATGGGATAGGTACACAAAGAAAGAAACGGGGCTACAAGGGGTGGGGGCAAGTTATACCTATTGATGTTAGGCGGTGTCAAACACACGAACTTGCGATGATCGAGGTGGCGTCGATGATGATGTCGAATTTGCGCCGGAATCCGGGGTGCCAAAGGTGTCGTCACGGTGTTGGTGTAGGCGCGGAAGTGAAATAGACAACCAATGCACTCCACAAGGAAATCCGAGCAAATTAAGTCAATGCCCGAAAAGTTGGATCAAAACGAGCGGTCAAAAGTTGGGCTCCAAAAATCGTCAAAAATTAGACGTGGACTATGTGGAGTATATGGAGGATGTTGTTAAAGTTTAGAGTCAAACGGGCGCCGGAAAGTTGTCAAAATTTGGGGCAAAAAGAGGGGTCAAAACTGGACGAATTTTGGGTCAAAACTGCGCGCCGGGGCGGAACTTCCGGCCTACTTCCGGCCAACTTCCGGAAATACACTGCTAGTATCCAGGGGCTAAAACGCGCAATTCCGGAACTTGGGCGGAACAAGGGCGGAAGTACCGCTCGGCCGGATGTTCCGGTGACTTCAGCCGGAAGTTCCGGTCCTGAATTTTCTGCACTGAATTTGGGGAAAACCAGCGGGCTGAGCAGAAACGAAGATGGTGGCCAGGGAATCTTGCGCGTGGGCGTGCGTTGCTTGCTGTTGCTGCTTGCAGAGGTTGAGCAGCTCATGCGTGGTCTGGATTTCGAGCAGGAATAGCTGCAGCGCGAGGAAACAAGGGTGAGGTTGGTGCGCTGCGCGCGTGCTGCGAGCGAGGCGCGTGGAGGTGGCCGCGCGGGGCATTTGCTGGTGGGGATCCAGGCGGGCGCTGCGGCGGCTTGGGCGGGAGTGAGGCGCGCTGATGCAGCCCGACCTTCGGTCGTATCCGCATCATGGTCATCATCAAGAACTACGCTGAAGTCCGACGTCACGGAAGCATGGAAGAGGAGACGGAAGAAGGAGATACGTCCAGGAAGGCCAGCAGTACCGCCCCGGAATGGTCGTCACTGCCACCCTGCTCGACGCCGGAGGAAGACGGCACTGTCGCCATGCCTACGCCGACACCGCCATCCCCACTATGAAGCCCATGAGCTGAACCAACCCACTATGCTCTTTGTATGCCTAAACTACCCCTCCTCTAGTGGTTCCCTATATATAGGCTCCCACCTCCCCCTTCATTAGGTTAGGTCATAACTTGAGTGAAACTTGGCTTATGCCTCCACCATCCCTTTGGGATTAGGGAAACCCCCTCCTTAGATTAGCATAATCTATTGTACAAGGCACTCCTTATATGATTAGTCTCTCACACTTGTGATTCTACCACCGGTCTCTCACTCGTGTGATTCCACCGATCGTATACCGATCTTCCTCTCGGGGATTCTACCGCGTGTCTTTCTTGATGAGGTCTAAGACCCCGTGTGTGGCCCGATCTCGCGGATTGACTTCGAAACCAAGGGGGAAGATGGAAGAACGCGAGGAACACGAAGAACACGACGAACACGAGGAACTCCGAGACTCACGCACGCACTCCAACCCGATACACCCGATGCTTACCTCCGTGGCTCGATGGACCGCGCCAATAGAATCTCCGAGGAAGAGGCCGTGGTAGAATTCCCGGAGAGAGATTGGAGTTGGAGAGGAAGAGCTTGGTGAGGGAGAGAGAGTAACTTGTACTAGAATCTCACTCAACAAGATCAAAGTCAACAACTAAGGTGCCTTGATTACAGAGGGATGATACCCAAGGGAGACTAAGCTCAAAGGTAGGTTTGAGTTCAAAACAAGTCTAAAGAGGTAAAGGGGCGTCTGGGGTGCTTATATAGTCTTACAAGGCGTCACGGGCCGAAAAGGTACAAGTGCAACAAGTTCGGGCCGATTTGGCGACTTAAGTCGTGCAGGCCGGTCAGGAGGCCGGTCAGACCGGGCCTGGGACCGGGCAGGCCGGTCTAGACCGGGCCTGGGACCGGGCGGCAACCGGATGAGGTTCCGGGGCCCCTGGATAGCGCCCGGATGGCACAAGCGGGAAACCCGATTTGGGACCGGGTGAATGACACATAGCACGTCGGCATGAGGTAGTAATCCATCCAAAGGGGTACCGAGATCAAGGGTGGTAAGGAGCGAGTTCACCTCATCATGAAGAGCTTTAACTCGGGCTCTCGTCATTGGTCCACTTGGGGGACTTGTTGGTCTTGGTGTGGGAGTGACCGAAGGCCACCCCGCATCATCTCCCCCCCCCTTGGGAAAGAGTCGTCCTCGACTCTTGTTCCTGCTCATCTTCATGATATGGCGATAAGTCCGCAACGTTGAATGTGTTGCTCACCAAGTACTTGGAGGTGGGGATGTCGATGACGTAAGCGTTGTTGTTGATGCGTTTGAGGACCTTGAAGGGGCCATCTCCTCTTGGCTTGAGCTTCGAGTTGCGTTCATGAGGGAATCTTTCCTTCCGGAGGTGGATCCAAACGAGGTCGCCTTCTTGAAATATGCGTTCCTTCTTCTTGGCGTTGAGGCGGGTAGCTTGACGATGCACATGTTCTTGAATGGTAGCTCTTGTTTCTTCATGAAGTTTCTTCACGGCGGCGGTGCGCTTGTCGAAATCCATGTTGATCCGCTCATGAAGGGGGAGCGGGAGTATGTCGAGTGCCGTGAGCGGCTCAAACCTGTAGACGACCATGAAGGGACTCCTTGATGTAGTCGAGTGCTTGGCGCGGTTGTAGGAGAACTCCATGTGTGGAAGACATTCTTCCCATGACTTCAAGTTCTTCTTCACAAGAATGCGTAGGAGGGTGGAGAGGCTTCGATTGACCACTTCCGTTTGGCCGTCCGTTTGCGGGTGCGAGGATGATGAGAATAAGAGCTTCACTCCAAACTTTGCCATGAGCGACTTCCAAAGATAACTCATGAACTTGACGTCTCGATCCGACACAATGCTTTGCGGTACTCCATGTAGGCGAACAATTTCCCTGAAAAACAAAGAAGCATTGTGTGAAGCATCGTCGCTCTTATGGCAAGGTATGAAATGAGCCATCTTAGAGAATCTATCCACTACCACGAATATAGAATCATGACCATGCTTAGTGCGAGGCAAACCTAGAACAAAATCCATGCTAATATCGGTCCATGGTGCATGTGGGATAGGCAAAGGAGTGTAAAGGCCATAAGGGTTGGAGGTAGACTTAGCTTGTAAGCAAGTGGTGCACCGGCGGCAAAGGCGTTCGACGTCGCGGTACATTCTTGGCCAATAGTAGTGGGTTGAGAGCATGGCATATATCTTCTCTCGACCAAAGTGTCCCATAAGACCACCTCCATGTGACTCTTGCAAAAGCAATTTTCGAAGCGAGGACTCGGGAATGCAAATCTTGTTAGCTTTAAACAAGTAGCCATCATGCAAATAGAAATCATCCACTCCTCGCTCAACGGAGCACTTCTCAAAAATTGGAGGAAAGAAAGAATCGGAAGGATAGAGTTCTTTGATCTCTTCAAGTCCCAAAACATGAAAATCCAAACGAGTTAGCAAAAGGGTGTTTTTGCGGGAAAGAGCATCCGCCACAACATTGTCCTTACCCTTCTTGTATTTGATCACATATGGGAAGGACTCAATGAACTCGACCCATTTTGCATGTCGTTTGTTCAAGTTGTGTTGGCTTTTCAAATATTTCAAGGACTCATGGTCGGAATGAATGAGAAACTCTTTTGGCCAAAGATAGTGTTGCCAAACTTCAAGAACACGAACCAAAGCGTAGAGCTCCTTGTCATATATAGGATAGTTGAGGCGTGCGCCATCCAACTTCTCACTATAGTATGCCACGGGTTTGCCCTCTTGCATAAGAACACCACCAATACCAAGCCCACTTGCATCACACTCAATCTCAAGAGTTTTGGCAAAATTTGGAAGAACAAGAAGGGGAGCTTCGGTAAGGCGTTTCTTCAATTCATCAAAAGCATTTTGTTGGGCCTTGCCCCAAACAAACGGAACATTCTTTTTGGTAAGCTCATTCAAAGGGCAAGCAATGGTGCTAAAATCTTTCACAAAGCGGCGGTAAAAACCGGCAAGTCCATGGAAGCTTCGGACTTGACCAACATTTGTAGGGGTAGGCCAATTATGGATGGCCTCCACCTTGGAAGAATCAACTTCAATCCCATTAGCGGAAACCACAAAGCCAAGGAAAACCAATTTGTTTTGAGCAAATGTGCATTTAGGGAGGTTAGCATAAAGCTTTTCATGTCGCAAGATGCACAAGACCTCTCTCACATGTTGCTCGAGGTTTTTGCTATAAATAAGAATATCATCGAAGTAGACAACCACGCTCTTGCCAATGAGAGGACGCAAGATGTGATTCATGAGGCGCATGAAAGTAGATGGAGCATTGGAAAGACCGAAAGGCATAACGAGCCATTCATAGAGACCGAGTTTGGTCTTGAATGCCGTTTTCCATTCATCACCAATAGCCATGCGGATTTGATGGTAACCACTACGCAAATTGACTTTAGAGAAAATCGTGGCACCACTAAGTTCATCAAGCATGTCATCTAAACGCGGAATGGGATGGCGGTAACGGACGGTAATGGCATTGATGGGGCGACAATCCATACACATCCGTTGCGTCTCATCCGGTTTAGGCACAAGAATCACGGGAACCGCACAAGGGCTAAGGCTTTCGCGGACGTACCCTTTGGCGAGGAGATCTTGAATTTGGCGTTGGATCTCCTTGGTCTCTTCGGGGTTGGTGCGATAGGCGGCACGGTTGGGGAGCGGAGCGCCGGGTATGAGGTCGATGCGGTGTTCTATGCCTCGGAGTGGTGGTAGTCCATGAGGGAGCTCGTCGGGGAAGACGTCTTGAAATTCCTGCAAAAGAGACAACAAAGACGGAGGAATGTTGGTTAAGTCGTTAGCCGCCGACGAGGGTCCCTTGCATATGAGCACATAGTGCAATATGGTGGATGGGTTCTCTTGGAGCTCTCTCCACTCACTCTTGGTGGCTAGAAGGACACTCTTGGACTCACTCATATATGGCTTGTGGCGCTCACTATCTTTGTGGTGGGTCGCTCCCTCTCCTCTCATCTCACTATGGTGGGTGCGGAGTTGTGCCCTCGCTAAAGCCTTCGCATTATCCGCGATGATTTGGCTAGGAGTCATCGGGCGCAACTCGAACTTCTTGTCGTTGACCTTGAAGGTGTATGTGTTGGAGAGTCCATCATGTATAGCCTTCTTGTCATATTGCCAAGGGCGGCCAAGCAACATGTGGCACACCGTCATGGGTACCACGTCACACTCGATAGTGTCCTCATAAGGTCCAATCTTGAAAGTGACGGTGACGGTATGTTGTATCTTGACGTTGCCCTTGTCACTCAACCATTGGATATGGTAAGGGTGAGGATGCTTGCGGAGAGTGAGGTTGAGCTTCTCACACAACTCGGTGCTCGCAAGGTTATGGCAACTTCCACCATCTATGATGACCTTGATCGACTTGCCACCAATTCCGGCACGGGTTTGGAAGATGTTGCACCGTTGTTCTTCCATAGCATGAGGTTGTGTGGTTAGCACCCTTGTGACCACAAGTGAGGGACTTGGGTCATGCTCACATAAGAGAGGATCTTCTCCACATTTTTGCTCATAAGCTTCTTCACTTTCCACGGCGGCTTGCACAAGGGCTTCATATTCATCCTCATCAAGCGTCTCGATGTCACCATTCTCCATAGTGATCATAACCTTGGTGTTCTTGCACTCAAATGATTTGTGACCTTGGGTGCCACACTTGAAGCAAGTGACACTAGAGGGTCCCGTGGATGCCTTAGAAGAGGCGGTGGAGGAGACCGTTTGCTTCATGCGACTTTGGATAGTCGGTTTCTTGGATGGTGTAGAGGATGCGTCGGCCTTGGCACTTGTAGCATGAGGAGTTGATGTAGTAGGAGGAGTCGATGTAGCGAGCTTGGAGGAGAAGTAGGTCTTGGCCTTGGAGTACTTGATGTCCTCAATCACTTGGCGCTCGGCCTTCGATGCTTGGTGGACCAACTCAACCATGTTGGAGTAGGGTTGGAACTCGACGATCCTCTTGATGGGGTAAGTAAGGCCATTGAAGAAGCGAGCAATGGTTTGTTCCTCGGACTCTTGGATGTTGGCTCGCATCATAGTGAGCTCCATCTCCTTGTAGAACTCCTCAACGGTCTTGGTGCCTTGCTTCAACTTTCGGAGCTTGTTGAAGAGGTCGGTCATGTAGTGCGCGGGGACAAAGCGAGCATGCATCTCTTTCTTCATGTCTTCCCAAGTGTCAATAGGAGGTTCACCCTTTTCTTCTCGAAGAGTGAGGACTTGCTCCCACCAAGTGTTGGCGTAGTCTTCAAACTCGAGTGATGTCATAGCCACTTTCTTGGCACCGGAGTAGTTGTGGATGCGGAAGATCTTGTCCACCTTGAGTGCCCATGAGAGGTAGGCTTCGGCGTCGTCTTCACCTTTGAACTTGGGCATGTTGAACTTGAGTTTGCCATACATGTTCTCTTCATCCTCCAAGGTTCTTCTACGAGGAGGGGTGCCGTCATCTCTTGCGGCTAGAGGGGGAATAGGAGGTCTTCTACGGCCAACCATAGCATTGGGTTGGCGTTGGAGGTGCACACTTGCTTCACTTGGTTCACGGTGAGGATGTGGTTGTTGACGATGCTCAAGGTTGGGTCTCTCATCTTGATCATGTTGTGGTTCTCCTCGACCACGTTGGTCATGGTGAGGGTGGCGACGGAGATCTCGCCGAGGTTGATCTTGAGGACCTTGATCTTGGGGATGGCCATCACGCCCATGGTGGGCATGGCGATCCGCTTGGTGATGATCTTGTTGAAGGACTTGGTCTTGTGGAGGACGCTCATGTGGGCGAGCATGGCGATGGATTTCTCCGCGCCTAGAGTTGGAGCGAGAGTCTTCATGACGAGCTTGTGGGCAATGAGGTCGATGATGGTCTTCATGCCTTGAGGAAGAGCTTGAGGACGAAAGGCCACCATGAGAGTAATAGTCTTGTGGCGAGCTTGATGAAGAGGAAGTAGAGCGGTGTCGGCGATGACGACCCAAGTTGGTGATGGCGCGCTCGAGGCTATCCATGCGCCGCTCCATGTTGGCATCGTTGGCCGCCATTTGGCCATTCAAGTTGTCCGTAGCTTCACGAAGAAGAGCCAAGTCTTGGTTCACGGTGGAGAAGTTGTGAGCCACCTCATCGTATTGCTCATCGATGCGCGTCTCGAAGAGGGTGAGTTGCTCCTTGAACTCTTGTCGTTGCGTCCATAGGTTGTGTTGAGTAGCCAACCTCTCGGTGTTGCGGAGGATCTCTTCATCCCTATTGGTATCTCCGTTCCTATCCATGATGGAAAGACAAGAACTATGTTGTGTATGTTAGTGGAAGGAGACTACCTCGTACTCTTACCAAGGTAAGATAGTATTGAGGCAATCCACCAAGCCGAAAGCAAGATCAAGTGTATCGGGAACACACGCAAAACCACACGCAAAAGCTAGCAAATATGGTGTTAGGCGAGTGTTGTAGAAAGCCAAAAGACAAATCCAAGATCGAGTATGTTGTTAAAAGTGGGTAAGGTCCAAAAGTCCAAATGTCAATGTGAAGATCACTATAAACACGGAAAAAGTTGTGGAACACACACACGAGATAAGCGGGGTTAGTGCAACCAAAAGTGAGCGGAAAAGTGTATGTATAAGTGCTCGGTGTCACACTAACACAAGGAGAGCCAAAGCTTCGGTTGCAAAGAAAGAGACAACAAGATTCACACGCGGCCTCTCTTCTCGTATCTCTCTTTGCTTAAAAGCTTTTTCTCTTTTGTATATGGTGGCACTTGCACTCGTTTGTATCTTTGGTGGCACGTGGACACTTTTGTATGTATGGGCGTATGGATGTATGGATGTATGGATGTATGGTGCTACTCGCACTCTTTTTGTGTTTTTGGGGCTTTTTCACGCACTATGTTAGCGTTAGCCTCGCTTTTGCTATCTTGCCACACGAGTGTTTGCTTGGGTGCCTTACTCAACGCGACACACACACCTCACAATGCGGGGCCACGTGCAATGTCTCGCAACACTAGACAAGCAATGCTCGATGGGATAGATCGCAAAAGGAAGAGGGGTTACAAGGTGAAAGCTGCAAGTTATACCTGCGATGGTGGTGGTGGTGGTGGTGGTGGTGGAGATCGCCAGAAGTCGAGGTCGAAGGAGGGCGCGAGGAGGCGCCCGGTCTGGGGCCCGGTCGGACCGGATCCTGGACCGGCTTGCCTGGTTTCCGCCCGGTCGACCGGGTTCTGGGCTGGCTCGGCCGGTCGTGGGCCCGGTTGACCGGGTGCTCAACCGGATTTCGCGAGCTGAAGCTTTCTCTCTCCTGTTCTTCCCCAAACCAAATCCAAATCGACCAAACGAAGGGAAACGATGGAATCGAAGGCTCAAAGTTGGGGAAACAGTAGATCAAGCACAACAACACCAGATCCACGGACCAAAACCACTCAAAACGCAACCAAATCACAGATCGGTCAAGAGGCAATTTGGGGCTATTTTTGGGGATTTTTTGGAAAATTTTCTAGGAACGAAATCGAGTGGTTGGAAGGTCAAATCCGCGGTAACCAAGAGCTGCTGATACCATATGATGAGGTCTTAGACCCCGTGTGTGGCCCGATCTCGCGGATTGACTTCGAAACCAAGGGGGAAGATGGAAGAACGCGAGGAACACGAAGAACACGACGAACTCCGAGACTCACGCACGCACTCCAACCCGATACACCCGATGCTTACCTCCGTGGCTCGATGGACCACGCCAATAGAATCTCCGAGGAAGAGGCCGTGGCAGAATTCCCGGAGAGAGATTGGAGTTGGAGAGGAAGAGCTTGGTGAGGGAGAGAGAGTAACTTGTACTAGAATCTCACTCAACAAGATCAAAGTCAACAACTAAGGTGCCTTGATTACAGAGGGATGATACCCAAGGGAGACTAAGCTCAAAGGTAGGTTTGAGTTCAAAACAAGTCTAAAGAGGTAAAGGGCATCTGGGGTGCTTATATAGTCTTACAAGGCGTCACGGGCCGAAAACGTACAAGTGAAACAAGTTCGGGCCGATTTGGCGACTTAAGTCGTGCAGGCCGGTCAGGAGGCCGGTCAGACCGGGCCTGGGACCGGGCAGGCCGGTCCAGACCGGGCCTGGGACCGGGCGGCAACCGGACGAGGTTCCGGGGCCCCTGGATAGCGCCCGGATGGCACAAGCGGGAAACCCGGTTTGGGACCGGGTGACCCGGTCAGGAGGCCGGTCAGACCGGGTTCTGGACCGGGGGCCCGGTCAGGAGGCCGGTCAGACCGGGTTCTGGACCGGCCGGCCAACTTCTCTTCGTTGTGCTCTTCGGGCGACTTCCGGTCCAGCTCCATGTCCATCTTTGCGTCCAGCTGCTCCTCTCCTCCCTTTGACCATGGTGTGTCCTCCACTCCGTGATCTTGATGCTCCTTGTACCTAATGACACATAGCACGTCGGCATGAGGTAGTAATCCATCCAAAGGGGTACCGAGATCAAGGGTGGTAAGGAGCGAGTTCACCTCATCATGAAGAGCTTTAACTCGGGCTCTCGTCATTGGTCCACTTGGGGGACTTGTTGGTCTTGGTGTGGGAGTGACCGAAGGCCACCCCGCATCATTTCTCTTGAGGGATTCAATCGGGATACTGGTTCGGACTATCGGGAGTAAACCGAATTGTATCGGGTTGGTGTGCGTTCGCGTGTGTTCATCGTGTTCTTCGCCGTGTTCTTCGTGTTCTTCCTCTCCCCCGCCTTTCCCTTGGTCAATTCATGAGATCGGGCAACCCACGTGGCCTTAGGCCGCATCATATGGTATCAGAGCAAAGGTTGCCACGAATTTGACCCCCAAATCTCTCCAATTTCGCCCAAAAAAAAATTCCCAAAATTTTGCCCCAAAAAATAGCTCGAAATTGGATCAGCGAATTTGTTGAGTTTTTTGTGGTTTTGATCCATTGATTTGATGTTGTTGGTGCTGATCTACGTTTCCCCCATCTTTTCCCCATCAATTTCGTCCAATTCCGCTCGAATCTGAGCAATTTTTTGTTCCAGTTTGTGTCGTTCTTGTGCTGTTCTTCGTCCACGAAGAGGAACCCGCGCTCCGGCCGCCGGCCAGCCCGCACCGCCGCTGGCCCGCTCCCGCAAGTCCACGCCGCCGCCCATCCTTGTTGCTGCAGCACGCTCGCCCGAGCCGCGAGCCGCCCCGCACCACCAGCGCCGCGCCGCCGCCTGGCCCGCCTGGCTCACGACTGCAGCCGTCGCTCCCCAGCAAGCCGTCGACGCCCAGCTCCTCACATCCGCCCCTGGCCCCGCCCCTCAACCTCCACCGCGCGCCATCCCCGTGCTGAGCCCAGGCCCAAGGCTGCCCCTGCCGCTGCTCCACCAAATCACAGCGCCGCCGCACGCAGCAGTCAACCACCACTGGCCCGCCCCGCGCTGCTCCTCACCACGCCCCAACTCGAGCTCCACCAAGCGCCACCTACCGCGCGCTCCGCGCCCGCTCACGACGCCTACCCAGCACGCCCTTGCCCCGGCCGCATCGGCGCTCCACTCGACCCAGGCCACCACTGCGCCGCGCGCCTGACCAAGCTCCCCTGGCCCGCTCCACTTCCTCACCCCACGCGCGCGACCACGCCTAGCAGCAGCATCCGGTTGAAACCGGAGCAAAACCGGGCAGCGCGCCGGATTTCTCGCAAAAATCGCTCGGACCGGGCGCCAACCGGGCGGCAACCGGGTGGTCCGGCCCCAGACCCGGTCCAACTGGACCCATGACCGGATTTCGCAAATTTGACCCAAATTTCGCCCAATTTTGACTCCATTTTTTGCCCCAAATTTTGACAACTTTCCGGAGCCCGTTTGACTCCAAATTTTAACAGCATCCCCCAAATACTCCACGTAGCCCATCTCTAATTTTCCGTGATTTTTGGAACATATTTTTTGACCGCTCGTTTCGACCCAACTTTTCGGGCATTGACTTAATTTGCTCGGTTTCCGATTTGGAGTGCATCGGTCGTCCACTCCACCTCCACGCCTACATCAACACCGCGACGACACCGTTGGCACCCCGGATTCCGGCGCAACTTCACCATCGTCATCGACACCACCACTTCGCCACCGCAAGTTCGTGTGCTTGACACCGCCTAACCTTTTCACCAGGTATAACTTGCCCGCTTACCCCTTGTAGCCCCTTTCTTCCTTTGCGTACCTATCCCATTGAGAGTGGCTTTCCGAGCGTTGCGAAGCATTGCACAAGTGTCACGGCCGTGAGAGGTTTGTGTGTGTGTGTGCGTTGTGTTGAGCAAAGCTCCGAAGCACGCTCGGTGAGAAAAAATACACAAAAGAAGAAAAGCGTGACATATACATAGAAAAAAAAGCTTCTAAGCATAGAAAAAAAGAGTGAAAAAAACAAAAAGAAATAGAAAAGAGTGTGTGTCCACCGATACCGAGAAGTGCAAAGCTTGTGAGCACTAAGAGAGAAAAGATAAGAGTGGCATTTGTGCAAATCTTGTTGCTTCTTTCTTGTGCAACCAAGCTACGGTCTCACTTGTGTTGGCGTGACACCGAGCATATAGTCTTCGTTAGGACCATCTTTGTCACTTTCTCACTTCCTTGGTCGCGCTAACCCCATTGTTCTCCGTTGTGTGTGTTTCCGTGTTTCCTTGACATAGATCACCACTTTTGACATTTGACTTTGGATCTTACCCACATTTGACAATAGACTTTTCCGTTGATCTTTTTCGTTTGCTATCCACCCTTACCCACCACATATAGAGTTCTTAGCCTTTTGCGTGTGCTTTGAGTGTGTGTGTGAGTAACCCCGATACATTTCGACCTTGCTCTTGATTTGAACCATTTTTCCGATACTTTCTTGAAAGGTGGGATACTTGTGTAGTTTTCCTTCCACCATACATATACACCTATCCTAGTGAGATATACATGATGACCCCACAAGAGCAAGCCGAGATGAGAGCATACTTTGCCGAGCTAGATGCTCGAGAAGCCCAAATGACACCCAAAGAAAAAGCCGAGTGCAACACATACTTCAAACACCTTGAGAGAAAGAGTGATACAGCCCATGAGTCGAGTGAGGATGTTTCGATTTCTAACAACTTAACCTCTACTCCTCTTGTGTTGTCTTCCTCTTTGCTAGGTTGCTCGGACATCGACGACGCCATTGCCATGGAGATGAGGGACTCCACTATAGGTGAGATGAGTGCATCCACTATATGTGAGATTGAGAGCCACCACTTGGAGGGCATGAGTGATACACCGAGTGAGATGAGAGTGGTAGTTGATAGGTCATGTGAGGCCATTTCGAATTCTAACAACTTACCCTCTACCTCTAGTGTGTTTCCTTGTGTCTTATTAGGTCCCATGGATGACGAGACGCCGATCATGGAGAAGATGTACATGGTGCATGAAGATGACGATATCACACCATGCTTGATTGAAGATGAACATGGAGGCCACGTCGAGCCTAGCTCTTCCACAACACCTACCTCATATGAGCGGGAATACAAAGGTACCTATATGGGTGTTGATGATGCCATGATCCCACTAGTGGACATGAAGATTGATGAGTGCATGCATGATCTTGATGATACAAATTCTATGTCATATGCTTCTTTCATTTTCCCATGTGATGCTTTGATTGATACCAACATTGTTGATCATGTGGACTT
The DNA here is from genome assembly GCF_019359855.2 of Lolium perenne. Classification (NCBI taxonomy): domain Eukaryota; kingdom Viridiplantae; phylum Streptophyta; class Magnoliopsida; order Poales; family Poaceae; genus Lolium; species Lolium perenne. The sequence continues at coordinate 747,623 of NW_027249061.1, read as the reverse complement.
GATTGCTTGTGATAACATGACCATGTCATGCTATGAGTGTTTCGATTTCTATCCTATTGCTTGCAATATGTCGAACAATTGCTCTTTCCCATGTATTGCTTGCAATGAAAATGATGATGCTAATTCTTGTGTTGTGACAACCTTGATGAACAATTGCTCTTTCCCTAGGTTTGTCGACAACCATGATACAATGTTGAACATGTTTTGTGCTAGATGCTTGCAATACTCTCCCATTAATGCAACCAAAATGTTGAACAATTGTTCTTTCCAATGCTTGGTTTGCCATAATGTTAATGTGCTTGTAACTGAGATTGCCCCCATAGCTCTCTCAAATTTTGGAGACTTTGCATATATCCATGTTGAGCATGTTCCCATGTTTACTACGCATATTCACCATATCTATTATGATGCTTTGCTTAACGCTAATGGTGAGGTGCAAAAGAAATGGATGATGTGTTCATATACCATGCACACACATTGTTCTTGTTGTCTAACATGTGTGTAGGTACCCAAACTCCAATGTCAACCTCGATTGAGCATGATTTGACAAAAAGAGCTCTTGAGAGCATGATACAAGTGAGCTCCAATGAGAGGTTTTGCCCGCACACTTCCACTACACAAGACCTCTCAATGAGAGCACACCGACACTTTGATAAGGTGACCTCCTTCTACTTGCGCCCTCTTCCAAAATCCATTGAACGTTGGCTACTCTTTGATTGCTCCTTTGCTTTTCTTGTGCTATTGATAGGGCTCTTGACAAGTGAAGGGACATTGAAGCGTTGGTGTCATCTACCTCCTCTACACATTCATGAAGACTCATCGTCGAGGTCGACTCTTTTTCAAGTGGGGGGAGATGATGCAGCCCGACCTTCGGTCGTATCCGCATCATGGTCATCATCAAGAACTACGCTGAAGTCCGACGTCACGGAAGCATGGAAGAGGAGACGGAAGAAGGAGATACGTCCAGGAAGGCCAGCAGTACCGCCCCGGAATGGTCGTCACTGCCACCCTGCTCGACGCCGGAGGAAGACGGCACTGTCGCCATGCCTACGCCGACACCGCCGTCCCCACTATGAAGCCCATGAGCTGAACCATCCCACTATGCTCTTTGTATGCCTAAACTACCCCTCCTCTAGTGGTTCCCTATATATAGGCTCCCACCTCCCCCTTCATTAGGTTAGGTCATAACTTGAGTGAAACTTGGCTTATGCCTCCACCATCCCTTTGGGATTAGGGAAACCCCCTCCTTAGATTAGCATAATCTATTGTACAAGGCACTCCTTATATGATTAGTCTCTCACACTTGTGATTCTACTACCGGTCTCTCACTCGTGTGATTCCACCGATCGTATACCGATCTTCCTCTCGGGGATTCTACCGCGTGTCTTTCTCTTGAGGGATTCTATCGAGATAGTGGTTCGGACTATCGGGAGTAAACCGAATTGTATCGGGTTGGTGTGCGTTCGCGTGTGTTCATCGTGTTCTTCGCCGTGTTCTTCGTGTTCTTCCTCTCCCCCGCCTTTCCCTTGGTCAATTCGTGAGATCGGGCAACCCACGTGGCCTTAGGCCGCATCACGCGCGGTAGCTGCGCTGCGCTGCGGAGGTTGCCTGCTGCGGGCGGTGGTTGGCGCGGGATCGAGGCGAGCAGGGCGTGCGGTGGCGGTTAGCCAGCGGCAGCGAGCGTGGCGTGCGCGCGTGGTGGGGCTGGGTGGATGCTGCGCGCGGGGAGCGGAGGTGGAAGCTAGGCGGGCGAGCGAGGCGTGGGCGTGCGGGCGGGGCACAACGGCGGTTTGGATGTGCGGGGCCGTGGCGATCTGGGGCGGCGCGGTGAGGTGGGCCTGGTTGTGGGCGCGGATGCTGCCGAAGTGGAGCGCGTCGGCCTGCTGGTTTGTTGCGTGGTGGTTTCACTAATGGGAGAGTATTGCAAACATTTAGAGCAAAACATGTTCAACATGTTATCATTGTTGTTGACAAACCTAGGGAAAGAGAAATTGTTCGGCAAGGTTGTCACAACACGAGCATCATTATCATCATTGCAAGCAACACATAGGAAAGAGCAATTGTTCGACATATTGCAAGCAAGAGGAAGTAACTCGAAAGACTCATAGCATGGCATGGAAATATTATCATAAGCAACTAATTCCACATGATCAACAATAGATGTATCACAAGTATCACATGGGAATGTGAAAGAAGCATATGCCATAGCAATCGGATCATCCAACTCATGCAAGCACTCACAAATCATCATGTCCACTAGTGGGATCATGGCATCATCAACACCCATATTGTTACCTTTGTAGTCCGACTCATTTGAGGTAGGTATTGTGGAAGTGGTAGGCTCCATGTGGCCTCCATGTTCATCTTCAATCAAGCATGGTGTGATGGCATCATCTTCATGCACCATGTACATCTTCTTTTCCGTGATCGACGTCTCGTCATCCATGGGACCTAAAGAGACACAAGGAAACACACTAGAGGTAGAGGGTAAGTTGTTAGAATTCGAAATGGCCTCACATGACCTATCAACTACCACTCTCATCTCACTCGGTGTATCACTCATATCCTCAAGGTGGAGGCACTCAAGCTCATGTATAGTGGATTCACTCATCTCACATATAGTGGAGTCGCTCATCTCACATATAGTGGAGTCGCTCATCTCACCTATAGTGGAGTCGCTCATCTCACATATAGTGGAGTCCCTCATCTCCATGGCAATGGCGTCGTCGATGTCCGAGCAACCTAGCAAAGAGGAAGACAACACAAGAGGAGTAGAGGTTAATGTGTTAGAAATCAAAGCGTCCTCACTCAACTCATGTGGTTTGTCATTCTTGCTCTCAAGGTGTTTGAAGTAGGATTTGCACTCGGCTTTATCTTGGGTGGTCATCTTGGCTATTTGATCATCTAAGTTGGCAAAGTAGGCTCTCATCTTGGCTTGTTCTTGTGGTGTCATTTTGGGTGGCTCTCAAGGTGTATGTATGGTGGAAGGAGAACTACCAAAAGGTCAAAACTAGCAACAAAATCGAGAAAATGGTTCAAGTTAGAGAATTACCGATATGTACTCACACACACACTCAAAGCACACGCAAAAGGCTAAGAACTCTATATGGTGGTAGGTGCGGAAGTGGATAGCAAACGAAAAGAACCAAAGAAAATGTCTATTGTCAAATGTGGGTGAGATCCAAAGTCAAATGTCAAAAGCGGTGATCTATGTCAAGGAAACACGGAAACACACACAAGGAAGAACAATGGGGTTAGCGCGACCAAGGAAGTGAGCAAGTAACAAAGATGGTCCTAACGAAGACTATTAGCTCGGTGTCGCGCCAACACAAGAGAGACCGTAGCTTGGTTGCATATGAGAGAAGCAACTAGATTTGCGCAAATGCCACTCTTCTCTTTTCTCTCTTAGTGCGTACAAGCTTTGCACTCTTTTGTATCGGTGGACACACACTATTTTTCTATTTCTTTTTCTTTTTTCTCTTTTTTTTCACTTTTTTTTTCTCTATGCTTAGAAGCTTTCTTTTTCTCTATGTATATGTCACACTTTTTCTTCTTTTGTGTATCTTTCTCACCGAGCTTGCTTCGGAGCTTTGCTCAACACAACGCACACACACCCTCTCACGGTCGTGACACTTGTGCAATGCTTCGCAACACTCGGAAAGCCACTCTCAATGGGATAGGTACACAAAGAAAGAAACGAGGCTACAAAGGGTGGCGCAAGTTATACCTATTGATGTTAGGCGGTGTCAAGCACACGAACTTGCGATGATCGAAGTGGTGTCGAAGTTGCGCCGGAATCCGGGGTGCCAAAGGTGATGTAGCCCCGGTCACCGACGTCGCTACACCAAGACCAACAAGTCCCCCAAGTGGACCGATGACACGAGCCCGAGTCAAAGCTCTACATGATGAGGTGAACTCGCTCCTCACCACCCTTGATCTTGGTACCCCTTTGGATGGATTGCTACCTCATGCCGACGTGCTATGTGTCATTAGGTACAAGGCGCATCAAGACCCCGGAGAGGAGGACAAGCCAAGGTCAAGGGAGGGAGAGAAGCAACTGGACATGGAGATGATCATGAAGCCGAAACCGACGTCGCACGAAGCGCTCCAAGGAAGAGACGGACGCTGGCCGGTCCAGGACCCGGTCAGACCGGACCTACAACCGGACGCCCCGGTCATAGGCCCGGTCAACCGGGCGCAAACCGGGCCAGCTCCCTCGTACCGGACGACGACCGGACCCAGGACCGGATTCTTCGCAGATTCCCGGTTTGCGCCCGGTCGACCGGACCCATGACCGGACAGCCCGGTCACAGGCCCGGTCAGACCGGACCCATGACCGGACAGCCCGGTCACAGGCCCGGTCAGACCGGACCCAAACCGGATCTGACGGGAATGCCCCACCAAACTGCCTTAACTTATTCATTCGCGTACCTGTTCGCCCTGGCTGGCCATGTGTGCCTATATAAGTAGCTGGGACCCCTCATTAGCTCTTTAGACTTGTTTTGAACTCAAACCTACCTTTGAGCTTAGTCTCCCTTGGGTATCATCCCTCTGTAATCAAGGCACCTTGGTTGTTGACTTTGATCTTGTTGAGTGAGATTCTAGTACAAGTTACTCTCTCTCCCTCACCAAGCTCTTCCTCTCCAACCCCAATCTCTCTCCGGGAATTCTGCCACGGCCTCTTCCTCGGAGATTCTATTGGCGTGGTCCATCGAGCCACGGAGGTAAGCATCGGGTGTATCGGGTTGGTGTGCGTGCGTGAGTCTCGGAGTTCCTCGTGTTCATCGTGTTCTTCGTGTTCCTCGCGTTCTCCCATCTCTCCCCTAGGTTTCGAAGTCAATCCGCGAGATCGGGCCACACATGGGGTCTTAGACCTCATCATATGGTATCAGCAGCTCTTGGTTACCGCGGATTTGACCTTCCACCCACCCGATTTCGTTCCTAGAAAATTTTCCAAAAAAATCCCCAAAAATAGCCCCAAATTGCCTCTTGAACGATCTTTGATTTGGTTGCGTTTTGAGTGGTTTTGGTCCGTGGATCTGGTGTTGTTGTGCTTGATCTACTATTTCCCCAACTTTGAGCCTCCAATTCCATCGTTTCCCTTCGTTTTGGTCGATTTGGATTTGGTTTGGGGAAGAACAGGAGAGAGAAATCTCAAATTCGTGAAACCCGGTTTCGAGCCCGGTCGACCGGGCCACAGACCGGACGAGCCAGCACAGAACCCGGTCGACCGGGCGGCAACCGGACAGGCCGGTCCAGGATCTGGTCCAACCGGGCCCCAGACCGGGCGCATCTTCGCGCCCCCTTCGACCTCGTTTTCCGGCGATCACCACCACCACCACCACCACCACCATCATCGCAGGTATAACTTGCAGCTTTCCCCTTGTAACCCTTCTTCCTTTTGCGATCTATCCCATCGAGCATTGCTTGTCTAGTGTTGCGAGACATTGCACGTGGCCCCGCATTGTGAGGTGTGTGTGTCGCGTTGAGTAAGGCATCCAAGCAAACACTCGTGTGGCAAGATAGCAAAAGCGAGGCTAACGCTAACATAGTGCGTGAAAAAGCCCCAAAAACACAAAAAAAAAGTGCGAGTAGCACCATACATCCATACATCCATACGCCCATACATACAAAAGTGTCCACGTGCCACCAAAGATACAAACGAGTGCAAGTGCCACCATATACAAAAGAGAAAAAGCTTTTAAGCAAAGAGAGATAGGAGAAGAGAGGCCACGTGTGAATCTTGTTGTCTCTTCCTTTGCAACCGAAGCTTTGGCTCTCATTGTGTTAGTGTGACACCGAGCACTTATACATACACTTTTCCGCTCACTTTTGGTTGCACTAACCCCGCTTATCTCGTGTGTGTGTTCCACAACTTTTTCCGTGTTTATAGTGATCTTCACATTGACATTTGGATTTTTGGACCTCACCCACTTTTAACAACATACTCGATCTTGGATTTGTCTTTTGGCTTTCCACAACACTCGCCTAACACCATATTTGCTAGCTTTTGCGTGTGGTTTTGCGTGTGTTCCCGATACACTTGATCTTGCTTTCGGCTTGGTGGATTGCCTCAATACTATCTTACCTTGGTAAGAGTGCGAGGTAGTCTCCTTCCACTAACACACACAACATAGTTCTTGTCTTTCCATCATGGATAGGAACGGAGATACCACAAGGGATGAAGAGATCCTCCGCAACACCGAGAGGTTGGCTACTCAACACAACCCATGGACGCAACGACAAGAGTTCAAGGAGCAACTCACCCTCTTCGAGACGCGCATCGATGAGCAATACGATGAGGTGGCTCACAACTTCTCCGCCGTGAACCAAGACTTGGCTCTTCTTCGTGAAGCTACGGACAACTTGAATGGCCAAATGGCGGCCAATGATGCCAACATGGAGCGGCGCATGGATAGCCTCGAGCGCGCCATCACCAACTTGGGTCGTCATCGTCGACACCGCTCTACTTCCTCTTCATCAAGCTCGCCACAAGATTACTACTCTCATGGTGGCCTTTCGTCCTCAAGCTCTTCCTCAAGGCATGAAGACCATCATCGACCTCATCGCCCACAAGCTCGTCATGAAGACTCTCGCTCCAACTCTAGGCGTGGAGAGATACATCGCCATGCTCGTCCACATGAGCGTCCTCCACAAGACCAAGGCTTTCAACAAGATCGTCACCAAGCGGATCGCCATGCCCACCATGGGCGTGATGGCCATGCCCAAGACCAAGGTCCTCAAGATCAACCTCGGCGAGATCTCCGCCGCCACCCTCGCCATGACCAACGTGGACGAGGAGAGCCACACCATGATCAAGATGAGAGACCCAATATTGAGCATCGTCCTCAACCGCGACAAGATCTTCAACCACATCCTCACCGTGAACCAAGTGAAGCAAGCGTTCATCTTCAACGCCAACCCAATGCTATGGTTGGCCGTAGAAGGCCTCCTATTCCTCCTCAAGCCGCAAGAGATGAAGTCGCCCCTCCTCGTAGAAGAACCTTGGAGGATGAAGAGAACATGTTTGGAAGACTCGAGTTCACCATGCCAAAGTTCAAGGGAGAAGAAGATGCCGAGGCCTACCTCTCATGGGCACTCAAGGTTGACAAGATATTCCGCATCCACAACTACTCCGGTGCCAAGAAGGTGGCTATGGCGTCTCTTGAGTTTGAAGACTACGCCAACACTTGGTGGGAGCAAGTCCTCACTCTTCGAGAAGAAAAGGGTGAACCTCCTATTGACACTTGGGAAGACATGAAGAAAGAGATGCATGCTCGCTTTGTCCCCACGCACTACATGACCGACCTATTCAACAAGCTTCAAAAGTTGAAGCAAGGCACCAAGACCGTTGAGGAGTTCTACAAGGAGATGGAGCTCACTATGATGCAAGCCAACATCCAAGAGTCCGAGGAACAAACAATTGCTCATTTCTTCAATGGCCTTACTTACCCCATCAAGAGGATCGTCGAGTTCCAACCCTACTCCAACATGGTTGAGTTGGTCCACCAAGCATCGAAGGCCGAGCGCCAAGTGATTGAGGACATCAAGTACTCCAAGGCAAAGACCTATTTCTCCTCCAAGCTCGCTACATCGACTCCTCCTACTACATCAACTCCTCATGCTACAAGTGCCAAGGCCGACGCATCCTCTACACCATCCAAGAAACCGACTATCCAAAGTCGCATGAAGCAAACGGTCTCCTCCACCGCCTCCTCTAAGGCATCCACGGGACCCTCTAGTGTCACTTGCTTCAAGTGTGGCACCCAAGGTCACAAATCGTTTGAGTGCAAGAACACCAAGGTTATGATCACTATGGAGAATGGTGACATCGAGACACTAGATGAAGAAGAATACGAGGCCCTTGTGCAAGCCGCCGTGGAAAGTGAAGAAGCTTGATGAGGACATCCCTACCTCACTACTACCTCCGTCATTGCAAGATGAAGATGAAGCTGTGAAGCTCAAGTCCAATGAAGTTAGGATTGGACCAATGACACGAGCTCGTGCGAAGCTACTTAAACAACAGGTGAACTTGTTCCTAAACGATACTTTGATCGACGAGAACTTTATACTACCTAAGTCGTATTACTTATGTATGATCAGGTATGAGGAGGAACCAAGCATCGCATGAGGAGGAGAGGAGCAGCTGGACAAGAAGCTGGACGTGAAGCTGGACATGGAGCCGGACGTGAAGACATCCCATGGACGCGCGAGGGAGGAGCGGGAGGCATGCGCGAGAGGAGGAGATCTTCAGGCCGGTCCCAGGCCCGGTCAGACCGGCCGTGGGACCGGGCCACCCGGTCACCAACCGGATTTTGAACCGGTGCCATCCGGGCCACATCCAGGGAACACGGACCCTTCGTCCGGTTTCCACCCGGTCACAGACCCGGTTTAGGACCGGACCACCCGGTCCCAGGCCCGGTCGACCGGCCCCCAGACCGGCCGAGTCCGAGTCTGTCTCGACTAGATCTATTCTGGGTTGGTTATTTCCGTACTTTTTCGACCTGAGGTCGTCCCGAACGCCTATATAAGTCCCTGGGACGCCCCCAAAGTTGCTTTAGACCACGTTTAAGATAAACCCTAGTTCTTAGTTGTTTGCTCTGCAAAACTATTGAATACTACTCTCCAATTCGCATCGATCTGGAGTTTTATGCTACTGAAAGTTTGTGTGTGATCTGCTGTTCCATTGGGGATTAGAAGATTGCAATTTACCGCTTCGTGGTCGGCGGCTACGTGCGCAAGTGTGTGGAGTTGCGAATATCTTGCAGGGTTGAGAGCTGTTGCATTGGCATCAGGAATCAATCGAGAGACTTCGTCGGCGTCATACAAGTTATCCTCCTCATCATCATCGATTCCATCCGCTGCTACCATCGTGTGTTCATCACCACCGTCGCTTACTGAGAAGATCGGGCAACCCCTTATCATCTTGGTATCAGATTTCCAGTTTTCCTCGGTAAGCCATCCACAATCCACCCCATAGTTGAGTTGTGAGTGTTTTCCTATCCAGAAAAAGCCATAAAAAGTTAGGGTTAGGGTTTGCCATAGCCTTAGATTGCACTAATTTCGAGTTTTAGTTGCTTTTCGTAGTTGTTTTTGCGTATCTTTATCTTTCATCTAGTAAAATTGTTAGGGTTTGTGTTTTCTCTATCATCTAGTTTATCATATCGTGTCAGTTTTGTTACTCCGAGTCCACATAGCGTACAGTGTGTTTGTTCCCAACCATAGACACAGCCTATCGATATAAAGTGACTAGGAACTTGCCCAGAAGAGACTAGTTTTACCGCTCGACAGGCTGCTCGTTAAGGTTTTGGTGCTTTGCAATTTCTGTTGGCCGTGTTATCAAGGAGTTGTGTCAGAAAATCAAAAAAAAACAAAAAGAGAAAATTGAAAAGAAGCAAAAAGAGCTACATAGCTGCGTGTGTTCTACAAATAGAAAATCCAAAAAGAAAAGTGTTGTGCTAGTTGAATCAAGTGAAGGCCTAAGTTTACTTTCCTGCACCCGTAGTTGAGCAATCTTGTGCCTGTCTTGTTGAGCTTTGCTAGCGTCTCTCTAGTGCATTGCAACTTTTCCCACATATAGTTGCATTGCCCCATTATATCGCCTTGTGTGAGTATCATTGGTAGTCTACGGTCAGCGCTAGAGCTTGTTATTGGTGCAAATAGGTAGCCCACCTACAGCCCCACATATATCCTGCTTTGTCGTGTGATTTGTTCTTATACCCTTGATATTCGCTTTGCTACATCCGTGCACTAGTCCGTCAATCCAAGTTGGTAAGCAATACTAATTCACTTTGGAGCGGTAAGATTTACCTTTCTTATCAGTTTTGAGTGAGTTGTGAGAGTACCACCAAAGATTTTTGTTTAGTGCACTAACCTACTAATCATGTCTTCTACCGAGAATGTTGATGTGATGCAGAAAAAGGACGCCGCTACACCAGTTACTTGGCGTGAATTTGAGGCACTTCGTGATCACATGCAACGTGAAATACGAGTTGCTAGTGATGTGTTGGACAAGGATATTCAGAGTGTTCACTTGAAGGTCGACGAGACTACTACAGCGGTTAACACCGTTCAAACGTCGGTGACGACTCTTCAAGCATCTATACAAGCTTTGACAACCGCCGTTGGTGAGATACGTACAATGGTGCAACAACAACCACCACCTGATGAAGATGGCAGTGTGCAAGGTGACAATGCTGAAGCTGCTAATGCTCAAGGGCGTGGTGTTGGTCGTGGTCTTGGACGTGGCGTTGGAGATGCGTTCCGTGGTCGTGGTTTTGTCCCCGTCGGAGCCCAACGTGTTCCTCAACAACAAGACGATGGTTTGGGTAAGCCCAAGTTCTCAATTCCCAGATTTGAAGGAGGTACTGATGTTGAAGAATATCTTACATGGGAGCTGAAGATTGAGAGATTATGGCGTTTACATCCTGACTATACTGAAGATAGGAAGATCAAGCTTGCTTCCTCTGAATTTGATGGCTATGCATTGCGTTGGTGGGATGGACTTGTTCGTGCTCGTGAAGAAGATGGTGAGCTGCCTATTATCACATGGCGTGCTATGAAGGCGGCAATGAGAGCTCGTTTTGTGCCTACCAATTACTTGCGTTCCGTCTTTGACAAGTTGGCCCAATTGAAACAAGGTGTGTTGACGGTTGATGCTTACTACATGGAGATGGAGATGCTTATGCAGCGTGCCCGTGTCCGTGAGTCTCTTGAGATGACATTACAGCGATTTCTGAATGGTCTCAGATTTAACATCAAGGGCATTGTGCGTCATCATAGCTACGCTACTATGAATGAGCTACTACATCATGCAAGAGAAGCTGAGTCACAGTTGGCTGAAGAACTGCAAATGAAGGGCCGTGCTCCAGGCGCTGGGCGCTATACACCCCGCGCGCCGCCCTCCATGGCGCCATCTTCGCGCCCTGCAGATGTTTCTACTTCGTCTAGCAAGCCGGTCTCTAGTGTCACCAACACAAAGAAGCCCGCTCCTGCAGCAAGTGGAACTAGTTCTAACATGTCGACAGCGCGCAACCGTGATATGGTTTGTCATACATGTGGTGGCAAGGGTCACTTTAAGAAGGATTGTCCTAATCGTAAAGTTATGATAATTAATGAGGACAATGAGTATGAAACTGGAGATGATGCTGATCCAAATGCTCCAGATGAGGATGATTATGACAGTGATGGGTTTGATGCTTTCCCTTCTGAAGCTCAAACTATTGTTGTCTCGCAGCGTGTTCTTAATGTACAGTCAAGTGCATCTACACAGCGCTGTAATTTGTTCCAAACAAAGGCACTAGTTGGACCTGATAAAGCTTGCAAGGTCATTATTGATGGCGGGAGTTGTCGCAATCTAGCAAGCAGAGCTATGTGCCAAGCTGAAACTGAAGTATCTACCGCACCCACATCCATATTATATTCAGTGGTTGAGCAATAATGGTGAGATGAAGGTGAGCCACATGGTGCGAGTTGATTTTGAGATTGGACCGTATAAGGATTCCATTGATTTTGATGTGGTTCCTATGACGGTTTGTCACCTGCTGTTGGGCCGGCCATGGCTCTATGACCGTTCTGTGCAACACAATGGCCGCGCCAATACATATCACTTGGAGTTCAAGGGCAAGAAAATTAACTTACAGCCTATGTCACCCCAGCAAATTGTCAATGAGTCTCGTCAGAAGATTGAAGTAAACTTGGAGGATGCATCCATAGATAGACGAGAGAATTGTAATGCCGTGAGTGATATAACGAAAAGTGAGAGAGTGAATTCCTTAGTCTCATTAGCCACCAAACAAGACATGAGAGAATTTTGTGAGGATCCTACAGCCATGCCTATTGTGCTCATGTACAAGGGTACGGTTTTGGTTTCTAACGACATGACCCCTCTTCCTCTTGGTGTTTCTAATGTTTTGCAGGAATTCAGCGACGTGTTTCCGGAAGAGGTACCCGCAGGACTTCCACCATTGCGAGGTATTGAGCATCAAATTGACTTGATCCCCGGAGCATCGCTGCCCAATAGGGCGCCATATAGAACGAATCCCGAAGAAACGAAGGAGATACAGAAGCAAGTACAAGCGCTACTCGACAAAGGTTATATCCGCATAAGCCTTAGTCCTTGTGCTGTTCCTGTTATTCTTGTTCCTAAGAAAGATGGTACATGGCGTATGTGCGTAGATTGTAGAGCGATAAACAACATTACTATTCGATATCGTCATCCTATTCCCCGTTTAGAGGATATGCTAGATGAATTGAGTGGTGCTGCTGTTTTCACTAAAATTGATTTGCGTAGTGGTTATCATCAAATTAGGATGAAAGAAGGGGATGAGTGGAAAACCGCCTTTAAAACAAAATTTGGTTTATATGAGTGGTTAGTAATGCCTTTTGGGTTAACTAATGCACCTAGCACTTTCATGAGACTGATGAACCATGTTTTGCGTGATTTTATTGGCAAGTTTGTGGTTGTGTATTTTGATGACATATTAATCTACAGCCGCAATGAATCTGATCATATTATACATATTCGACATGTTTTGCAAGTGTTGCGTGATAGTAAACTCTATGGTAATCTTGAGAAGTGCACATTTTGCAAAGATAAGGTCATATTTCTGGGTTATGTTGTCTCTAAGCATGGAGTAGAGGTAGATGTGTCTAAAATTGAAGCTATTCAAAATTGGCCTACTCCCATGAATGTGAGTCAAGTTAGAAGTTTTCATGGTCTAGCTGGGTTTTATCGCCGTTTTGTGCCCAATTTTTCTTGATGAGGTCTAAGACCCCGCGTGTGGCCCGATCTCGCGGTTGACCCGAAATCCAAAGGGGAAGGAGAGGGAGAGCGCGAAGAACACGATGAACACGAAGAACACGAGGAACTCACGCACGCACACCTACCCGATACAACCGATTACTTACCCCCGTGGCTCGATGGACCACGCCGATAGAATCTCCTACGGAAGAGACCGCGGTAGAATTCCGAGGAGAGAGACCGGTGTTGGAGAAGGAGATCGGAGAGGGAGAGAGAGTGCTCGCACTAGAATCTCACTCACAGATCTAGATCAACAACAAGGGTTGCCTTGATTACAGAGGGATGAAACCCTAGGGAGACAAAGCTCATATCCATGTTTAAGCTATCATCTTGTCTAAACCTAAATGAGGTGGGGAGAGAGGTATATATAGGCCCAGATCCGTCCAGGGGCATAAGGGGCATTACAGAAAGTATCCTAGTCCATAGATGACAAATAAACGGTCTGGATGAAGTCAACTCGGGTGGGACCGGCAGTGCCGGTCAGGATCCGGCGGCAGTGCCGGCCTGGGTCATCGAAGCGTCATCAGCAGGTGGGGCCGGTAGTGCCGGCATCCTGGGGCCGGCAGTGCCGGGGTGTGCAGGCCGGCAGTGCCGGCGTCCGGAGGCCGGCAGTGCCGGTGGGGCCGGCAGTGCCGGGGAAGATGGGCCGGCAGTGCCGGGGTGCGCCCACCGGCAGTGCCGGCCAAGTGGGGGCGGCAGTGCCGGCCTTGTCGTGGCTGGCGGCTGGAGCCCTTCTCCTTCTTCTGCTTCCTTCTTCCTTGCACCATGATGAATGGCTCCTCTTCCCTTCCCTCGCTTCCTTGCACCATGGGTGTTCCTCCTCTCCGGTCCTCGATGACTCTTGTACCTAATGACATATAACATGTCGACATGAGGTAGCATTCCATTCAAGGTATCTACGAGGTCGAGTATCGAGAGGAAGGAGTTCACCTTGTCGCGTGTAGCGTGGGTTAGGGTTGAAGGTCCACTTGGGGGACTCTTTGGCCATGGTGTAGCGTCGACGATAGGCGGGGTTGCACTTGATGGTCTTGGTGTAGCAACGTCGGTGACCGGGGCTACATCATCTCCCCCCCCTTGGGGAAGAGTCGTCCTCGACTCTTGTTCCTCCTCATCGAAGAGGTAGTCCATGACGGTTGTCCCTTGTAGAGTTGGGTAGTCGCGGTCGAAGAAGAACTTGGAGAAAAACCACTTGCGAAGGGAAAGCTCCAAGAGGCATTTGGCAAAAATGGGAACCAAAAGAGTGTGGGTGTATCCAACATGTGGAAGGGCAAAAATTTGTGCATGTAAGAGTTGTAAGGTGTCCAAAATGTGTGGTGTAGCATTGTCCCAAACAAGTGGAACAAATAAAAGGCAAGTATCGGCGGCAAAATTTGGGGCAAAATTGTTATGTGCAATGGCAAAGCTATGGAGACTTCTAGCTTGGGAAAGTATGGTTGGCGTGAGCCAAGTATGGGTATCCTCAAGTGTCAAAGAATCCATTTCACTTGCCAAAGATGAAATGAGAAATCCAAAGAAGAGCAACTTTATGAATGACATGTGGCACAAGATGCATAAGGTGTCTCTCACATGTAGAACATGGTCCTTGAGATTCTCGAAGTGTATGATGAAAGCATCAAGACATACAACAACCATTGTGCCAACAAGATGTGTCAAGATATGTTGCATAAGAAGCAAAAGAGGTGACGAGGCATTGGTCCAAACCGGAAGCTCGACAAGACAAGCCGGAAACACACGAGGGCGAAGGCGTTTGGGAACATACCCTTTGGCGTGAATCCCATGGGTTGGATCATGTATCTCGTCCGTGTTGGGGTAGCTCTCAATTGCGCGTGTCGTGAGCTCATGCTCCGTAGCGGTGGAAGTTGTCATTCGGGTACCTATACACACAAAAGAGAAAACAAAAAGCGTGTGTGCATGGTAGAGGAACACATCATCCATCATGATGTTCCATGTCTTGTGCACATCACCATTAGTGTCAATCAAGATAGTATGAAATGCATGGCGATGGTGCATATGGCAAGAAGGTGCATTCATGGCATGTGGTAACTCATGATCATCAAAAAGTGAGAAGGCTATGGGGGCCATCTCGTGGACTATGAAATAAGCATTCTTGCATACCAAGCATAAGAAAGAGCAATTGTTCACAATCTTGGATGCAAGGATCATGGAATGGTGTAAACATTTGGGGCAAAGCATGCGGAAGCTAATGTCATCCTTGTCATTGTCATTGCAAGCAATACATGGTAAAGAGCAAGTGGTCGACATATTGCAAGCAATGGTGGAAAAATTGAAGCTCTCATAGCATGGCATGGTCATGTTATCACAAGCACTCAATTCCACATGGTCAACAATGTTGGCAAGCAAAGTATCACATGGGAACATGAAAGTAGCATATGATGTAGCAAATGTGTCATCAAGATCATGCATGCATTCATAAGTCATCATGTCCACTAGTGGGATCATGGCATCACCAACACCTATGTTGTTACCTTT
The DNA here is from genome assembly GCF_019359855.2 of Lolium perenne. Lineage (NCBI taxonomy): Eukaryota > Viridiplantae > Streptophyta > Magnoliopsida > Poales > Poaceae > Lolium > Lolium perenne. The sequence continues at coordinate 732,331 of NW_027249061.1, read as the reverse complement.
GTCGGGCGACTCATTTGAAGTAGGTGTGGTGGAAGTAGGAGGATCCATGTGGTCGACATGTCCATCTTGGAGCAAGCATGGTGAGATATCATCATCTTCATGCACCATGTACATCGTCTCCATGAGCGGGAACTCGTCCTCCGTGGAACCTAGTGCAACATAAGAAGACACAAACGAGGGAGAGGTTAATGTGTTAGCAAATTCGATGTCCTCCATGGACCTATCATCTACCTCTCTCATCTCACTTTGTGTATCACTCATGTCCTCCAAATGGAAGCACTCAAACTCGCATATGGGGTGGAAGTCACTCAACTCACTATCACTCTCACTCAAGTGGGCTAAGTGGCTCTCATCCTCACATGGGATTGGTACCAACTCATCAATCAAGCATATAGGAGTAGGCTCGACTTTCTCATCTCCATGCGCCTCCTTTGTTGAAGGGAGAATCCCATGCTCAACCATCTCAACTCCATGCGCCTCCGTAGGTGAAGGGAGAATCCCATGCTCACCATGCTCAACTCCATCGCCTCCCAAGTCATCCTCAAGCGGTGGCGTCGTGGTGTAGTAGAGAGCTAGGCTCGGATCCACATCAACCTTGAGTTGACCTTGGCGATCTTCATCTTGAAGTGTGGGCGCGATAGGCATCTTGGAGACTTGTGCATTGAGCTCGTCGAAGTAGAGCTTCTTGGCGCTTGGCGTTGTGCATTGCCATGCCACGTGACCCTTGGCCTTGCACACCTCACATCGGAGATTGGGACATTCCCGTGGAGGGTGGCCTTGTTGCTTGCACTTGTAGCATCGGAGTCCATAGGCACGTGATGAGGTAGGGGCCATTGTGGTGGTGGCACAAGAGGTGGAAGTCGCCTCATGAGGAAGGTGTGTGCGATGAGCACTTGCCGTCCTTGTAGTGGTGGGCACCCTATGATGGTGTTTGTCGCCTTCATGTCGAGGCTCTCGTCGTCGTGCGTCATCACCATGTCTTGAGGAGTGTCGTCGAAGATCCTTGTGGGATGTTGGTCGATGGCGATCATGAAGTGGCTTGTGGCGGCGACGATCATGTGGTGACGTGTGTCGATGAAGACCATGAGGTGGTAGTGGTCGACGACTATCATGAGATGGTGTGAGTCGATGACGGTCCTTGCCATGCCTAGATGATGGCTCATGCGACGTGGCATGTTGCTTGCGGCGCCTTGTGGAGCTTGGAGAAGAGTGTCGATGACGATCATGTTGAGGACGCTCTTGATGCTCCATATGATGTACTTGAAGTCGACGATCTTGTGCATAAGCACTCTCATTGTGGCGCCTTGTGGAGCTCGGAGAAGTGTGTCGATGACGCTCATGATGGGGACGCTCTTGATGATCCATATGATGGTGCCATCGTGGAGGTCCTCTATCTTCATATGTAGCTCCATTGGCCAAGTAGGTGTACGTGGGAGCATCGTCTTTGCTCCTCATGGAGCGTAGGTGAGGCTCCGCCATGGCGTCGATGTCGTACTTGTGGCGTTGCTCCATCATGTCGTCCATGAGTGGTGAGCCATTGTCGATGTAGAGCTCGTCGATGTCGTCCTCAAGGTGGTGCTCCAACATGTCGTCCATGTCGTCCTCTAGGTGGTGCTCCACCATGTCGTCCATGCATGAGGAGCCATTGTCGATGTGGAGCTCCTCGATGTCGGTCATGTCGGTGATGCTCGCGGAGCCAAAGTCGGTGTAGAGCTCCTCGATGTCGGTCATGTTGGCGATGCTCGCGGAGCCATAGTCGGTGTCGAGCTCCACATGTTCCTCCACATCCGCGGTTCTTGAGGAGGTGTCCTCCTCGGAGTGCTCCGTGTACTCCTCCGTATCCTCATCTTCGCTATCCATGTTAGCACGATGGTATGTATATGGTGTATGTTAGTGGAAGAACACTACCTCGCAATCTTACCGTGGTGTGATAAGATCGGGGCGATCCAACAAGCCGAGGTCAAAATCAATTGTATCGGGCACTCACACAAAGACACACGCAAAAGCTAGCAAATATGGTGGTAGGTGAGTGTGGTGGAAAGCCAAAAGTCAAAATCCGAAATCAAGTTTGTTGTTAAGAGTGGGTAAGCTCCAAAAATCAAGTGTCCAAATAGTGATCACGGAAACACGAAAGATATGGAACTCACACACGAGATGAACGGGGTTAGTGCGACCAAGGAATGAGCGGAAAAGTGTAAGAAGCCCTTAAGCAAGGGTGCTCGGTGTCACACTAACACAAGAAGAGATCAAAGCTTTGGTTGCAACTTGAGAGACAACAAGATTCACACGCGGCCTCTCTTCTCTTTTCTCTCTTTTGCTTAAAAGCTTTTTCTCTTTTGTATATGGTGGCACTTGACACTCTTTTGTATTTGGATGTATGGGGGCACTTTGCACACTTTTGTTCTTTTTGTGGTTTGCGGCTTTTTCCTCGCACTATGTTAGCGTTAGCTCGCTTTTGCTATTTTGCCACTCGAGTGTTTGCTTAGAAGCTTGACTCCACACGACACACACACCTCACAATCGGGGCCACGTGCAATGTCTCGCAACACTTTATAAGCAATGCTCGATAGGATAGGTCGCAAAAGGAAGAGGGGCTACAAGGTGGTGAGCAAGTTATACCTAGATGAAAATGTTAGGCGGTGTCGGAACACACAACTTGCGATGATGGCGACTATGGTGTCGTAGTTGCGCCGGAGTCCGGGGTGCCGAAGGTGTCGCCGCGGTGTTGATGTAGACGCGGAAGCTTGTTGGACAAACCTTGCACTCCGAAACGGAAACCGAGCAAAATAAGTCAATGCCCGAAAACTTGGGTCACGACGAGCGATCGAAGGTGTCAAAATTTTGGAGTCGGAAAATTTCGGAAACAGTGTCAAAATTAGAGTCACTATGAAAAGGGATAACTGTGAAAGTTTGGAGTCAAACGGGCGCCGGAAAGTTGTCAAAATTTGGAGAAAAAGAGGAGTCAGAATTAGGCGAAACTGAAACTGAACGTGTATATGGCCGACGCGCTGTGGTATGGCCGGCACTGCCGGAGTGCGTCGGGCGGCACTGCCGGAGTGTATGGGCCGGCACTGCCGGGCTCGGCGGCACTGCCGGGTTGTGCGATGCGGCACTGCCGGTTTGGCTGAAGGTGGATGCTGGTGGGTTGGCTCGGGCGCGCGTGGTGATGGCCTGGGGCGGAGCGGACGGCCGGCTTGGGGCGATTGGGCCAGGCCCTGCTGGTGCACGCGCGCGTGCGGGCGGCGATTGCGGACGGCGCTGGTGGTGGTTGCTGCCTGGGAGTGGAGCGCGCGGGTGGTGCGTGGTGGCCTGCTGGATGCGCGGCGGCAGGCCAGGGGCCGAGGCGCGGTTGGAGGTCGAGCGGGGCGCGCGGCTTGGTGGCGGCCGGGGCGGCGGCGGCAGCTGGTGGTGCTGCGTGGGCGCGTGTTGGGGCGAGGCTGGTGGTGGTTGAGCGGCGATGCCGCGCTGATAGCCGGCAGTGCCGGCCAGTCAATTTCGAGGATGAACTCGACGAACAGCCACGAAAATTGGACCAGAAATTTGTCGATTCAGGGCAGAATACAAGGAATTGGACGGAGAAAATTGGAGGAGATGTAGATCTACCATAGGAACACCAAATCCATGGATCAAAACCACTCAAAACGCAACAAAATCCAGATCTGACCAAAGGCAAATTAGGGCTATTTTTTGGGAAATTTTCTAGAAACGAAATTGGGTGGGTGGAGGGTCAAATCCGCGGAAACCAAAGGCTGCTGATACCATATGATGAGGTCTAAGACCCCGCGTGTGGCCCGATCTCGCGGTTGACCCGAAATCCAAAGGGGAAGGAGAGGGAGAGCGCGAAGAACACGATGAACACGAAGAACACGAGGAACTCACGCACGCACACCTACCCGATACAACCGATTACTTACCCCCGTGGCTCGATGGACCACGCCGATAGAATCTCCTACGGAAGAGACCGCGGTAGAATTCCGAGGAGAGAGACCGGTGTTGGAGAAGGAGATCGGAGAGGGAGAGAGAGTGCTCGCACTAGAATCTCACTCACAGATCTAGATCAACAACAAGGGTTGCCTTGATTACAGAGGGATGAAACCCTAGGGAGACAAAGCTCATATCCATGTTTAAGCTATCATCTTGTCTAAACCTAAATGAGGTGGGGAGAGAGGTATATATAGGCCCAGATCCGTCCAGGGGCATAAGGGGCATTACAGAAAGTATCCTAGTCCATAGATGACAAATAAACGGTCTGGATGAAGTCAACTCGGGTGGGACCGGCAGTGCCGGTCAGGATCCGGCGGCAGTGCCGGCCTGGGTCATCGAAGCGTCATCAGCAGGTGGGGCCGGTAGTGCCGGCATCCACAGGGCAGCGATCTTGGGGTGTGCAGCCGGCGATCTGCCCGTCCGGAGGCAGCCGGCGATGCGGTGGGGCGCAGTGCTTGGGGAAGATGGGCCGGCAGTGCCGGGGTGCGCCCACCGGCAGTGCCGGCCAAGTGGGGGCGGCAGTGCCGGCCTTGTCGTGGCTGGCGGCTGGAGCCCTTCTCCTTCTTCTGCTTCCTTCTTCCTTGCACCATGATGAATGGCTCCTCTTCCCTTCCCTCGCTTCCTTGCACCATGGGTGTTCCTCCTCTCCGGTCCTCGATGACTCTTGTACCTAATGACATATAACATGTCGACATGAGGTAGCATTCCATTCAAGGTATCTACGAGGTCGAGTATCGAGAGGAAGGAGTTCACCTTGTCGCGTGTAGCGTGGGTTAGGGTTGAAGGTCCACTTGGGGGACTCTTTGGCCATGGTGTAGCGTCGACGATAGGCGGGGTTGCACTTGATGGTCTTGGTGTAGCAACGTCGGTGACCGGGGCTACATCATTTCTACTATTGCTGCACCTTTGAATGAATTGACTAAAAAGGGTGTTGTCTTTGAGTGGGGCGTTGCCCAAGATCATGCTTTTGATGAACTGAAACGATTGTTAACTTCTGCGCCGTTGCTTGCACTTCCTGATTTCAATAAGCAATTTGAGATTGAATGTGATGCTAGTGGTATTGGAATTGGTGGTGTGTTGATGCAAGAGGGTCGCCCAATTGCATATTTTTCTGAGAAACTTTCTGGTGCTAAGTTGAACTATCCAATATCGAATTGTATGCTTTAATTAGAGTTCTTGAGGTTTGGCAACATTATTTGTGGCCAAAAGAATTTATCATACATTCTGATCATGAAGCTTTGAAATATCTGAAAGCCCAATCTACTTTGCATAGGCGTCTTGCTAAGTGGGTTGAGTTTATTGAGTTTTTTCCATACATTATTAAGCATAAGAAGGGAAAAGATAATATTGTTGCTGATGCTCTATCTAGGAAAACTATGCTATTAACCCATCTTGATGTTAAAATTCCTGGATTAGAGGTGTTATGTGATTTATATGCGACTGATCATGATTTTGCTGAACCATACCGCTTATGTGTTATTGGTAAAGCATGGGAAAAATATCACATACACGATGGGTTCTTGTTTAGAGCTAACAAACTATGTGTTCCAGAATCGTCTGTGCGTTTGCTCTTATTGCAGGAATCTCATGCTGGAGGTTTGATGGGTCACTTTGGGCGTGAGAAGACGCTACTCATGCTCGCTGATCACTTTTATTGGCCAAAGATGAGGCGGGACGTGGACAGGTATGTCAAGAGGTGCATTACTTGCAACAAGTCCAAGTCCAAGCTGAAGCCTCACGGTTTGTATACTCCTTTACCGGCACCTACTACACCTTGGGAAGATATTAGTATGGATTTTGTGTTGGGTTTGCCGCGTACCAAGAGAGGCCATGATTCTATATTTGTGGTAGTGGACAGATTTTCAAAAATGTCACACTTTATTGCCTGCCACAAAAGCGACGATGCGTCGCATATTGCTAACCTGTTTTTCAGGGAGATTGTTCGACTACATGGAGTCCCGAAGACTATTGTTTCTGATCGTGATGAGTTCATGAGCTACTTCTGGAAGACACTTTGGGGGAAGCTGGGGACAAAGCTACTGTTCAGTACTACTTGTCATCCCCAAACTGATGGTCAAACTGAGGTGGTGAATCGAACCTTGTCACAACTGTTGAGATCCATGATCAAGAAGAACCTGAAGGAGTGGGAAGAGTGTTTGCCGCATGTGGAGTTTGCTTACAACAGGGCGGTACACTCTACTACAGAGCTGTGTCCTTTTGAGGTGGTGTATGGTTTCAAACCCATTACTCCACTTGACTTGTTGCCTTTGCCCATACATGAGAGAGTTAATATGGAGGCATCCAAGAGGGCAGATTTTGTGAAGAAAATACATGTGAAGACTAAAGAGTTGATAGAAAAGAAAGGCAAGAGCAATGCTGCAAGGATGAACAAGAAGCGTAAAGAGATGTTGTTCAAGCCTGGTGATATGGTCTGGGTACATTTTCGCAAGGATAGGTTCCCGAAGCTGCGGAAGTCTAAGTTGAAGCCTCGTGGTGCTGGTCCTTACAAAGTGCTTGCCAAGATCAATGATAATGCATACTCGATAGATCTTCCAGTTGATGAGTTTGGTGTCAGTAATTCTTTCAATGTTGCTGATTTGACACCATATGACGGAGAAGACCTTGGAGCGTCGAGGTCGACGCCTTTTGAAGGGGGGGGAGATGATGAGGACATCCCTACCTCACTACTACCTCCGTCATTGCAAGATGAAGATGAAGCTGTGAAGCTCAAGTCCAATGAAGTTAGGATTGGACCAATGACACGAGCTCGTGCGAAGCTACTTAAACAACAGGTGAACTTGTTCCTAAACGATACTTTGATCGACGAGAACTTTATACTACCTAAGTCGTATTACTTATGTATGATCAGGTATGAGGAGGAACCAAGCATCGCACGAGGAGGAGAGGAGCAGCTGGACAAGAAGCTGGACGTGAAGCTGGACATGGAGCCGGACGTGAAGACATCCCATGGACGCGCGAGGGAGGAGCGGGAGGCATGCGCGAGAGGAGGAGATCTTCAGGCCGGTCCCAGGCCCGGTCAGACCGGCCGTGGGACCGGGCCACCCGGTCACCAACCGGATTTTGAACCGGTGCCATCCGGGCCACATCCAGGGAACACGGACCCTTCGTCCGGTTTCCACCCGGTCACAGACCCGGTTTAGGACCGGACCACCCGGTCCCAGGCCCGGTCGACCGGCCCCCAGACCGGCCGAGTCCGAGTCTGTCTCGACCAGATCTATTCTGGGTCGGTTATTTCCGTACTTTTTCGACCTGAGGTCGTCCCGAACGCCTATATAAGTCCCTGGGACGCCCCCAAAGTTGCTTTAGACCACGTTTAAGATAAACCCTAGTTCTTAGTTGTTTGCTCTGCAAAACTATTGAATACTACTCTCCAATTCGCATCGATCTGGAGTTTTATGCTACTGAAAGTTTGTGTGTGATCTGCTGTTCCATTGGGGATTAGAAGATTGCAATTTACCGCTTCGTGGTCGGCGGCTACGTGCGCAAGTGTGTGGAGTTGCGAATATCTTGCAGGGTTGAGAGCTGTTGCATTGGCATCAGGAATCAATCGAGAGACTTCGTCGGCGTCATACAAGTTATCCTCCTCATCATCATCGATTCCATCCGCTGCTACCATCGTGTGTTCATCACCACCGTCGCTTACTGAGAAGATCGGGCAACCCCTTATCAAAGCTTATGAGCAAGAATGTGGAGAAGATCCTCTCTTATGTGAGCATGACCCAAGTCCCTCACTTGTGGTCACAAGGGTGCTAACCACACAACCTCATGCTATGGAAGAACAACGGTGCAACATCTTCCAAACCCGTGCCGGAATTGGTGGCAAGTCGATCAAGGTCATCATAGATGGTGGAAGTTGCCATAACCTTGCAAGCACCGAGTTGTGTGAGAAGCTCAACCTCACCCTCCGCAAGCATCCTCACCCTTACCATATCCAATGGTTGAGCGACAAGGGCAACGTCAAGATACAACATACCGTCACCGTCAACTTCAAGATCGGCCCTTATGAGGACACCATCGAGTGTGACGTGGTACCCATGACGGTGTGCCACATGTTGCTTGGCAGCCCTTGGCAATATGACAAGAAGGCTATACATGATGGACTCTCCAACACATACACATTCAAGGTCAACGACAAGAAGTTCGAGTTGCGCCCGATGACTCCTAGCCAAATCATCGCGGATAATGCGAAGGCTTTAGCGAGGGCACAACTCCGCACCCACCATAGTGAGATGAGAGGAGAGGGAGCGACCCACCACAAAGATAGTGAGCGCCACAAGCCATATATGAGTGAGTCCAAGAGTGTCCTTCTAGCCACCAAGAGTGAGTGGAGAGAGCTCCAAGAGAACCCATCCACCATATTGCACTATGTGCTCATATGCAAGGGACCCTCGTCGGCTACTAACGACTTAACCAACATTCCTCCGTCTTTGTTGTCTCTTTTGCAGGAATTTCAAGACGTCTTCCCCGACGAGCTCCCTCATGGACTACCACCACTCCGAGGCATAGAACACCGCATCGACCTCATACCCGGCGCTCCGCTGCCAAACCGTGCCGCCTACCGCACCAACCCCGAAGAGACAAAGGAGATACAACGCCAAATACAAGATCTCCTCGCCAAAGGGTACGTCCGCGAAAGCCTTAGCCCTTGTGCGGTTCCCGTGATTCTTGTGCCTAAACCGGATGAGACGCAACGGATGTGTATGGATTGTCGCCCCATCAATGCCATTACCGTCCGTTACCGCCATCCCATTCCGCGTTTAGATGACATGCTTGATGAACTTAGTGGTGCCACGATTTTCTCTAAAGTCGATTTGCGTAGTGGTTACCATCAAATCCGCATGGCTATTGGTGATGAATGGAAAACGGCAATCAAGACCAAACTCGGTCTCTATGAATGGCTCGTTATGCCTTTCGGTCTTTCCAATGCTCCATCTACTTTCATGCGCCTCATGAATCACATCTTGCGTCCTCTCATTGGCAAGAGCGTGGTTGTCTACTTCGATGATATTCTTATTTATAGCAAAAACCTCGAGGACCATGTGCAACATGTGAGAGAGGTCTTGTGCATCTTGCGACATGAAAAGCTTTATGCTAACCTCCCTAAATGCACATTTGCTCAAAACAAATTGCTTTTCCTTGGCTTTGTGGTTTCCGCTAATGGGATTGAAGTTGATTCTTCCAAGGTAGAGGCCGTCCACAATTGGCCTACTCCTACAAATGTTGGTCAAGTCCGAAGCTTCCATGGACTTGCTGGGTTTTACCGCCGCTTTGTGAAAGATTTTAGCACCATTGCTTGCCCTTTGAATGAGCTTACCAAGAAAAATATTCCGTTTGTTTGGGGCAACGCCCAACAAAATGCTTTTGATGAGTTGAAGAAACGCCTTACCGAAGCTCCACTTCTTGTTCTTCCAAATTTTGCCAAAACTTTTGAGATTGAGTGTGATGCAAGTGGGCTTGGTATTGGTGGTGTTCTTATGCAAGAGGGCAAACCCGTGGCATACTATAGTGAGAAGTTAGATGGCGCACGCCTCAACTATCCTATATATGACAAGGAGCTCTACGCTTTGGTTCGTGTTCTTGAAGTTTGGCAACACTATCTTTGGCCAAAAGAGTTTATCATTCATTCCGACCATGAGTCCTTGAAATATTTGAAAAGCCAACACAACTTTAACAAACGACATGCAACATGGGTCGAGTTCATTGAGTCCTTCCCATATGTGATCAAATACAAGAAGGGCAAGGACAATGTTGTGGCGGATGCTCTTTCCCGCAAAAACACCCTTTTGCTAACTCGTTTGGATTTTCATGTTTTGGGACTTGAAGAGATCAAAGAACTCTATCCTTCCGATTCTTTCTTTGCTCCAATTTTTGAGAAGTGCTCCGTTGAACGAGGAGTGGATGATTTCTATTTGCATGATGGCTACTTGTTCAAAGCTAACAAGATTTGCATTCCCAAGTCTTCGCTTCAAAAATTGCTTTTGCAAGAATCACATGGAGGTGGTCTTATGGGTCACTTTGGCCGTGACAAGACACTTGCGATGCTCTCCACTCATTACTATTGGCCAAAGATGAAGCGAGATGTGGAACGCCTTTGCCGCCGGTGCACCACTTGCTTACAAGCTAAGTCTACCTCCAACCCTTATGGTCTTTACACCCCATTGCCTATTCCTTATGCATCATGGACTGATATTAGCATGGATTTCATTCTAGGCTTGCCTCGCACTAAGCATGGTCATGATTCCATATTTGTCGTAGTGGATAGATTCTCTAAGATGGCTCATTTCATACCTTGCCATAAGAGCGACGATGCTTCACACATTGCTTCATTGTTTTTCAGGGAAATTGTCCGCCTACATGGAGTACCGCAAAGCATTGTGTCGGATCGAGACGTCAAGTTCATGTGTTATCTTTGGAAGTCGCTCATGGCGAAGTTTGGAGTCAAGCTTTTGTTCTCATCATCATCGCACCCGCAAACGGATGGCCAAACGGAAGTGGTCAATCGAAGCCTCTCCACCCTCCTACGGATCCTCGTGAAGAAGAACTTGAAGTCATGGGAGGAGTGCCTTCCTCACGCCGAGTTCGCCTACAACCGCACCAAGCCCAAGACTACGTCAAGGAGCCCCTTCATGGTCGTCTATGGCTTCGAACCTTACACGGCACTCGACATACTTCCGCTTCCCCTCCACGAGCGCATCAACATGGACTTCGACAAGCGCACCGCCGCCGTCAAGAAACTACATGAAGAGACAAGGGCAACCATACAAGAACATGTTCTTCGTCAAGCCAACCGCATCAACGCCAAGAAGAAGGCAAGAATATTCGAAGAAGGAGACCTCGTTTGGATCCACCTCCGGAAGGAACGGTTCCCTCATGAGCGCAACTCCAAGCTCAAGCCAAGAGGAGATGGCCCCTTCAAGGTCCTCAAACGCATCAACAACAACGCTTACGTCATCGACATACCAACATCCAAGTACTTGGTGAGCAACACGTTCAACGTCTCGGACTTGTCACCCTATCATGGAGATGAGGAGGTGCAAGAGTCGAGGACGACTCTTTCCCAAGGGGGGGGGGAGATGATGTAGCCCCGGTCACCGACGTCGCTACACGAAGACCAACAAGTCCCCCAAGTGGACCGATGACACGAGCCCGAGTCAAAGCTCTACATGATGAGGTGAACTCGCTCCTCACCACCCTTGATCTTGGTACCCCTTTGGATGGATTGCTACCTCATGCCGACGTGCTATGTGTCATTAGGTACAAGGCGCATCAAGACCCCGGAGAGGAGGACAAGCCAAGGTCAAGGGAGGGAGAGAAGCAACTGGACATGGAGATGATCATGAAGCCGAAACCGATGTCGCACGAAGCGCTCCAAGGAAGAGACGGACGCTGGCCGGTCCAGGACCCGGTCAGACCGGACCTACAACCGGACGCCCCGGTCAACCGGGCGCAAACCGGGCCAGCTCCCTTGTACCGGACGACGACCGGACCCAGGACCGGATTCTTCGCAGATTCCTGGTTTGCGCCCGGTCGACCGGACCCATGACCGGACAGCCCGGTCACAGGCCCGGTCAGACCGAACCCATGACCGGACAGCCCGGTCACAGGCCCGGTCAGACCGGACCCAAACCGGATCTGACGGGAATGCCCCACCAAACTGCCTTAACTTATTCATTCGCATACCTGTTCGCCCTGGCTGGCCATGTGTGCCTATATAAGTAGCTGGGACCCCTCATTAGCTCTTTAGACTTGTTTTGAACTCAAACCTACCTTTGAGCTTAGTCTCCCTTGGGTATCATCCCTCTGTAATCAAGGCACCTTGGTTGTTGACTTTGATCTTGTTGAGTGAGATTCTAGTACAAGTTACTCTCTCTCCCTCACCAAGCTCTTCCTCTCCAACCGCAATCTCTCTCCGGGAATTCTGCCACAGCCTCTTCCTCGGAGATTCTATTGGCGTGGTCCATCGAGCCACGGAGGTAAGCATCGGGTGTATCGGGTTGGTGTGCGTGCGTGAGTCTCGGAGTTCCTCGTGTTCATCGTGTTCTTCGTGTTCCTCGCGTTCTCCCATCTCTCCCCTTGGTTTCGAAGTCAATCCGCGAGATCGGGCCACACATGGGGTCTTAGACCTCATCAAAAGGTGTCGTCGCGGTGTTGGTGTAGGCGCGGAAGCGGAATAGACAACCAATGCACTCCAAATCGAAAACCGGGCAAATTAAGTCAATGCCCGAAAAGTTGGGTCAAAACGAGCGATCGAAGTGGTCAAAATTTGAGGTCAAACGGCTCCGGAAAGTTGTCAAAAGTTGGGTCAAAGTTGGGGGGTCAAAAGTTGCTGAAATTTGGGTCAAAAACTGCGCCGGGCGGAACTTCCGGTCAACCTCCGGCCAAGTTCCGGAAATGCAGAATATATGTCCAGGGGTTACTGTAACGAAAATCGCTATTTTCGGAACAAGGCCGGAAAAAGGGCGGAAGTTCCGGCCAACCGGAAGTACCGGTGATTTCGAGCGGAAGTACCGGTCTCGGAAGATTTTTCTGGACGGAATCGAGGCTGGGCGAAAATTTAGTGGATTTGGCGTGGAATCAGGCGCGGTGGAGGCGTGCTAGCGGCTGAGCAGTGTTGTGCGATCTGCGAGGCGGAGTAAGTGGAGCGGCGGTTTGCTGCTGCGGCGTGGTTGGCATGCGGGCGTAGCGCGTGTGTGGGTCCTGGGGGCGAGCGGGTCGTGGCGGCAGGCCGGCAGCTGCGGCTTGGCGTGGATGGCACGGGCGTAGCGCCTGGACGCGTGCTGGTGGGATCGATGCGGGGCACGTGGTGGCGTGGGCCGGCGGTGTGGCCTGGGGCAGAGCGGGCGCGTGAGAGGAGAGCTGGGCCTGGGCGTTGGCCGGTGGAGGGTGGAGCGGATGTGGCTCGCGGAGGCGTGCGTGGCTGGCGCTGGTGGCGATCGAGCCTGGGCGCGGAGGTGGTTGTTGTGCGGGCGCTGCGCGCTTGCTGTGTCTGCAAAGAAGAAGATGGGGATTTTTTTTTTTTGAGCGGAAGTTCCGGTGGGTTGGGCCGGTACTTCCGGAAATAGCAGATTTTTCAGATCTGAATCTGGGACGATGAACAGCACGAACTCGGGGCGGAAAATGGAGCAGAAATCGATGAATTTGGAGGGGCAAACGGTGGAATTTGACGGTGAAAATTGGAGGGATGATAGATCAACACCAATAACACAAGATCTGTGGACCAAAACCACAAAAAACGCAACAAATCCTGAGATCCAAATTCGAGCTATTTTTTGGGGAAATTTTTGGGCGAAATTGGTGGAATCGGAGGGTCAAATCCGTGGCAACCTTTGCTCAGATACCATATGATGTGGGCTAAGCCCGAGGGTGTGCCCAATCTTCACGGTTTGACCCGGGTGAGTATGATTGCGGAGGGGATTCGCGGGGAAGTGGATGAACGCGAAGAACTCGATACAAACACACGCACACACACAATCGGTTTGTCCTCGTTGGCCCGAACCACCAACTCGATAGAAGTTGCAAGGAAAATATCTTTCGGTAGAAGTCCCGCAAAAAGATCGACAAATCGAAGATCCTATGAATCTAGAAGGGTGAAAAGACCAAACTCAATAGAAGTGCAAGCAAAAGACCAAATAGGTAGAAGTGCAAGCAAAAGATCAAGATTGGTAGAAGTCACCAAAGAGATACAATAGGATTCGATAAGGAGCCCGGGTGGTACAATAGGAATTAACCTAAGGTGGGGGTTTCCCAAATCCACAAAGGGATAATAGAGGCATAAGCCAATTCATCTAAACATCATCTCTCCCTCATGAAGGTGGGGGTAGGTGCCTATTTATAGGTAAGGGGATGAAGGGGTAAGTTACAAGCCAAAGTGGGCTGAGATCTGGTTGAGGTTCGATGGGGCGGAAGTTCCGGCCGTCCTGGGCGGAAGTTCCGGTCCTGGGCGGAAGTTCCGGCCATCAGGGGCGGAAGTTCCGGCCGCAGCTCTTCAGTGCGAGCATCTTCGGTCCTGACAGTGTCTGGGCGGAAGTTCCGGCTGTGTCGGGCGGAAGTTCCGGCCTGGAGCGTCCAGCTCCTCTTTCTCCTTCTCTTCCATGCTTCCGTGACATCGGCCTTGCGTCCTCGGGTCTCCATGGCATCCTCTCTTCCCTCCGTACTTGTCGTCGAGTTCCTATCATCAAGGTATGACGGAGTATGAAGTAGTATATCGTTCCACATAGGCGATTGTAGGCGATGAAGCACATGATGCGGTGGTAGTGCTCCACCATGTCATTGTAGTCGTAGTCGTGGTCGAGGTGGTGGTCCACCATGTCGTCGTAGTCGTAGTCGTGGTCGAGGTGGTGCTCCACCATGTCGTCGTAGTCGTAGTCGTGGTCGAGGTGGTGCTCCATCATGTTGTCCATGCTTGGCGAGTCATGGTCGGTGTAGAGATGCTCGATGTCGGTCATGTCGCCAATGCATGCGGAGCCATTGTCGGTGTCGAGCTCCACATGGTCCTCCATATCTTCGGTGCTTGCGGAGCTATCACCCTCATAGTACTCCATGTCGTCCTCCGTAGGCTCATCCTCACTATACATGTTAGTCTCTAGGATTGGTGTATATATGGTGGAAGCAGAACTACCAAAAGGTCAAAACTCGCAAACCAAAATCGAGAAAATGGTTCAAGTTAGAGAATAACCGATATGTACTCACACACACACTCAAAGCACACGCAAAAGGCTAAGAACTCTATATGGTGGTAGGTGAGGAAGTGGATAGCAAACGAAAAGAACCAAAGAAAATGTCTATTGTCAAATGTGGGTAAGATCCAAAGTCAAATGTCAAAAGCGGTGATCTATAACAAGGAAACACGGAAACACACAAGGAAGAACAATGGGGTTAGCGTGACCAAGGAAGTGAGCAAGTAACAAGATGGTCCTAACGAAGACTATTAGCTCGGTGTCGCGCCAACACAAGAGAGACCGTAGCTTGGTTGCATATGAGAGAAGCAACGAGATTTGCACAAATGCCACTCTTCTCTTATCTCTCTTAGTGCTTACAAGCTTTGCACTCTTTTGTATCGGTGGACACACACTCTTTTTGTATTTCCTTTTCCTTTTTCTCTTTTTTTTCACTTTTTTTTCTATGCTTAGAAGCTTTATTTTTCTCTATGTCACACTTTTTCTTCTTTTGTGTATCTTTCTCACCGAGCTTGCTTCGGAGCTTTGCTCAACACAACGCACACACACACCCTCTCACGGTCGTGACACTTGTGCAATGCTTCGCAACACTCGGAAAGCCACTCTCAATGGGATAGGTACACAAAGAAAGAAACGGGGCTACAAGGGGTGAGGCAAGTTATACCTATTGATGTTAGGCGGTGTCAAGCACACGAACTTGCGATGATCGAGGTGGTGTCGATGATGGTGTCGAAGTTGCGCCGGAATCCGGGGTGCCAAAGGTGTCGTCGCGGTGTCGGTGTAGGCGCGGAAGCGAAATAGACAACCAATGCACTCCAAATCGGAAACCGAGCAAATTAAGTCAATGCCCGAAAAGTTGGGTCAAAACGAGCGGTCAAAAGTTAGGCTCCAAAAATCGTCAAAAATTAGACGTGGACTATGTGGGGTAGTTGGAGGATGTTGTTAAAGTTTGGAGTCAAACGGGCTCCGGAAAGTTGTCAAAATTTGGGGCAAAAAGAGGAGTCAAATGGGCGCGGGAAAATTGTCAAAATTTGGGGTCAAGATGGTGGTATTATGGTGAAAATTTGAGGTCAAACGGGCTCCGGAAAGTTGTCAAAAGTTGGGTCAAAGTTAGGGGTCAAAAGTTGCTGAAAACTGGGTCAAAAACTGCGCCGGGCGGAACTTCCGGGCTACTTCCGGTCAACTTCCGGAAATTCGCAGCGTGTATCCAGGGGTTACTGCGAGCCAAATCGCGCGTTTCCGGAAGTTGGGCGGAAGTACCGCTCGGGCGGAAGTACCGCTATGTTTGGTCGGAACTTCCGGTCTGTGCAAGAAATTTGGAAATTGGGCGTTTTTTGTGAACGAGGCAGGAATTTCTTGCGCATGGTGGTGATCGAAGGCAGGGGCGGCTCGCGCGTGGATGGGCGGCGTGTGCGTGAGCGGGCTGGCGGTGGCCTGTGGCCGAGCGACGCGGGCGGGCGGGCGAGCGCTGCTGCTTCGTGCGATGCGGCGTGGTGGCGTGGAACGAGGGCAGGCCTGGCGTGCGTTGCTGGGGCTGCGGCTCGATGTGCGCGCGCAACGCGTGGAAGTGGAGGCTGGCTGCGCGTGGCCTTGGGCGGAGCGGCGTTTGGTGGGCCAAGGCAGGGGCGGCTGGGCTTGGCGCGGCGTGGATTTGGAGCGCTCCTGGAGCAGATCGAGCAGAGCGGCAGCCAGGCGTTGCGAGCGGAGGTGGGGCGGCCGAGCGAAGCTGTGGCTTGGCGCTGTGCGAGCGAGCGAGGAGGTCTGGTGGCGCAGCGAAGAAGATGAAGAAATTGGGGATTTTTGGCCCGGCCGGAAGTTCCGGTAGATTGGAGCGGAAGTACCGGAAATACCCCGATTTTTCAGATCTAAGATCTGCGAGACGAACTGCACGAACACGATGAACATGGGGCGGAAACTGAGACAGAAATTGACAGATTTGAGGGGGAAAACGGTGGAATTTGACGGAGAAAATTGGAGGGATGATAGATCAACACCGATAACAACAGATCTGTGGACCAAAACCACAAACAACGCAACAAATCCTGAGATCCAAATTCGAGCTATTTTTTGGGGAAAAATTTTTGGGCAAATTTTTGGGCGAAATTGGTGGAATCGGAGGGTCAAATCCGTGCCAACCTTTGCTCTGATGCCATATGATGTGGGCTAAGCCCGAGGGTGTGCCCAATCTTCACGGTTTGACCCGGGTGAGTGTGATTGCGGAGGGGGATTCGCGGGGAAAGTGGATGAACGCGAAGAACACGATACAAACACACGCACACACACAAATCGGTTATCCTCGTTGGCCCGAACCACCAACCGATAAAATTGCGAGAGAAAGACCAAAGGTAGAATCTCTTGCAAAAGATCGACAAATCCAAATAGAAGTCCAAAGAGTAAAAGACCAACTAAGAATAGAGTTGCAAAGCAAGAGATTCTCAATTGATAGAATTACTAGAATGGAAAAGATCCGGATTAGGAGGGGTACAATAGATGATCACACCTAAGGTGGGGGTTTCCCAAATCCATAAAGGGATAATAGAGGCATAAGCCAATTCATCTAAACATCATCTCTCCCTCATGAAGGTGGGGGTAGGTGTCTATTTATAGGCAAGGGGAGGAAGGGGTAAGTTACAAGCCAAAAGGGGCTGAGATCTGGCTGAGGCTCGACAGGGCGGAAGTTCCGGTCCCTGAGGGCGGAAGTTCCGGTCGGGGGCGGAAGTTCCGGCCATGAGGGGCGGAAGTTCCGGTCGCAGTTCTTTAGTGCGAGCATCTTCAGTCTTGGAAGGAATCTGGGCGGAAGTTCCGGCGGTGGTGGGCGGAAGTTCCGGCCTGGAGTGTCTGATACGTCTCCGACGTATCGATAATTTCTTATGTTCCATGCCACATTATTGATGTTATCTACATGTTTTATGCACACTTTATGTCATATTTGTGCATTTTCTGGAACTAACCTATTAACAAGATGCCGAAGTGCCGATTCTTTGTTTTCTGCTATTTTTGGTTTCGAAATCCTAGTAAGGAAATATTCCTAATTGGACGAAATCAACGCCCAGGGGCCTATTTTGCCACGAAGCTTCCAGAAGTCCGAAGACGAAACGAAGTGGGGCCACAGGGTGCCCAAACCCTAGGGCGGCGCGGCCCCCCCTGGCCGCGCCGGCCTATGGTGTGGGGCCCCTGTGCCCCCTCCTGACTTGCCCTTCCGCCTACTTAAAGCCTCCGTGACGAAACCCCCAGTACCGAGAGCCACGATACGGAAAACCTTCCAGAGACGCCGCCAACGCCGATCCCATCTCGGGGGATCCAGGAGATCGCCTCCGGCACCCTGCCGGAGAGGGGAATCATCTCCCGGAGGACTCTACGCCGCCATGGTCGCCTCCGGTGTGATGTGTGAGTAGTCTACCCCTGGACTATGGGTCCATAGCAGTAGCTAGATGGTTGTCTTCTCCCCATTGTGCTATCATTGTCGGATCTTGTGAGCTGCCTAACATGATCAAGATCATCTATCTGTAATTCTATATGTTGCGTTTGTTGGGATCCGATGAATAGAGAATACTTGTTATGTTGATTATCAAAGTTATATCTATGTGTTGTTTATGATCTTGCATGCTCTCCGTTACTAGTAGATGCTCTGGCCAAGTAGATGCTTGTAACTCCAAGAGGGAGTATTTATGCTCGATAGTGGGTTCATGCCTGCATTGACACCTGGGACAGTGACAGAAAGTTCTAAGGTTGTGTTGTGATGTTGCCACTAGGGATAAAACATTGATGCTATGTCTAAGGATGTAGTTGTTGATTACATTACGCACCATACTTAATGCAATTGTCTGTTGCTTTGCAACTTAATACTGGAGGGGGTTCGGATGATAACCTGAAGGTGGACTTTTTAGGCATAGATGCAGTTGGATGGCGTAATGCCCAATTAAATCTCACTATACTCATCATGATATGTATGTGCATGGTCATGCCCTCTTTATTTGTCAATTGCCCAACTGTAATTTGTTCACCCAACATGCTGTTTGTCTTATGGGAGAGACACCTCTAGTGAACTGTGGACCCCGGTCCAATTCTCTTTCTTGAAATACAATCTCTTGCAATACTTGTTCTACTGTTTTCTGCAAACAATCATCTTCCACACAATACGGTTAATCCTTTGTTACAACAAGCCGGTGAGATTGACAACCTCACTGTTTCGTTGGGGCAAAGTACTTTGGTTGTGTTGTGCAGGTTCCACGTTGGCGCCGGAATCCCTGGTGTTGCGCCGCACTACATCCCGCCGCCATCAACCTTCAACGTGCTTCTTGGCTCCTCCTGGTTCGATAAACCTTGGTTTCTTTCTAAGGGAAAACTTGCTGCTGTGCGCATCATACCTTCCTCTTGGGGTTCCCAACGAACGTGTGAGTTACACGCCATCAAGCTCTTTTTCTGGCGCCGTTGCCGGGGAGATCAAGACACGCTGCAAGGGGAGTCTCCACTTCTCAATCTCTTTACTTTGTTTTTGTCTTGCTTAGTTTTATTTACTACTTTGTTTGCTGCACTAAATCAAAATACAAAAAAAATTAGTTGCTAGTTTTACTTTATTTGCTATCTTGTTTGCTATATCAAAAACACAAAAAAATTAGTTACTTGCATTTACTTTACTTGATTCATCATGTTTCCTTTTAATTTTACCACGAAAGACATACCAGTAGGACGTGGGTCTATAATTGGGAGAAATAATATAGAAGAATTCTTCAACCATGTTAGTACCGTTGATGATTTTGAGGATAGACACTTGGTAGACCTTGCCCCTACCTATGAAATTGCTGCTGCTGCTTTAGTTCGCATGTTGGAAACTAAATTTGTTAATCTCAATCCTATAATCCAACACATGTTTCTCACACTTGGTGATATGGAAGAAGGGGAAAAGAAAGATTTTGTTTTAGAAACCCTTCTTAGAGAATTTGGTGGGATAGCGAGAGAGGCTAGAAAGGTCTTTGCTAAATTTAATATGCTTGGTTCTTACACTAATTTTGTTAGTCTCCTTGAGAAGATGGACATGGATAGAATAAGATACACTAATAATATTGATGATGGTGGGGAGATCAAAGCACCAATACCATGTAAACTCTTAGCTATGAATGATGCACTAGAAAATAACTATGCTTGGCTTGTTCCTGAAAATTTGTTTGATGAGAGTAGCACGCCTAAGACTAATGAAAAAGGAGATGCTAAAACTTATGTATCTAATATATTATGCCTGGTTGAGAAAACTCCGCACCCCGCTGAGAATGCACCACCCTTTGATAATACTTGATACACACTTTCTGCGCCTAGCTGAAAGGCGTTAAAGAAAAGCGCTTATGGGAGACAACCCATGTTTTTACCTACAGTACTTTGTTTTTATTTTGTGTCTTGGAAGTTGTTTACTACTGTAGCAACCTCTCCTTATCTTAGTTTTGTGTTTTGTTGTGCCAAGTTAAGCCGTTGATAGAAAAGTAAGTACTAGATTTGGATTACTGCGCAGTTCCAGATTTCTTTGCTGTCACGAATCTGGGTCCACCTCCCTGTAGGTAACTCAGAAAATTAAGCCAATTTACGTGCATGATCCTCAGATATGTACGCAACTTTCATTCAATTTGAGCATTTTCATTTGAGCAAGTCTGGTGCCATTTTAAAATTCGTCAATACGAACTGTTCTGTTTTGACAGATTCTGCCTTTTATTTCGCATTGCCTCTTTTGCTATGATGGATGAATTTCTTTGATCCACTAATGTCCAGTAGCATTATGCAATGTCCAGAAGTGTTAAGAATGATTGTGTCACCTCTGAATATGTTAATTTTTATTGTGCACTAACCCTCTAATAAGTTGTTTCGAGTTTGGTGTGGAGGAAGTTTTCAAGGATCAAGAGAGGAGTATGATGCAACATGATCAAGGAGAGTGAAAGCTCTAAGCTTGGGGATGCCCCGGTGGTTCACCCCTGCATATTCTAAGAAGTCTCAAGCGTCTAAGCTTGGGGATGCCCAAGGCATCCCCTTCTTCATCGACAACATTATCAGGTTCCTCCCCTGAAACTATATTTTTATTCCATCACATCTTATGTGCTTTGCTTGGAGCGTCGGTTTGTTTTTGTTTTTGTTTTGTTTGAATAAAATGGATCCTAGCATTCACTTTATGGGAGAGAGACACGCTCCGCTGTAGCATATGGACAAGTATGTCCTTAGTTTCTACTCATAGTATTCATGGCGAAGTTTCTTCTTCGTTAAATTGTTATATGGTTGGAATTGGAAAATGATACATGTAGTAATTGCTATTAATGTCTTGGGTAATGTGATACTTGGCAATTGTTGTGCTCATGATTAAGCTCTTGCATCATATGCTTTGCACCCATTAATGAAGAAATACATAGAGCATGCTAAAATTTGGTTTCTCTAAGGTCTAGATAATTTCTAGTATTGAGTTTGAACAACAAGGAAGACGGTGTAGAGTCTTATAATGTTTTCAATATGTCTTTTATGTGAGTTTTGCTGCACCGGTTCATCCTTGTGTTTGTTTCAAATAAGCCTTGCTAGCCTAAACCTTGTATCGAGAGGGAATACTTCTCATGCATCCAAAATACTTGAGCCAACCACTATGCCATTTGTGTCCACTATACCTACCTACTACATGGTATTTTCCGCCATTCCAAAGTAAATTGCTTGAGTGCTACCTTTAAAATTCCATCATTCACCTTTGCAATATATAGCTCATGGGACAAATAGCTTAAAAACTATTGTGGTATTGAATATGTAATTATGCACTTTATCTCTTATTAAGTTGCTTGTTGTGCGATAACCATGTTCACTGGGGACGCCATCAACTATTCATTGTTGAATTTCATGTGAGTTGCTATGCATGTCCGTCTTGTCTGAAGTAAGAGAGATCTACTACCTTATGGTTAAGCATGCATATTGTTAGAGAATAACATTGGGCCGCTAACTAAAGCCATGATCCATGGTGGAAGTTTCAGTTTTGGACATATATCCTCAATCTCAAATGAGAAAATTATTAATTGTTGTTACATGCTTATGCATAAAAGAGGAGTCCATTATCTGTTGTCTATGTTGTCCCGGTATGGATGTCTAAGTTGAGAATAATCAATAGCGAGAAATCCAAATGCGAGCTTTCTCCTTAGACCTTTGTACAGGCGGCATAGAGGTACCCCTTTGTGACACTTGGTCAAAACATGTGCATTGTGATGATCCGGTAGTCCAAGCTAATTAGGACAAGGTGCGTGATGTGGACTAAGTCCTTGGATGTGCCCGATCTTCACGGATTTGGATGGGATTCGTGGGGGAGGTGGATGAACACGAAGAACGTGGGTGGATGGCGGGGTGGATCGAAGATACAAACGCAACACACACACACAACCGGTTGTTCTTCGTTGGCCCGATACACCAACCCAACGGAATTGCAAGAAAAAGACCCACAAGGAGTAGAATCCCTCACAAAAGGTTGGCAATAGCAATCGATAGAGTTCCAAAGAGGAAAAGAGTGCAAATAGATAGAATTGAAAAAGCAAAAGATCCAAAACACTAGAATTCCTAGAATGGAAGAGATCAATCGCCTAGAAGAGTAGATAACTTCGTAGATTCGTAGATCTAGAAGGGTTTCCCGCGGGAAGGAGCATAGCTCATGTTTTCTCTTACATCAAGTCTAAATCTCAGATCTGAGCCAACTAGGCTATATATAGTAGGTGGGGCGAAGGGGTAAGTCACAACTAAAAGTGCTGTTGTGCTGAAGTTCGATGGGGCGGAAGTTCCGGTCAACTTGGGCGGAAGTTCCGGCCAGCGAAGTTCCGGTCTGGACGGGCGGAAGTTCCGGTCGGGGCGGAAGTTCCGGCCAAGTTCCGGCCTTGTTCCGGAATTGCGCCATTGTCCCGCAGTAACATCCAGGGGGGTTTTCGCCGACTTTCGGAACTTGGGCGGAACTTGGGCGGAAGTTCCGGTGGGCGGAAGTTCCGGTCCCTCGGGGCGGAAGTTCCGGCCTGATCCTGTCTTCTGGGCGCTGGAAGGCATCTGGAGGGAATCTGGAAGGCATCTGGGCGGAAGTTTCGGTCCTGGAGGGCGGAAGTTCCGGCCTAGCAGCGGTAGCTCCAACTTCGTCATTTCCAGCTCTCTCTCCATTGGCTTGGTCTTCATGGCTCGCTTCTTGGTC
The DNA here is from genome assembly GCF_019359855.2 of Lolium perenne. NCBI lineage: Eukaryota > Viridiplantae > Streptophyta > Magnoliopsida > Poales > Poaceae > Lolium > Lolium perenne. The sequence continues at coordinate 709,477 of NW_027249061.1, read as the reverse complement.
GATGTACCTGATTGAACATAGGGTATTGGCATGAAGTAGCAAGCCATCCAAAGGGGTGTCGAAGGAGTACGTGGAGAGGAGCGAATTCACCTCATCATGTAGAGCTTTAACTCGGGCTCGCGTCATTGGTCCACTTGGGGGACTTGTTGGTCTTGGTGTAGCGACGTCGGCGAGCGGGGCTACATCATCTCCCCCCCTTGGGAAAGAGTCGTCCTCGACTCGTGCACCTCCTCATCTCCATGATAGGGCGACAAGTCCGAGACGTTGAACGTGTTGCTCACCAAGTACTTGGATGTCGGAATGTCGATGACGTAAGCGTTGTTGTTGATGCGTTTGAGGACCTTGAAAGGGCCATCTCCTCTTGGCTTGAGCTTGGAGTTGCGCTCACGAGGGAACCTTTCCTTCCGGAGGTGGATCCAAACGAGGTCTCCTTCTTGGAATATTCTTTCCTTTTTCTTGGCGTTGATGCGGTTTGCTTGACGAAGCACATATTCTTGTATGGTCGCTCTTGTTTCTTCATGTAGTTTCTTCACGGCGGCGGTGCGCTTGTCGAAGTCCATGTTGGTCCGCTCATGAAGGGGGAGCGGGAGTATGTCGAGTGCCGTGTAAGGTTCGAAGCCGTAGACTACCATGAAGGGGCTCCTTGATGTTGTCTTGTGCTTGGCGCGGTTGTAGGCGAACTCCGCATGAGGAAGGCACTCCTCCCATGACTTCAAGTTTTTCTTCACGAGGATGCGTAGGAGAGTAGAGAGGCTTCGATTGACCACTTCCATTTGGCCGTCCGTTTGCGGGTGCGATGATGATGAGAATAAGAGCTTCACTCCAAACTTTGCCATGAGCGACTTGCAAAGATAACTCATGAACTTGACGTCTCGATCCGACACAATGCTTTGCGGTACTCCATGTAGGCGAACAATTTCCCTGAAAAACAATGAAGCAATGTGTGAAGCATCGTCGCTCTTATGGCAAGGTATGAAATGAGCCATCTTAGAGAATCTATCCACTACCACAAATATAGAATCATGACCATGCTTAGTGCGAGGCAAGCCTAGAACGAAATCCATGCTAATATCGGTCCATGGTGCATATGGAATAGGTAGTGGAGTGTAAAGACCATAAGGGTTGGAGGTAGACTTAGCTTGTAAGCATGTTGTACACCGTCGGCAAAGGCGCTCCACATCGCGCTTCATTCTTGGCCAATAATAGTGAGTGGAGAGCATGGCATATGTCTTTTCTCGTCCAAAGTGTCCCATAAGACCACCACCATGCGATTCTTGTAAGAGCAAAAGGCGAAGCGAAGACGTGGGAATACAAAGTTTGTTGCCCTTGAACAAGAATCCTTGGTGCAAATAAAAATCATCGATGCCCTTGTCACTAGAACACTTTGCAAAGATTGGGCCAAAGAAAGGATCGGGAGCATATAAATCTTTGATTTCATCAAGACCCAAAACACTAATATCCAAACGAGTGAGTAAGAGGGTGAGTTTGCGGGAAAGAGCATCCGCCACAACATTGTCCTTGCCCTTCTTGTATTTGATCACATATGGAAAGGACTCAATGAACTCAACCCACTTTGCATGTCTTTTGTTCAAATTGTGTTGGCTTTTCAAATATTTCAAAGACTCATGGTCGGAGTGGATAATAAACTCTTTTGGCCAAAGATAGTGTTGCCAAACTTCAAGAACACGAACCAAAGCGTAAAGTTCCTTGTCATATATAGGATAGTTGAGGCGTGCGCCATCTAACTTCTCGCTATAGTATGCCACGGGTTTTCCATCTTGCATAAGCACTCCACCAATACCGAGTCCACTTGCATCGCACTCAATCTCAAAAGTTTTGGAAAAGTTTGGAAGAACAAGGAGTGGTGCCTCGGTAAGGCGTTTCTTCAACTCATCAAAAGCATTTTGTTGGGCCTTGCCCCAAACAAACGGAACATTCTTCTTGGTAAGCTCATTCAAAGGGCAAGCAATGGTGCTAAAATCTTTCACAAAGCGGCGGTAGAAACCGGCGAGTCCATGGAAACTTCGGACTTGAGCAACATTGGTAGGAGTGGGCCAATTGTGGATGGCCTCAACCTTAGAAGAATCAACTTCAATACCATTAGCGGAAACCACAAAGCCAAGGAAAACCAATTTGTTTTGAGCAAATGTGCATTTAGAGAGGTTAGCATAAAGCTTTTCATGTCGCAAGATGCACAAGACTTCTCTCACATGTTGCACATGGTCCTCGAGGTTTTTGCTATAAATAAGAATATCATCGAAGTAGACAACCACGCTCTTGCCAATGAGAGGACGCAAGATGTGATTCATGAGGCGCATGAAAGTAGAAGGAGCATTGGAAAGGCCGAAAGGCATAACGAGCCATTCATAGAGACCGAGTTTGGTCTTGAATGCCGTTTTCCATTCATCACCAATAGCCATGCGGATTTGATGGTAACCACTACGCAAATCAATCTTAGAGAAAATCGTGGCACCACTAAGTTCATCAAGCATGTCATCTAAACGCGGAATGGGATGGCGGTAACGGACGGTAATGCATTGATTGGGTGACAATCCATACACATCCGTTCCGTCTCATCCGGTTTAGGCACAAGAATCACGGGAACCGCACAAGGGCTTAAGCTTTCACGAACATACCCTTTTTCGAGGAGGTCTTGTATTTGGCGTTGAATCTCCTTTGTGTCTTCGGGGTTGGTGCGGTAGGCGGCGCGGTTTGGTAGAGGAGCGCCGGGTATGAGGTCGATGCGGTGCTCAATCCCTCGAAGCGGTGGTAGTCCATGAGGAAGCTCGTCGGGGAAGACATCTTGGAACTCCTTCAAAAGAGACAACAAAGACGAATGAAGTGTTGTTAAGTTGTTAGTCTCCGAAGATGGCCCCTTGCAAATGAGCACGTAGTGCAATATGGTGGATGGGTTGTGGTGCAACTCTCTCATCTCACTCTTGGTAGCTATGAGGACACTCTTCATCTCACTCATATATGGCTTGTGGCGCTCACTTTCCTTTTGGTGGGTCACTCTCTCACCACTCATCTCACTAGTGATGGTAGCTTCCTTAGCCCTCGCTAAAGCCTTTGCATTGTCCGCAATTACTTGGCTAGGAGTCATTGGGCGTAGGATGAACGTCTTGTCGCCGACCTTGAAGCTATAGGCATTTGTGTAGCCATCATGGCTTGCTCTTTTGTCATATTGCCAAGGGCGACCAAGTAGCATGTGGCACACCGTCATGGGCACTACATCACAATCAACGGTGTCTTCATAGGCGCCAATCTTGAAGGATACGGAGACGGTGTGTTGTATCTTGACATTTCCATTGTCACTTAGCCATTGCACATGGTAAGGATGGGGGTGTTTCCGGAGTGTGAGGTTGAGCTTGGAGCATAGTTCGGTGCTTGCAAGATTGTGGCAACTCCCTCCATCGATGATAACCTTTATTGACTTGCCATTGATTCCGGCTCTTGTTTGGAAGATGTTGCACCTTTGATCTTCATTGGGAAGTGCATGGGTTGTCAACACTTTGGTCACCACAAGGGACGGGCTTGCATCATGCACACATAGGACTTGCTCTTGGTCTTCCAAGTCATCATCTTCATGATTGGTTGCGGCTTGTACCAAGGCTTCATATTCGCCTTCACTCAAGTACTCCACATCTCCATCATCTCGAGTTATCATAACTCTTGTGTTCTTGCATTCAAAGGATTTATGTCCTTGAGCTCCACACTTGAAGCAAGTGATGTTACTAGATCCCGTGGAAGCTTTGGAGGACATAGTTGATTGATCCGGCTTGAAGCTTGTTGTCTTGAAGGCACTCTTCATTTGCTTAGGAGGATCCTTGGGAGCAATAGCACTTGTGTTCTTGATGCTTGAGGAGGTGGTTGTTGCATTTCTTGCGGCGAAGAAGGACTTTGTTTTTGCACTTGCCAAGTCTTCTCGCACTTGGCGCTCGGCTCTTGTTGCTTGATGAAGCAACTCAACCATGTTGGTGTAAGGCAAGAATTCCACTATCCTCTTGACGGGAATGTTCAATCCATTCAAGAATCTTGCCATTGTTTGCTCTTCTTGCTCGTCCACATTTGCACTCATCATGGTCATGTGCATCTCCTTGTAGTACTCCTCAACGGACTTGTAGCTTTGCTTGAGTTGGGTAAGCTTGTTGAAGAGGTCGCGTTTGTGATGGTTGGGCACAAAGCGTTTGTGCATGACTTCTTGCATCTCTTCCCATGTAGCAATGGGGTCTAGATCTTCCTTGTCACGCTTCTTGTTCACTTCTTCCCACCAAACATTTGCATACCCTTCAAACTCTAGTGATGCCATAGCCACTTTCTTTGCTTCGGAGAAGTTGTGGATGCGGAAAATCTTGTCAACCTTGAGAACCCAAGAGAGGTATGCATCGGGGTCTTCTTCTCCGTGGAATTTGGGCATGGTGAATTTAAGCTTCCCAAAGATTTCCTCTTCATGGTGGTCATTGCGCCTAGGAGGTGGTCTTTCTTCATCTTCATCCTCATTATGGTTGCGAGGTTGTTGAGGTTGTTGAGGTGGATCCTCAATTCCATGGCGGCGGTTTGGAAGCGGAGGACGCCTTCCATGAGGTTGCCGGGGATGTGGCATGACACTAGCTTCACTTGAGGCGTCTTCTTCATTTTGGTGCCTTGCTTCCTCTTGATGAGCATGAAGTGCTTGATGAGCTCGATAATTGAGAGGGTTGTGTCTTCTATTGTCCCTATTGTTTCTTCTTGCGCCATCATCTTGCGGAGCATCAATATTGATGATTTGGCGTTCTTGGTTCACTTCGTGGTCGACGTCATGATGTGGGTTCCTTGGAGCATTGGCCACTTGAGATTGGCGCGGATGCCCTTGTTGTTGACGTGCCTCTTGCTCATGGCGAAGACGTTCTTGCTCACGTGCATGAAGGAGATCTTGATCATGACGAAGACGTTGTTGTTCCTCTTCGAATTGAGCTTGGCGATGAGCTTGTTGTAGTCTCTCTTGTTCAAGTTGAGCACGTGCTTGCTCCACATCTCGAGCTTGTTGTTGAAGTACTTGAGCATCCACATTATGGTGGCGTGGGTCTTCATTAGAATCATGGCGAGACGGTGTAGGAGCTCTTGACCTTGAACTATGAGAGCGCGAAGACCTTGAGTGTTGGCTTCGGTTGTTGGCGATGTTGGCAATAGCTTGCTCAAGGCGTGCCATCCTTTCTTCTTGCCTTCTCATGCTCGCCATGTTTTGTTGACCTTGAGTAGCAAGTGTGGCTCTCATATCATGAGCTTGAGCATCGAGCTTGTCATGGATGTCTTGCACTTGGACATTGAGGTCCCGTCGTTGCACTTGAGCGCGTTCTTCATAGCGTGCAACGGTCTCATCGATCCTTGCCGTGAGGTCATGGATACTCTTGTTGACGGCTTGAGTAGCGATCCAATGTTGGTGCCGCGTCATCGGTAGTTGGTTCCCCTCTCCACTAGACATGGTTACAACTAAAACAAGAACTATGTTGTGGGGTTAGAGGAAAGCTCACAAGTAAGTCAAAGACTCACAACGAAATTGGAAAGGTGTATCAAGGTGAGGAACAACCGGTTACACACACAAAAACAAAACTCTATATGGTGTTAGGTACGGATGTGGAAAGCCAAATGGAAGAACCAAACGAAAAGTCTATTGTCAAAAGTGGGTAAGATCCAAAAGTCACAAGTCAAAGGCGGTGATCACAAAAGGCATACACAATGAGGAACACACGCGTGGGACAAAATGGGGTTAGCGCGACTTGGAAAAAGAGCAAGAACAAAATGGTCCTAACGAAGACTACTAGCTCGGTGTCACGCTAACGCAAGAGAGACCGTGGCTTGGTTGCAAAATTGAGAAGCAACAAGATTTGCGCAAGACGCCTCTCTTCTCTTTTCTCTCTTTTGCTTAAAAGCTTTGGACTCTTTTGTGTATAGGTGTCACTCACACACTTTTTCTTTTTCTTTTTGTATTTTTCTTTTTCTTTTTCTCACTATGTAAGGATACTACTATCTATGTAAGTATGTCACACTTCTTTTGCTTATCTTTTCACACGAGCTTGCTTCAAAGCTTTGCTCAACACACGCACACCCTCACGGTCGGGACGCTTGCGCAATGCTTCGCAACACTAGAAAGCCACTCTCGATAGGAAAGGTACGCAAAAGAGGCTAGGGCTACAAGTTAGGAGCAAGTTATACCACTTGATGATGGTGGCCGACGATCTTGAACTTGCTATGGTGGAAGTGTCAAGTGAACCGCTTGGAGCTTCGGGGTGCCGTCGTTGTTGTCGATGTTGCGGAAGCTTTGTGGTAGCTGAAATGGCACGCAAACCGAAGTCCAAACACAAGGGGGTTAGTACCAAAACGAAAAACGAAGGTTCTTTGTCAAAATTTCGGCCAGGCGGAACTTCCGGTCCTGAGGGGCGGAACTTCCGGTCCCGGGCGGAACTTCCGGTCCTGCCGGGCGGAACTTCCGGTCGCAATCAGATCTGCGGGCTGTTCGTCGATTTGGGGGGAAATCCGGGCCGAAATCCTTCGAATTCGAGGAAAATTTGGCACCAAAAGCTGTGGGAAGGTGGGGGAATTGCAGATCAACACCAAAGGCAAGTTTCTATTGGAGCAAAACCACAAATAACTCAACAAATCGAGAGATCGATCCAAGGCCAATTTGGGGCTATTTTTTGGGAAAAATTTTTGGAAAATTTTTGGGCGAAATTGGTGGAATTGGGGTATGTGGGGGTCAAATCCGTGGCAACCAAAGAGCTGCTGATACCATATGATGTGGACTAAGTCCTTGGATGTGCCCGATCTTCACGGATTTGGATGGGATTCGTGGGGGAGGTGGATGAACACGAAGAACGTGGGTGGATGGCGGGGTGGATCGAAGATACAAACACAACACACACACACAACCGGTTGTTCTTCGTTGGCCCGATACACCAACCCAACGGAATTGCAAGAAAAAGACCCACAAGGAGTAGAATCCCTCACAAAAGGTTGGCAATAGCAATCGATAGAGTTCCAAAGAGGAAAAGAGTGCAAATAGATAGAATTGCAAAAGCAAAAGATCCAAAACACTAGAATTCCTAGAATGGAAGAGATCAATCGCCTAGAAGAGTAGATAACTTCGTAGATTCGTAGATCTAGAAGGGTTTCCCGCGGGAAGGAGCATAGCTCATGTTTTCTCTTACATCAAGTCTAAATCTCAGATCTGAGCCAACTAGGCTATATATAGTGGGTGGGGCGAAGGGGTAAGTCACAACTAAAAGTGCTGTTGTGCTGAAGTTCGATGGGGCGGAAGTTCCGGTCAACTTGGGCGGAAGTTCCGGCCAGGGGCGGAAGTTCCGGTCTGGACGGGCGGAAGTTCCGGTCGGGGCGGAAGTTCCGGCCAAGTTCCGGCCTTGTTCCGGAATTGCGCCATTGTCCCGCAGTAACATCCAGGGGGGTTTTCGCCGACTTTCGGAACTTGGGCGGAACTTGGGCGGAAGTTCCGGTGGGCGGAAGTTCCGGCCTGATCCTATCTTCTGGGCGCTGGAAGGCATCTGGAGGGAATCTGGAAGGCATCTGGGCGGAAGTTCCGGTCCTGGAGGGCGGAAGTTCCGGCCTGGCAGCGGTAGCTCCAACTTCGTCATTTCCAGCTCTCTCTCCATTGGCTTGGTCTTCATGGCTCGCTTCTTGGTCGATGTACCTGATTGAACATAGGGTATTGGCATGAAGTAGCAAGCCATCCAAAGGGGTGTCGAAGGAGTACGTGGAGAGGAGCGAATTCACCTCATCATGTAGAGCTTTAACTCGGGCTCGCGTCATTGGTCCACTTGGGGGACTTGTTGGTCTTGGTGTAGCGACGTCGGTGAGCGGGGCTACATCAGTGCGGGCACTATTAGTACTGATGCGGGGTGGCCTTCGGTCACCTCCACACCAAGACCAACAAGTCCCCCAAGTGGACCGATGACACGAGCCCGAGTCAAAGCGCTACATGATGAGGTGAACTCGCTCCTCACCACCCTTGATCTTGGTACACCTTTGGATGGATTGCTACCTCATGCCGACGTGTTATGTGTCATTAGGTACAAGGAGCATCAAGGTCACCAAGAGGAGGATACGCCATGGTCAAAGGGAGGAGAGGAGCAGCTGGACAAGAAAATGGACACGAAGATGGACATGGAGCTGGACAGGAAGTCGCCCGAAGAGCGCAAGGAAGAGAAGACGGACGGCCGGTCCAGAACCCGGTCAGACCGGCTCCCTGACCGGATCACCCGGTCCACAGCCCGGTCTGACCGGCCTCCTGACCGGGCCGCCCGGTCAGAAACCGGGATTCGCGCTCGTGACATCCGGGCACCATCCAGGGGACTTGGAGCCTCGTCCGGTCACCGCCCGGTCCCAGGCCCGGTCTGAAACCGGCCTGCCCGGTCACAGGCCCGGTCTGACCGCCCCCCTGACCGGGCGCCCGGTCACAGGCCCGGTCTGACCGGCCTCCTGACCAGCCTGCGCGACTTAAGTTATATTTTCGGCCCGAACTTACCTTTTCGGCCTGTGACGCCTTGTAAGACTATATAAGCACCCCAAGCACCCCTTTAGCTCTTTAGACTTGTTTTGAACTCAAACCTAAATTTGAGCTTAGTCTCCCTTGGGTATCATCCCTCTGTAATCAAGGCCATCCTTGTTGTTGATTTGGATATTGTTGAGTGAGATTCTAGTACAAGCTACTCTCTCTCCCTCACCAATCCCCTTTTCTCCAACACCAATCTCTCACCGGGAATTCTGCCGCGTGCCTCTTCCGGGTGATTCTATTGGCGTGGTCCATCGAGCCACGGGGGTAAGTATTGGGTGTATCGGGTTGGTGTGCGTGCGTGAGTCTCGGAGTTCCTCGTGTTCGTCGTGTTCTTCGTGTTCCTCGCGTTTTCCCATCTCCCCTCTTGGTTTCGAAGTCAATCCGCGAGATCGGGCCACACACGGGGTCTTAGACCTCATCATATGGTATCAGCAGCTCTTGGTTACCGCGGATTTGACCTCCCACCCACCCGATTTCGTCCCTAGAAAATTTTCCAAAAAATCCCCAAAAATAGCCCTAAATTGCCTCTTGACCGATCTGTGATTTGGTTGCGTTTTGAGTGGTTTTGGTCCGTGGATCTGGTGTTGTTGTGCTTGATCTACTATTTCCCCAACTTTTAGCCTCCAATTCCATCGTTTCCCCTCGATTTGGTCGATTTGGCTTGGTTTTCGTGAAGAACAGGAGAGAGAAAGCTTCATCCCGAGCAATCCGGTTGAGCAGCCGGTCAACCGGGCCCACGACCGGCCGAGCCGGCCCAGCACCCGGTCAACCGGGCGGCAAACCGGGCAAGCCGGTCCAGCAGCCGGTCCAACCGGGCCTCCGACCGGGCGACGCAACGCCACTCCTTCGACCTCGTCTTCCGGCGATCTCCACCACCACCACCACCACCACCACCATCATCGCAGGTATAACTTGCAGGTCACCTTGTAACCCCTCTTCCTTTTGCGATCTATCCCATCGAGCATTGCTTGTCTAGTGTTGCAAGACATTGCACGTGGCCCCGCATTGTGAGGTGTGTGTGTCGCGTTGAGTAAGGCACCCAAGCAAACACTCGTGTGGCAAGATAGCAAAAGCGAGGCTAACGCTAACATAGTGCGTCAAAAAGCCCCAAAAACACAAAAAGAGTGCGAGTAGCACCATACATCCATACATCCATACATCCATACGCCCATACATACAAAGTGTCCACGTGCCACCAAAGATACAAACGAGTGCAAGTGCCGCCATATACAAAAGAGAAAAAGCTTTTAAGCAAAGAGAGATAGGAGAAGAGAGGCCACGTGTGAATCTTGTTGTCTCTTCCTTTGCAACCAAAGCTTTGGCTCTCCTTGTGTTAGTGTGACACCGAGCACTTATACATACACTTTTCCGCTCACTTTTGGTTGCACTAACCCCTCTTATCTCGTGTGTGTGTTCCACAACTTTTTCCGTGTTTATAGTGATCTTCACATTGACATTTGGCTTTTTGGACCTCACCCACTTTTAACAACATACTCGATCTTGGATTTGTCTTTTGGCTTTCCACAACACTCGCCTAACACCATATTTGCTAGCTTTTGCGTGTGGTTTTGCGTGTGTCCCCGATACACTTGATCTTGCTTTCGGTTTGGTGGATTGCCTCAATACTATCTTACCTTGGTAAGAGTGCGAGGTAGTCTCCTTCCACTAACATACACAACATAGTTCTTGTCTTTGCATCATGGATAGGAACGGCGATACCAATAGGGATGAAGAGATCCTTCGCAACACCGAGAGGTTGGCTACTCAACACAACCTATGGACGCAACGACAAGAGTTCAAGGAGCAACTCTCCCTCTTCGAGACGCGCATCGATGAGCAATACGATGAAGTGGCTCACAACTTCTCCACCGTGAACCACGACTTGGCCCTTCTTCGTGAAGCTACGGACAACTTGAATGGCCAAATGGCGGCCAATGATGCCAACATGGAGCGGCGCATGGATAGCCTCGAGCGCGCCATCACCAACTTGGGTCGCCATCGTCGACACCGCTCTACTTCCTCTTCATCAAGCTCTTCCTCAAGGCATGAAGACCATTACTCTCATGGTGGCCTTTCATCCCCAAGCTCTTCTTCAAGGCGTGAAGACCATCATCGACCTCATCGCTCACATGCTCGTCATGAAGACTCCCGCTCCAACTCTAGGCGTGGAGAAATACATCGCCGTGCGCGTCCACATGAGCGTCCTCCACAAGCTCAAGACCAAGATCCTCAAGATCCACCTCGACGAGATCTTCGTCGCCACCCTCACCATGACCAACGTGGACGAGGAGAGCCTCACCATGATCAAGATGAGAGACCCAACCTTGAGCATCGCCCTCAACCGCGACAAGATCTTCAACCACATCCTCACCGTGAACCAAGTGAAGCAAGTGTTCAACTCCAACGCCAACCCAATGCTATGGTTGGCCGTAGAAGACCTCCTATTCCACCTCTAGCCGCAAGAGTTGACGGCGCCCCTCCTCGTAGAAGAAACTTGGAGGATGAAGAGAACATGTATGGCAAGCTCAAGTTCAACATGCCCAAGTTCAAAGGTGAAGATGACGCCGAAGCGTACCTCTCATGGGCACTCAAGGTGGACAAGATCTTCCGCATCCACAACTACTCCGGTGCCAAGAAAGTGGCTATGGCATCACTCGAGTTTGAAGACTACGCCAACACTTGGTGGGAGCAAGTCCTCACTCTTCGAGAAGAGAAGGGTGAACCTCCTATTGACACTTGGGAAGATATGAAGAAGGAGATGCATGCTCGCTTTGTCCCAAAGCACTACATGAAAGACCTCTTCAACAAGCTCCAAAAGTTGAAGCAAGGCACCAAAACCGTTGAGGAGTTCTACAAGGAGATGGAGCTTACTATGATGCGAGCCAACATCCAAGAATCCGAGGAGCAAACCATTGCTCGCTTCTTCAATGGCCTTACTTATCCCATCAAGAGGATTGTCGAGTTCCAACCCTACTCCAACATGGTTGAGTTAGTCCACCAAGCATCGAAGGCCGAGCGCCAAGTGATTGAGGACATCAAGTACTCCAAGGCCAAGTCCTATTTCTCCACCAAGCTCGCTACATCGACTCCTCCTACTTCATCAACTCCTTATGCTACAAGTGCCAAGGCCGACGCATCCTCTACACCTTCCAAGAAGCCGACTATCCAAAGTCGAATGAAGCAAACGGTCTCCTCCACCGCCTCCTCTAAGGCATCCACGGGACCCTCTAGTGTCACTTGCTTCAAGTGTGGCACCCAAGGTCACAAATCATTTGAGTGCAAGAACACCAAGGTCATGATCACTATGGAGAACGGTGACATCGAGACTCTTGATGAGGATGAATATGAAGCCCTTGTGCAAGCCGCCGTGGCAAGTGAAGAAGCTTATGAGCAAGAAAGTGGAGAAGATCCTCTCTTATGTGAACATGACCCAAGTCCCTCACTTGTGGTCACAAGGGTGCTAACCACACAACCTCATGATATGGAAGAACAACGGTGCAACATCTTCCAAACCCGTGCCGGAATTGGTGGCAAGTCTATCAAGGTCATCATCGATGGTGGAAGTTGCCACAACCTTGCGAGCACCGAGTTGTGTGAGAAGCTCCACCTCACTCTCCGCAAGCATCCTCACCCCTACCATATCCAATGGTTGAGCGACAAGGGCAACGTCAAGATACAACATACCGTCACCGTCAACTTCAAGATCGGCCCTTATGAGGACACCATCGAGTGTGACGTGGTACCCATGACGGTGTGCCACATGTTGCTTGGCCGCCCTTGGCAATATGACAAGAAGGCTATACATGATGGACTCTCCAACACATACACCTTCAAGGTCAACGACAAGAAGTTCGAGTTGCGCCCGATGACTCCTAGCCAAATCATCGCGGATAATGCGAAGGCTTTAGCGAGGGCACAACTCCGCACCCACCATAGTGAGATGAGAGGAGAGGGAGCGACCCACCACAAAGAGAGTGAGCGCCACAAGCCATACATGAGTGAGCCCAAGAGTGTCCTTCTAGCCACCAAGAGTGAGTGGAGAGAGCTCCAAGAGAACCCATCCACCATATTGCACTATGTGCTCATATGCAAGGGACCCTCGTCGGTGACTAACGACTTGACCAACATTCCTCCATCTTTGTTGTCTCTTTTGCAGAATTCCAAGATGTCTTCCCCGACGAGCTCCCTCATGGACTACCACCACTCCGAGGTATAGAACACCGCATCGACCTCATACCCGGCGCTCCGCTCCCAAACCGTGCCGCCTACCGCACCAACCCCGAAGAGACCAAGGAGATCAACCGCCAAATTCAAGATCTCCTCGCCAAAGGGTACGTCCGAGAAAGCCTTAGCCCTTGTGCGGTTCCCGTGATTCTTGTGCCTAAACCGGATGAGACGCAACGGATGTGTATGGATTGTCGCCCCATCAATGCCATTACCGTCCGTTACCGCCATCCCATTCCGCGTTTAGATGATATGCTTGATGAACTTAGTGGTGCCACGATTTTCTCTAAAGTCGATTTGCGTAGTGGTTACCATCAAATCCGCATGGCTATTGGTGATGAATGGAAAACGGCATTCAAGACCAAACTTGGTCTCTATGAATGGCTCGTTATGCCTTTCGGTCTTTCCAATGCACCATCTACTTTCATGCGCCTCATGAATCACATCTTGCGTCCTCTCATTGGCAAGAGCGTGGTTGTCTACTTCGATGATATTCTTATTTATAGCAAAAACCTCGAGGACCATGTGCAACATGTGAGAGAAGTCTTGTGCATCTTGCGAAATGAAAAGCTTTATGCTAACCTCCCTAAATGCACATTTGCTCAAAAGAAGTTGGTTTTTCTTGGTTTCGTGGTTTCCGCTAATGGGATTGAAGTTGATTCTTCCAAGGTGGAGGCCATCCATAATTGGCCTACCCCTACAAATGTTGGCCAAGTCCGAAGCTTCCATGGACTTGCCGGGTTTTACCGCCGCTTTGTCAAAGACTTTAGCACCATTGCTTGCCCTTTGAATGAGCTTACCAAGAAGAATGTTCCGTTTCTTTGGGGCAAGGCCCAACAAAATGCTTTTGATGAGTTGAAGAAACGTCTTACCGAAGCTCCACTTCTTGTTCTTCCAAATTTTGCCAAAACTTTTGAGATTGAGTGTGATGCAAGTGGACTTGGTATTGGCGGTGTTCTTATGCAAGAGGGCAAACCCGTGGCATACTATAGTGAGAAGTTGGATGGCGCACGCCTCAACTATCCTATATATGACAAGGAGCTCTACGCTTTGGTTCGTGTTCTTGAAGTTTGGCAACATTACCTTTGGCCAAAAGAGTTTATCATTCATTCCGACCACGAGTCCTTGAAATATTTGAAAAGCCAACACAACTTGAACAAACGACATGCAAAATGGGTCGAGTTCATTGAGTCCTTCCCATATGTGATCAAATACAAGAAGGGCAAGGACAATGTTGTGGCGGATGCTCTTTCCCGCAAAAACACCCTTTTGCTAACTCGTTTGGATTTTCATGTTTTGGGACTTGAAGAGATCAAAGAACTCTATCCTTCCGATTCTTTCTTTGCTCCCATTTTTGAGAAGTGCTCCGTTGAGCGAGGAGTGGATGATTTCTATTTGCATGATGGCTATTTGTTTAAAGCTAACAAGATTTGCATCCCCGAGTCTTCGCTTCGAAAATTGCTTTTGCAAGAGTCACATGGAGGAGGTCTTATGGGTCACTTTGGTCGAGAAAAGACATATGCCATGCTCTCAACCCACTACTATTGGCCAAGAATGTACCGCGACGTCGAACGCCTTTGCCGCCGGTGCACCACATGCTTACAAGCTAAGTCTACCTCCAATCCCTATGGTCTTTATACCCCTTTGCCTATTCCACATGCACCATGGACCGATATTAGCATGGATTTTGTTCTAGGATTGCCTCGCACTAAGCATGGTCATGATTCTATATTCGTGGTAGTGGATAGATTCTCTAAGATGGCTCATTTCATACCTTGCCATAAGAGCGACGATGCTTCACACATTGCTTCATTGTTTTTCAGGGAAATCGTTCGCCTACATGGAGTACCACAAAGCATTGTGTCGGATCGAGACGTCAAGTTCATGAGTTATCTTTGGAAGACGCTCATGGCAAAGTTTGGAGTGAAGCTCTTATTCTCATCATCATCGCACCCGCAAACGGACGGCCAAACGGAAGTGGTCAATCGAAGCCTCTCCACCCTCCTACGCATCCTCGTGAAGAAAAACTTGAAGTCATGGGAGGAATGCATCCCACACGCGGAGTTCGCCTACAACCGCGCCAAGCACTCGACTACATCAAGGAGTCCATTCATGGTCGTCTACGGGTTTGAGCCGCTCACGGCACTCGACATACTACCACTTCCCCTTCATGAGCGGACGAACATGGACTTCGCCAAGCGCGCCGCCGACGTGAAGAAACTTCATGAAGAAACAAGAGCTACCATTCAAGAACATGTGCTTCGTCAAGCTACCCGCCTCAACGCCAAGAAGAAGGAAAGGATATTTCAAGAAGGAGACCTCGTTTGGATACACCTCCGGAAGGAAAGGTTCCCTCGTGAGCGCGACTCCAAGCTCAAGCCAAGAGGAGATGGTCCCTTCAAGGTTCTCAAACGCATCAACAACAATGCTTACGTCATCGACATCCCCACCTCCAAGTACTTGGTGAGCAACACCTTCAACGTTGCGGACTTGTCGCCATATCATGAAGATGAAGAGGAACAAGAGTCGAGGACGACTCTTTCCCAAGGGGGGGGGGAGATGATGCGGGGTGGCCTTCGGTCACCTCCACACCAAGACCAACAAGTCCCCCAAGTGGACCGATGACACGAGCCCGAGTCAAAGCGCTACATGATGAGGTGAACTCGCTCCTCACCACCCTTGATCTTGGTACACCTTTGGATGGATTGCTACCTCATGCCGACGTGTTATGTGTCATTAGGTACAAGGAGCATCAAGGTCACCAAGAGGAGGATACGCCATGGTCAAAGGGAGGAGAGGAGCAGCTGGACAAGAAAATGGACACGAAGATGGACATGGAGCTGGACAGGAAGTCGCCCGAAGAGCGCAAGGAAGAGAAGACGGACGGCCGGTCCGTAACCCGGTCAGACCGGCTCCCTGACCGGATCACCCGGTCCACAGCCGGTCGACCGGCCTCTGACCGGGCCGCCCGGTCAGAAACCGGGATTCGCGCTCGTGACATCCGGGCACCATCCAGGGGACTTGGAGCCTCGTCCGGTCACCGCCCGGTCCCAGGCCCGGTCTGAAACCGGCCTGCCCGGTCACAGGCCCGGTCTGACCGCCCCCCTGACCGGGCGCCCGGTCACAGGCCCGGTCTGACCGGCCTCCTGACCAGCCTGCGCGACTTAAGTTATATTTTCGGCCCGAACTTACCTTTTCGGCCTGTGACGCCTTGTAAGACTATATAAGCACCCCAAGCACCCCTTTAGCTCTTTAGACTTGTTTTGAACTCAAACCTAAATTTGAGCTTAGTCTCCCTTGGGTATCATCCCTCTGTAATCAAGGCCATCCTTGTTGTTGATTTGGATATTGTTGAGTGAGATTCTAGTACAAGCTACTCTCTCTCCCTCACCAATCCCCTTTTCTCCAACACCAATCTCTCACCGGGAATTCTGCCGCGTGCCTCTTCCGGGTGATTCTATTGGCGTGGTCCATCGAGCCACGGGGGTAAGTATCGGGTGTATCGGGTTGGTGTGCGTGCGTGAGTCTCGGAGTTCCTCGTGTTCGTCGTGTTCTTCGTGTTCCTCGCGTTTTCCCATCTCCCCTCTTGGTTTCGAAGTCAATCCGCGAGATCGGGCCACACACGGGGTCTTAGACCTCATCAAGTACACTATGCATGAGGCTTGCAACTTGTAAGATATAATTTACATGATACATATGCTTTATTACTACCGTTGACAAAATTGTTTCATGTTTTCAAAATCAAAGCTCTAGCACAAATATAGCAATCGATGCTTTTCCTCTATGGAGGACCATTCTTTTACTTTCAATGTTGAGTCAGTTCACCCATTTCTCTCCACCTCAAGAAGCAAACACTTGTGTGAACTGTGCATTGATTCCTACATACTTGCTTATTGCACTTATTATATTACTCTATGTTGACAATATCCATGAGATATACATGTTACAAGTTGAAAGCAACCGCTGAAACTTAATCTTCTTTTGTGTTGCTTCAATGCTTTTACTTTGAATTATTGCTTTATGAGTTAACTCTTATGCAAGACTTATTGATGCTTGTCTTGAAGTGCTATTCATGAAAAGTCTTTGCTATATGATTCACTTGTTTACTCATGTCATATACATTGTTTTGATCGCTGCATTCACTACATATGCTTTACAAATAGTATGATCAAGATTATGATGGCATGTCACTCCAGAAATTATCTGTGTTATCGTTTTACCTGCTCGGGACGAGCAGAACTAAGCTTGGGGATGCTGATACGTCTCCGACGTATCGATAATTTCTTATGTTCCATGCCACATTATTGATGTTATCTACATGTTTTATGCACACTTTATGTCATATTCGTGCATTTTCTGGAACTAACCTATTAACAAGATGCCGAAGTGCCAGTTGCTGTTTTCTGCTGTTTTTGGTTTCAGAAATCCTAGTAAGGAACTATTCTCGGAATTGGACGAAATCAACGCCCAGGGGCCTATTTTGCCACGAAGCTTCCAGAAGTCCGAAGACGAAACGAAGTGGGGCCACAGGGTGCCCAAACCCTAGGGCGGCGTGGCCCCCCTTGGCCGCGCCGGCCTATGGTGTGGGGCCCCTGTGCCCCCTCCTGACTTGCCCTTCCGCCTACTTAAAGCCTCCGTGACGAAACCCCCAGTACCGAGAGCCACGATACGGAAAACCTTCCAGAGACGCCGCCAACGCCGATCCCATCTCGGGGGATCCAGGAGATCGCCTCCGGCACCCTGCCGGAGAGGGGAATCATCTCCCGGAGGACTCTACGCCGCCATGGTCGCCTCCGGTGTGATGTGTGAGTAGTCTACCCCTGGACTATGGGTCCATAGCAGTAGCTAGATGGTTGTCTTCTCCCCATTGTGCTATCATTGTCGGATCTTGTGAGCTGCCTAACATGATCAAGATCATCTATCTGTAATTCTATATGTTGCGTTTGTTGGGATCCGATGAATAGAGAATACTTGTTATGTTGATTATCAAAGTTATATCTATGTGTTGTTTATGATCTTGCATGCTCTCCGTTACTAGTAGATGCTCTGGCCAAGTAGATGCTTGTAACTCCAAGAGGGAGTATTTATGCTCGATAGTGGGTTCATGCCTGCATTGACACCTGGGACAGTGACAGAAAGTTCTAAGGTTGTGTTGTGTTGTTGCCACTAGGGATAAAACATTGATGCTATGTCTAAGGATGTGTTGTTGATTACATTACGCACCATACTTAATGCAATTGTCTGTTGCTTTGCAACTTAATACTGGAGGGGGTTCGGATGATAACCTGTGATGAGGTCTAAGACCCAATTTGTGGCCCAATCTTGCGAAATCGACCCAAAATCAAAAGGGGAAAAGTGGAGGAACGAAGAACGAGACGAACACGATGAACACACACGCACCCAAACCCGATACAATCGATTTACACTCCCATGGCTCGACAAACCACGCCGGTAGAATCACACTAGGAGAGACCAAGAGGTTGAATCCCGGTGTGAGAGATCGGTGTTGTAGACGAACACTTGTGCGGGAGAGAGAGTGGTTAAACTAGAATCTCACACACAACTATTAATCTCAACAAGAGTAGCCTTGATGAAACACAGGAGATAATCCCCAATATGAGCTAAGCTCTAAGAATTATCCAAGTCTATGTCTAACCCTAGCAAATGAGGAGTACGGGGATACAAATAGCTCAGATCTGAGTCAAGGGTAATTTGGGCAAAGGCTAAATAAGTTACAACTGCTAGATAGCGAATGGACGGTTCAGATTTGAAGACATTCGCGCACGGGCGGTACCAATGGGCGGAGGTACCGGTGGAGGTACCGGAAAAACGTCCATTTCGAACCAAAGTTTCCAGGGTACTTGGACCCCTGAGCGGTACCCTGGCCGGTACCTTGGCCGGTGGTACCGGCCTCCTCATCCTTCCCGCGGGGCAGCCTTGGAGGCTCCGCTCGGCGCCCGCCGGTAGTACCGGCCAGGAGGGGCCGGTACTACCGGTCTTCCCTCCACGCGCGCGGCCAAGGGTGGAGGCTCCGGCCCCTCATGGCCTGGAGGCTCCGGCCTCCTTTTCCCTGGAGGCTCCACCCTCCTCTTCTCTTTCTCTTGTTCCTTTCTCTTCCTTTCTTCTTCTTCCTTCTTTCTTTCTTCTTCTTTTAGTCCATAAGCTTTAGCTTCTTCTCCCTTGATGAATGGTGTCTCCTCTCCCTCGTATCCTTGATGATCCTTGTACCTAATAACACATAGAGTGTCGGCATGAGGTAGCATTCCGTCCAACGGTGTGTCAAGGTCAAGAGCAGCGAGGATAGAGTTCACCTTATCGTGTAGCGCTTTAACTCGGGCTCGTGTCATCGGTCCACTTGGGGGACTTGTTGGTCTTGGTGTAGCGACGTCGGTGACCGGGGCTACATCATCTCCCCCCCCTTGGGAAAGAGTCGTCCTCGACTCTTGCATCTCCTCATCTCCATGATAGGGTGACAAGTCCGAGACGTTGAACGTGTTGCTCACCAAGTACTTGGATGTCGGTATGTCGATGACGTAAGCGTTGTCGTTGATGCGTTTGAGGACTTTGAAGGGGCCATCTCCTCTTGGCTTGAGCTTGGAGTTGCGCTCATGAGGGAACCGTTCCTTCCGGAGGTGGATCCAAACGAGGTCTCCTTCTTCGAATATCCTTGCCTTCTTCTTGGCGTTGATGCGGTTGGCTTGACGAAGGACATGTTCTTGTATGGTTGCCCTTGTCTCTTCATGTAGTTTCTTGACGGCGGCGGTGCGCTTGTCGAAGTCCATGTTGATGCGCTCGTGGAGGGGAAGCGGAAGTATGTCGAGTGCCGTGTAAGGTTCGAAGCCATAGACGACCATGAAGGGGCTCCTTGACGTAGTCTTGTGCTTGGCGCGGTTGTAGGCGAACTCCGCGTGGGGAAGGCACTCCTCCCATGACTTCAAGTTCTTCTTCACGAGGATGCGTAGGAGGGTGGAGAGGCTTCGATTGACCACTTCCGTTTGGCCGTCCGTTTGCGGGTGCGATGATGATGAGAACAAGAGCTTGACTCCAAACTTCGCCATGAGCGACTTCCAAAGATAACTCATGAACTTGACGTCTCGATCCGACACAATGCTTTGTGGTACTCCATGTAGGCGAACGATTTCCCTGAAAAACAATGAAGCAATGTGTGAAGCATCGTCGCTCTTATGGCAAGGTATGAAATGAGCCATCTTAGAGAATCTATCCACTACAACAAATATGGAATCATGACCATGCTTAGTGCGAGGCAAGCCTAGAACGAAATCCATGCTAATATCGGTCCATGGTGCATAAGGAATAGGCAATGGCATGTAAAGACCATAAGGGTTGGAGGTAGACTTAGCTTGTAAGCATGTTGTGCACCGACGGCAAAGGCGCTCCACATCTCGCTTCATCTTTGGCCAATAGTAGTGGGTTGAGAGCATGGCATATGTCTTGTCACGGCCAAAGTGCCCATAAGACCTCCTCCATGAGACTCTTGCAAAAGCAATTTTCGAAGCGAAGACTCGGGAATGCAAATCTTGTTAGCTTTGAACAAATAGCCATCATGCAAATAGAAATCATCCACTCCTCGCTCAACGGAGCACTTCTCAAAAATGGGAGCAAAGAAAGAATCGGAAGGATAGAGTTCTTTGATCTCTTCAAGTCCCAAAACATGAAAATCCAAACGAGTTAGCAAAAGGGTGTTTTTGCGGGAAAGAGCATCCGCCACAACATTGTCCTTGCCCTTCTTGTATTTGATTACATATGGGAAGGACTCAATGAACTCGACCCATTTTGCATGTCGTTTGTTCAAGTTGTGTTGGCTCTTCAAATATTTCAAGGACTCATGGTCGGAATGAATGATAAACTCTTTTGGCCAAAGGTAATGTTGCCAAACTTCAAGAACACGAACCAAAGCGTAGAGCTCCTTGTCATATATAGGATAGTTGAGGCGTGCGCCATCCAACTTCTCACTATAATATGCCACGGGTTTGCCCTCTTGCATAAGAACGCCGCCAATACCAAGCCCACTTGCATCACACTCAATCTCAAAAGTTTTTGCAAAATTTGGAAGAACAAGGAGGGGAGCTTCGGTAAGGCGTTTCTTCAACTCATCAAAAGCATTTTGTTGGGCCTTGCCCCAAACAAACGGAACATTCTTCTTGGTAAGCTCATTCAAAGGGCAAGCGATGGTGCTAAAGTCTTTCACAAAGCGGCGATAAAACCCGGCAAGTCCATGGAAGCTTCGGACTTGGCCAACATTTGTAGGGGTAGGCCAATTATGGATGGCCTCCACCTTGGAAGAATCAACTTCAATCCCATTAGCGGAAACCACAAAACCAAGAAAAACCAATTTGTTTTGAGCAAAGGTGCATTTGGGGAGGTTAGCATAAAGCTTTTCATTGCGCAAGATGCACAAGACCTCTCTCACATGTTGCACATGGTCCTCGAGGTTTTTGCTATAAATAAGAATATCATCGAAGTAGACAACCACGCTCTTGCCAATGAGAGGACGCAAGATGTGATTCATGAGGCGCATGAAAGTAGATGGTGCATTGGAAAGACCGAAAGGCATAACGAGCCATTCATAGAGACCAAGTTTGGTCTTGAATGCCGTTTTCCATTCGTCACCAATAGCCATGCGGATTTGATGGTAACCACTACGCAAATCGACTTTAGAGAAAATCGTGGCACCACTAAGTTCATCAAGCATGTCATCTAAACGCGGAATGGGATGGCGGTAACGGACGGTAATGGCATTGATGGGGCGACAATCCATACACATCCGTTGCGTCTCATCCGGTTTAGGCACGAGGATCACGGGAACCGCACAAGGGCTAAGGCTTTCACGGACATACCCTTTGGCGAGGAGATCTTGAATTTGACGGTTGATCTCCTTGGTCTCTTCGGGGTTGGTGCGATAGGCGGCACGGTTTGGGAGCGGAGCGCCGGGTATGAGGTCGATGCGGTGTTCTATGCCGCGGAGTGGTGGTAGTCCATGAGGGAGCTCGTCGGGGAAAACGTCTTGAAATTCCTGCAAAAGAGACAACAAAGACGGAGGAATGTTGGTTAAGTCGTTAGTTTCCGATGACGGTCCCTTGCAAATTAGCACGTAGTGCAATATGGTGGATGGGTTTGCTTGTACTTCTCTCCACTCGCTTTTGGTGGCTAGGAGGACGCTCGTTCGCTCACTCATATATGGCTTGTGGCGCTCACTCTCCATTTGGTGGGTCGCTCCCTCACCTCTCAACTCACTATGGTGGGTGCGGAGTTGTGCCCTCGCTAAAGCCTTCGCATTATCCGCGATGATTTGGCTAGGAGTCATCGGGCGCAACTCGAACTTTTTGTCGTTGACCTTGAAGGTGTAAGTGTTGGAGAGTCCATCATGTATAGCCTTCTTGTCATATTGCCAAGGGCGGCCAAGCAACATGTGGCACACCGTCATGGGTACCACGTCACACTCGATGGTGTCCTCATAAGGGCCGATCTTGAAGTTGACGGTGACGGTATGTTGTATCTTGACGTTGCCCTTATCACTCAACCATTGGATATGGTAAGGGTGAGGATGCTTGCGGAGAGTGAGGTGGAGCTTCTCACACAACTCGGTGCTCGCAAGGTTGTGGCAACTTCCACCATCGATGATGACCTTGATAGACTTGCCACCAATTCCGGCACGGGTTTGGAAGATGTTGCACCGTTGTTCTTCCATATCATGAGGTTGTGTGGTTAGCACCCTTGTGACCACAAGTGAGGGACTTGGGTCATGCTCACATAAGAGAGGATCTTCTCCACTTTCTTGCTCATAAGCTTCTTCACTTTCCACGGCGGCTTGCACAAGGGCTTCATATTCATCCTCATCAAGAGTCTCGATGTCACCATTCTCCATAGTGATCATGACCTTGGTGTTCTTGCACTCAAACGACTTGTGACCTTGGGTGCCACACTTGAAGCAAGTGACACTAGAGGGTCCCGTGGATGCCTTAGAGGAGGCGGTGGAGGAGACCGTTTGCTTCATTCGACTTTGGATAGTCGTCTTCTTGGAAGGTGTAGAGGATGCGTCGGCCTTGGCACTTGTAGCATAAGGAGTTGATGTAGTAGGAGGAGTCGATGTAGTGAGCTTGGAGGAGAAATAGGACTTGGCCTTGGAGTACTTGATGTCCTCAATCACTTGGCGCTCGGCCTTCGATGCTTGGTGGACTAACTCAACCATGTTGGAGTAGGGTTGGAACTCGACAATCCTCTTGATAGGATAAGTAAGGCCATTGAAGAAGCGAGCAATGGTTTGCTCCTCGGATTCTTGGATGTTGGCTCGCATCATAGTGAGCTCCATCTCCTTGTAGAACTCCTCAACGGTCTTGGTGCCTTGCTTCAACTTTTGGAGCTTGTTGAAGAGGTCGGTCATGTAGTGTGCGGGGACAAAACGAGCATGCATCTCCTTCTTCATATCTTCCCAAGTGTCAATGGGAGGTTCACCCTTCTCTTCTCGGAGAGTGAGGACTTGCTCCCACCAAGTGTTGGCGTAGTCTTCAAACTCGAGTGATGCCATAGCCACTTTCTTGGCACCGGAGTAGTTGTGGATGCGGAAGATCTTGTCCACCTTGAGTGCCCATGAGAGGTAAGCTTCGGCGTCGTCTTCACCTTTGAACTTGGGCATGTTGAACTTGAGCTTGCCATACATGTTCTCTTCATCCTCCAAGTTTCTTCGGCGAGGACGGATGCCTTCCTCTCTTGCGGCTTGAGGTGGGAAAGGAGGTCTTCCCCGGCCAACCATAGCATTGGGTTGGCGTTGATAATGGACGCTAGCTTCACTTGGTTCACGGCGATGGTGTTGTTGAAGATCTTGTCGAGGTTGTCGACGAGGCTCATAGTTGGCTCTTTCATCTTGATCATGTTGTGGGTCTCCTCTTCCACGTTGGTCATGGCGAGGATGGCGTCGGAGATCTTGCCGAGGTTGAACTTGAGGACCTTGGTCTTGGGGTTGGTCGTCACGCCCATGGTGGGCATGGCGATCCGCTTGGTGACGATCTTGTTGTAGGACTTGGTCTTGTGGAGGACGCTCATGTGGACGAGCATGGAGATGTATTTCGCCGCGCCTAGAGTTGGAGCGAGAGTCTTCATGACGAGCATGTGGGCGATGAGGTCGATGATGGTCTTCATGCCTTGAAGAAGAGCTTGAGGACGAAAGGCCACCATGAGAGTAGTAATCTTGCAGCGAGCTTGATGATGATGAAGTAGAGCGGTGTCGGCGATGACGACCCAAGTTGGTGATGGCGCGCTCGAGGCTATCCATGCGCCGCTCCATGTTAGCATCATTGGCCGCCATTTGGCCATTCAAGTTGTCCGTAGCTTCACGAAGGAGAGCCAAGTCTTGGTTCACGGCGGAGAAGTTGTGAGCCACTTCATCGTATTGCTCATCGATGCGCGTCTCGAAGAGGGCTAGTTGCTCCTTGAACTCTTGGCGTTGTGTCCATAGGTTGTGTTGAGTAGCCAACCTCTCGGTGTTGCGGAGTACTTCTCCATCCCGTGATTCATCTCCGTTCCTATCCATGATGGCAAGACAAGAACTATGTTGTGTATGTTAGTGGAAGGAGACTACCTCACAATCTTACCGTTGTGTGATAGTATCGAGGTGATCAATCAAACCGAGAGCGAAACCAATTGTATCGGGCACACACACAAAAACACACGCAAAAGCTAGCAAATATGGTGGTAGGTGAGTATGGTGGAAAGCCAAGAGACGAAATCCGAAATCAAGTTTGTTGTTAAGAGTGGGTAAAATCCAAATATCGAATGTCAAAGCGATGATCACTAAAACACGGAAAAGATGTGGAACACACACACGAGATGAAAGGGGTTAGTGCGACCAAGGAATGAGCGGAAAGATGTAAGAAGCCCTTAACAAGGGTGCTCGGTGTCACACTAACACAATGAGAGACAAAGCTTTGGTTGCAACGGAGAGACAACAAGATTTACACGCGGCCTCTCTTCTCTTTTCTCTCTTTTGCTTAAAAGCTTTCCTCCTTTGTATTTGGTGGCACTTGACACTCGTTTGTATTTTGTGGCACTTGCACTCTTTTGCTCTTTTGTGTTTTGGCGGCTTTTGTCTCGCACTATGTTAGCTTAGCTTCGCCTTTGCTACTTTGCCACACGAGTTTTGCTTAAAAGCTTGACTCCACACTACACACACACCTCACAACGGGGCCACGTGCAATGTCTCGCAACACTAGTCAAGCAATGCTCGGGAGGTTAGATCGCAAAATGGAAAAGGATTTGCAAGTTATACCTAGATGGGGCGTAGGCGGTGATGAACACTCAACTTGCAATATGGTGGGTGGATCAAGAGTACGTTTGCAAGCTCGGGGTGCCGAGAGTGTCGTCGCTTGCTTCGGAGCTGCGGGTTAGTGTTACACAAAAGGCACTCAAACCGAATAAGCAAACACAAGGTAGGCGAGAAAAAGTTGGGTCAAACTAGCTTGGCGGTGGTGGTAGTGGTATGCCGGTGGTCTTGCGGTGGCGTTGGTGGTGGCGGTGGTGGTGGTGGTGCCGCGGCGGTGGTTACCGGTGATTTGGGGGAACGGCGGTGTTGGCCGGTGGTGGAGAGGGGGTGGTGGTGTTGGTCGGCGGCGGTGGGAGGAGGGGAGTGGTGGCCGGCTTGGGGAGGCGAGCGGTGGTGGCGGCTGGGTGGTGGGCGGTAGTGGTGGGTGGTAGTGGAGGCTGGAGCCTCCACCGTGCCTGCACTGGAGGTACCGCTCAGTGGTACCGCTCCTGCTTCTTCCCCACACGTGAAGTTGCCTGTTCTTCCCTTTTCTCTCTCCTGTTCTTGAGGAGCTCAAACCAAATCAACCCAAAACGAAGGAAACGATGAAGTTTGTGGATAGAAAGTGGAGGAAGTAGTAGATCAACACTAATAACACCGAATCAATGGACCAAAACCACTCAAAACTCAACAAAATCGCAGATCGGTCAAAAGGCAAATTAGGGCTATTTTTTGGGGATTTTTTGGGAAATTTTTTAGAGACGAAATTGGGTGGGTGGGGGGTCAAATTCGCGGTAACCTTGAGCTGCTGATACCATATGATGAGGTCTAAGACCCAATTTGTGGCCCAATCTTGCGAAATCGACCCAAAATCAAAAGGGGAAAAGTGGAGGAACGAAGAACGAGACGAACACGATGAACACACACGCACCCAAACCCGATACAATCGATTTACACTCCCATGGCTCGACAAACCACGCCGGTAGAATCACACTAGGAGAGACCAAGAGGTTGAATCCCGGTGTGAGAGATCGGTGTTGTAGACGAACACTTGTGCGGGAGAGAGAGTGGTTAAACTAGAATCTCACACACAACTATTAATCTCAACAAGAGTAGCCTTGATGAAACACAGGAGATAATCCCCAATATGAGCTAAGCTCTAAGAATTATCCAAGTCTATGTCTAACCCTAGCAAATGAGGAGTACGGGGATACAAATAGCTCAGATCTGAGTCAAGGGTAATTTGGGCAAAGGCTAAATAAGTTACAACTGCTAGATAGCGAATGGACGGTTCAGATTTGAAGACATTCGCGCACGGGCGGTACCAATGGGCGGAGGTACCGGTGGAGGTACCGGAAAAACGTCCATTTCGAACCAAAGTTTCCAGGGTACTTGGACCCCTGAGCGGTACCCCGGCCGGTACCTTGGCCGGTGGTACCGGCCTCCTCATCCTTCCCGCGGGTCAGCCTTGGAGGCTCCGCTCGGCGCCCGCCGGTAGTACCGGCCAGGAGGGGCCGGTACTACCTGATGCGGGGTGGCTTTCGGACACCTCCGCCTCAAGACCGTCAAGTGCAACCCCACCTATCGTCGACGCTACACCATGGCCAAAGAGTCCCCCAAGTGGACCTTCAACCCTAACCCACGCTACACGCGTCAAGGTGAACTCCTTCCTCTCGATACTCGACCTCGTAGATACCTTGAATGGAATGCTACCTCATGTCGGCATGTTATATGTCATTAGGTACAAGAGTCATCGAGGACCGGAGAGGAGGAACACCCATGGTGCAAGGAAGCGAGGGAAGGGAAGAGGAGCCATTCATCATGGTGCAAGGAAGAAGGAAGCAGAAGAAGGAGAAGGGCTCCAGCCGCCAGCCACGACAAGGCCGGCACTGCCGCCCCCACTTGGCCGGCACTGCCGGTGGGCGCACCCCGGCACTGCCGGCCCATCTTCCCCGGCACTGCCGGCCCCACCGGCACTGCCGCCCCGAACACACCGGCACTGCCGGCCCCACCGGCACTGCCGCCCCGAACACACCGGCACTGCCGGCCCCCTCGAAGTCAACTTCATCCCAACCGTTGATTTCTCATCTATGGACCAGGATAATTTATGTAATGCCCCTTTTACCCCTGGACGGATCTGGGCCTATATATACCTCTTCCCCCACCCCTTAGCTCTTTAGACAAGATGATAGCTTAAACATGAACTTGAGCTTTGTCTCCCTAGGGTTTCATCCCTCTGTAATCAAGGCAACCCTTGTTGTTGATTTGGATATTGTTGAGTGAGATTCTAGTGCAAGTCACTCTCTCTCCCTCACCAATCTCTTTTCTCCAACACCGATCTCTCACTCCGGGATTCTACCTCGCGTCTCTCCCGGGTTGATTCTATTGGCGTGGTCCATCGAGCCACGGGGGTAAGTATCGGTTGTATCGGGTTGGTGTGCGTGCGTGAGTCCTCGTGTTCTTCGTGTTCATCGTGTTCTTCGCGCTCTCCCACCTTTTCCCCTTTGGATTTCGGGTCAACCGCAAGATCGGGCCACACACGGGGTCTTAGACCTCATCATATGGCATCAGAGCCACAAACCAGGCTGTAGACCTCATCATATGGTATCTGAGCAAAGGTTGCCACGGATTTGACCCTCCGATTCCACCAATTTCGCCCAAAAAATTTCCCCAAAAAATTTTGCCCCAAAAATAGCTCGAATTTGGATCTCTGGATTTGTTGAGTTTTTTGTGGTTTTGGTCCACAGATCTGTTGTCTCTAGTGCTGATCTACATCTCCTCCAAATTTCACCGTCAAATTCCTTGTATATCTCCGTGAATCGACGATTTTCTGCTCAATTTTCCGCCCCGTGTTCGCGAGCTGTTCATCCTGTTCGAGCTCACCGGCAGTGCCGGCCCGTTCATACCGGCAGTGCCGGCGCTGGCCTCCATCTTCCACCTTCCGCTGCCCATCCATCGCCGCCTCCGCACAAGCAGCAGCAGCAGCGCTCGACCGCCCGCTCACCTCCGCTCGCCCGCCCGCCGCCGCTACAACACACGCGCGCAAGCACGCCAGGCCTCGCCACCAGCCGCCAGCCGCCCGCGCGCGCAAACCACCAGCCGCCGACCACCTCGCGCAGCTCCGCTCGCATCACCTGCCGCGCCGCTCCCTACCTCTGGCCCGCAGCGCCGCTCCACGCGCCCAGCCCCACACGCAGCAGCTCCACATCGCCTGGATCACCACGCAGCGCCCCAGGCCAAGTCCCACGCGCGCCCGCTCATCCGCGCAAGAATCAGCTAGCCGGCAGTGCCGCCCGAAGCCAACCGGCAGTGCCGCTGTGCGCACTCCGGCAGTGCCGCCCATCCCAACCCGGCAGTGCCGGCCACGGCCACGCCCTGTTCAATTTTTGCCCAATTCTGATCCAACTTTTTGCTCCAAATTTTGACAACTTTCCGGCGCCCGTTTGACTCCAAACTTTAACAACATCCTCCAACGACTCCACATAGTCTACGTCTAATTTTTGACGATTTTTGGAGCCCAACTTTTGACCGCTCGTTTTGACCCAACTTTTCGGGCATTGACATTTTTTTTTTTTTTGCTCGGTTTCCGATTTGGAGTGCATCGGTTGTCTATTTCGCTTCCGCGCCTACATCAACACCGCGACGACACCGTTGGCACCCCGGATTCCGGTGCAACTTCAACATCGTCATCCACACCACCACTTCGCCATCGCAAGTTCGTGTGCTTGACACCGCCTAACATCAATAGGTATAACTTGCCTCCCCTTGTAGCCCCGTTTCTTTCTTTGTGTACCTATCCCATTGAGAGTGGCTTTCCGAGTGTTGCGAAGCATTGCACAAGTGTCACGACCGTGAGAGGGTGTGTGTGTGCGTTGTGTTGAGCAAAGCTCCGAAGCAAGCTCGGTGAGAAAGATACACAAAAGAAGAAAGAGTGTGACATATATATAGAGAAAAAGAAAGCTTCTAAGCATAGAAAAAAAAAAAAAAAAAAAAGAGAAAAGGGAAAAGGAAATACAAAAAGAGTGTGTGTCCACCGATACAAAGGAGTGCAAAGCTTGTGAGCACTAAGAGAGAAAAGAGAAGAGTGGCATTTGTGCAAATCTTGTTGCTTCTCTCATATGCAACCAAGCTACGGTCTCTCTTGTGTTGGCGCGACACCGAGCTAATAGTCTTCGTTAGGACCATCTTGTTACTTGCTCACTTCCTTGGTCGCGCTAACCCCATTGTTCTTCCTTGTGTGTGTTTCCGTGTTTCCTTGATATAGATCACCGCTTTTGACATTTGACTTTGGATCTTACCCACATTTGACAATAGACATTTTCTTTGGTTCTTTTCGTTTGCTATCCACTTCCTAACCTACCACCATATTTGCTAGCTTTTGCGTGTGCCTTTGTGTGTGTGCCCGATACAATTGATTTTGACCTCGGCTTGTTGGATCGCCCCGATCTTATCACACCACGGTAAGATTGCGAGGTAGTGTTCTTCCACTAACATACACCATATACATACCATCGTGCTAACATGGATAGCGAAGATGAGGATACGGAGGAGTACACGGAGCACTCCGAGGAGGACACCTCCTCAAGAACCGCGGATGTGGAGGAACATGTGGAGCTCGACACCGACTATGGCTCCGCGAGCATCGCCAACATGACCGACATCGAGGAGCTCTACACCGACTTTGGCTCCGCGAGCATCACCGACATGACCGACATCGAGGAGCTCTACATCGACAATGGCTCCTCATGCATGGACGACATGTTGGAGCACCACCTTGAGGACGACATCGACGAGCTCTACATCGACAATGGCTCACCACTCATGGACGACATGATGGAGCAACGCCACGAGTACGACATCGACGCCATGGCGAAGCCTCACCTACGCTCCATGATGAGCAAAGACGATGCTCCCACGTACACCTACTTGACCAATGGAGCTACATATGAAGATAGAGGACCTCCACGATGGCGCCATCATATGGTTCACCAAGAGCGTCCTCAACATGAGCGTCATCGACACACTACTCCGAGCTCCACAAGGCACCACCATGAGCGTGCTTATGCACAAGATCGTCGACCTCAAGTACATCATATGGAGCATCAAGAGCGTCCCCAACATGATCGTCATCGACACTCTTCTCCAAGCTCCACAAGGCGCCGCAAGCAACATGCCAAGTCGCATGAGCCATCATCTAGGCATGGCAAGGACCGTCATCGACATATGTCACCACATGAGCTTCGCCGCCACAAGCCACTTCATGATCGCCATCGACCAACATCTTCCACGAGTCTTCGACGACACCACTCAAGCCATGGTGATGATGCACGAAGACGAGAGCCTCGACATGAAGGCGACAAACACCATGATAGGGTGTCCACCACTACAAGGACGGCAAGTACACATCGCGCATACCTTCCTCAAGAGGCGACTTCTACCTCTTGCGCCACCACCACAATGGCCCCTACCTCGTCACATGCCTATGGACTCCGGTGCTACAAGTGCAAGCAACAAGGCCACCCTCCACGGGAATGTCCCAATCTCCTATGTGAGGTGTGCAAGGCCAAGGGTCACGTGGCATGGCAATGCACAACGCCAAGCGCCAAGAAGCTCTACTTCGACGAGCTCAATGCACAAGTCTCCAAGATGCCTATCGCGCCCACACTTCAAGATGAAGATCGCCAAGGTCAACTCAAGGTTGATGTGGATTCGGGCCTAGCTCTCTACTACACCACGACGCCACCACTTGAGGACGACTTGGGAGGCGATGGAGTTGAGCATGGTGAGCATGGGATTCTCCCTTCACCTACGGAGGCGCATGGAGTTGAGATGGTTGAGCATGGGAACTTCCCTTCAACCAAGGAGGCGCATGGAGATGAGAAAGTCGAGCCTACTCCCATATGCTTGATTGATGAGTTGGTACCAATCCCATGTGAGCATGAGAGCCACCTAGCCCACTTGAGCGAGAGTGATAGTGAGTTGAGTGACTACTACTCCACATGTGAGTTTGAGTGCTTCCAATTGGAGGACATGAGTGATACACAAAGTGAGTTGAGAGAGGTAGATGGTAGGTCCATGGAGGACATCACATTTGCTAACACCTTAACCTCTCCCTCTTTGTTGTCTCCTTATGTTGCACTAGGTTCCGAGGAGGACGAGTTCCCGATCATGGAGACGATGTACATGGTGCATGACGACGATGATATCTCACCATGCTTGCTCCAAGATGGACATGTCGACCACATGGATCCTCCTACTTCCACCACACCTACTTCAAATGAGTCGCCCGACGAAGGTAACAACATAGGTGTTGGTGATGCCATGATCCCACTAGTGGACATGATGATTTATGAGCGCATGCATGATCTTGATGATCCATTTGCTACGTCACATGCTACTTTCATGTTCCCATGTGATACTTTGCTTGACAACATTGTTGATCATGTGGATTTGAGTGCTTGTGATACCTTGAACATGCCATGCTATGAGAGCTTTAATTTCTCCACCATTGCTTGCAACATGTCGACCACTTGCTCTTTACCATGTATTGCTTGCAATGACAATGATAATGATGACATTAGCTTCCGCATGCTTTGCCCTTCATGCTTACACCATTCCATGACCCTTGCATCCAAGATTGTGAACAATTGCTCTTTCTTATGCTTGGAATGCAAGAATGCTTATTTCGTTGTACATGAGATGGCCCCCATAGCTTTCTCAATTTTTGGTGATCATGAGTTACCACATGCTAGGAATGCACCTTCATGCCATTTGCACTATCGCCATGCATTTCATACTATCTTGCTTGACACTAATGGTGATGTGCACAAGTCTTGGAACATCATGATGGATGATGTGTTCCTCTACCATGCACATACGCTCTTTGTTTTGCTCATTCCATGTGTAGGTACCCGACCATCAACTTCCACCGCTACGGAGCATGAGCTCACGAAACGCGCAATTGAGAGCTACCCCATCACGGACGAGATACATGATCCAACCCATGGGATTCACGCCAAAGGGTATGTTCCCAAACGCCTTCGCCCTCGTGTGTTTCCGGCTTGTCTTGTCGAGCTTCCGGTTTGGACAAATGCCTCGTCACCTCTTTTGCTTCTTATGCAACATATCTTGACACATCTTGTTGGCACAATGGTTGTTGTATGTCTTGATGCTTTCATCATACACTTCGAGAATCTCAAGGACCATGTTATACATGTGAGAGACACCTTATGCATCTTGTGCCACTTGTCACACAAAAAGTTGCTCTTCTTCGGATTTCTCATTTCATCTATGGCATTTGCATTGGATTCTTCGACACTTGAGGATACCCATACTTGGTGCACACCAACCATACTTTCCCAAGCTAGAAGTCTCCATCACTTTGCCATTGCACATAACAATTTTGCCCAAAATTTTGCCACCGATACTTGCCTTTTGATTGTTCCATTTGTGTGGGACAATGCTACACATCACATTTTTGACACCTTACAAAGCAAACACTTACATGCACAAATTTTTGCCCTCCCACATTTTGGATACATCGACACTCTTTTGGTTCCCATTTTTGCCAAATGCCTCTTGGAGAAACGACTTGATGCTTCGTATTTGATTGAGAGCCTCTTGTTCGCCGATCACAAAATGGGCATCCACAAGCTTTCCATTTGCAAGTTGTTTTTCCCCGAGCTCTTCTTCGACCGCGACTTTATCCCTCTACCACAACATGGGAGAACCGTCATGGCCTACATCATCGTTGAGGAGGAACAAGAGTCGAGGACGACTCTTCCCCAAGGGGGGGGAGATGATGCGGGGTGGCTTTCGGACACCTCCGCCTCAAGACCGTCAAGTGCAACCCCACCTATCGTCGACGCTACACCATGGCCAAAGAGTCCCCCAAGTGGACCTTCAACCCTAACCCACGCTACACGCGTCAAGGTGAACTCCTTCCTCTCGATACTCGACCTCGTAGATACCTTGAATGGAATGCTACCTCATGTCGGCATGTTATATGTCATTAGGTACAAGAGTCATCGAGGACCGGAGAGGAGGAACACCCATGGTGCAAGGAAGCGAGGGAAGGGAAGAGGAGCCATTCATCATGGTGCAAGGAAGAAGGAAGCAGAAGAAGGAGAAGGGCTCCAGCCGCCAGCCACGACAAGGCCGGCACTGCCGCCCCCACTTGGCCGGCACTGCCGGTGGGCGCACCCCGGCACTGCCGGCCCATCTTCCCCGGCACTGCCGGCCCCACCGGCACTGCCGCCCCGAACACACCGGCACTGCCGGCCCCCTCGAAGTCAACTTCATCCCAACCGTTGATTTCTCATCTATGGACCAGGATAATTTATGTAATGCCCCTTTTACCCCTGGACGGATCTGGGCCTATATATACCTCTTCCCCCACCCCTTAGCTCTTTAGACAAGATGATAGCTTAAACATGAACTTGAGCTTTGTCTCCCTAGGGTTTCATCCCTCTGTAATCAAGGCAACCCTTGTTGTTGATTTGGATATTGTTGAGTGAGATTCTAGTGCAAGTCACTCTCTCTCCCTCACCAATCTCTTTTCTCCAACACCGATCTCTCACTCCGGGATTCTACCTCGCGTCTCTCCCGGGTTGATTCTATTGGCGTGGTCCATCGAGCCACGGGGGTAAGTATCGGTTGTATCGGGTTGGTGTGCGTGCGTGAGTCCTCGTGTTCTTCGTGTTCATCGTGTTCTTCGCGCTCTCCCACCTTTTCCCCTTTGGATTTCGGGTCAACCGCAAGATCGGGCCACACACGGGGTCTTAGACCTCATCACTACCGGTCTTCCCTCCACGCGCGCGGCCAAGGGTGGAGGCTCCGGCCCCTCATGGCCTGGAGGCTCCGGCCTCCTTTTCCCTGGAGGCTCCACCCTCCTCTTCTCTTTCTCTTGTTCCTTTCTCTTCCTTTCTTCTTCTTCCTTCTTTCTTTCTTCTTCTTTTAGTCCATAAGCTTTAGCTTCTTCTCCCTTGATGAATGGTGTCTCCTCTCCCTCGTATCCTTGATGATCCTTGTACCTAATAACACATAGAGTGTCGGCATGAGGTAGCATTCCGTCCAACGGTGTGTCAAGGTCAAGAGCAGCGAGGATAGAGTTCACCTTATCGTGTAGCGCTTTAACTCGGGCTCGTGTCATCGGTCCACTTGGGGGACTTGTTGGTCTTGGTGTAGCGACGTCGGTGACCGGGGCTACATCAACCTGAAGGTGGACTTTTTAGGCATAGATGCAGTTGGATGGCGGTCTATGTACTTTGTCGTAATGCCCAATTAAATCTCACTATACTCATCATGATATGTATGTGCATGGTCATGCCCTCTTTATTTGTCAATTGCCCAATTGTAATTTGTTCACCCAACATGCTGTTTGTCTTATGGGAGAGACACCTCTAGTGAACTGTGGACCCCGGTCCAATTCTCTTTACTGAAATACAATCTACTGCAATACTTGTTCTACTGTTTTCTGCAAACAATCATCTTCCACACAATACGGTTAATCCTTTGTTACAGCAAGCCGGTGAGATTGACAACCTCACTGTTTCGTTGGGGCAAAGTACTTTGGTTGTGTTGTGCAGGTTCCACGTTGGCGCCGGAATCCCTGGTGTTGCGCCGCACTACATCCCGCCGCCATCAACCTTCAACGTGCTTCTTGGCTCCTCCTGGTTCGATAAACCTTGGTTTCTTTCTGAGGGAAAACTTGCTGCTGTGCGCATCATACCTTCCTCTTGGGGTTCCCAACGAACGTGTGAGTTACACGCCATCAGTGTCCAGCTCCTCTTACTCCTTCTCTTCCATGCTTCCGTGACATCGGCCTTGCGTCCTCGGGTCTCCATGGCATCCTCTCTTCCCTCCGTACTTGTCGTCGAGTTCCTATCATCAAGGTATGACGGAGTATGAAGTAGTATATCGTTCCACATAGGCGATTGTAGGCACGCATAAAGGAGAAGATTCACCTTTGCGTGTCGTCTTGGCGATGAAGCATATGATGCGGTGAAGACCGAAGGTCGGGCTGCATCAGGAATTGTCGGGTAGTAAACTTAAACGTCAAAAATCTCAACCTTCCCGACGTTTTTTGGCAATTCTAAGAGTTCCGGAAGCCGCACAACAACGATTTTGACTGGATAGAACTTTTTCTCCCGGTGATTTTGACTGGTAAAACGTCGAAAACGGAGTTCGTATGCAAAAGTTACGCTCGGTTAAAGTTTGCGGTCGAAAACTGCCCAATTCGGACTAAAATCGACCTGACTAGTGGAAATCGGGTCAAACCCGACTAGGATGCGGATTTGCCTTTTTTTTTTTGCGATTTTTTTTCGCAACTTTTTTTTTTGCTCTTCTACTCACAAACGGAAGGCGGCGATTATCGGGACACGGATATGGACACAATAATGGTGGTGCGTGTATACGGATGTATATGGTGATGGCGGAAGTATATGGCAGGTGTATATGGCAATGGCGGAAGTATGTGGCAGGTGTATATGGCGATGACGGCGGTGATCTGCGTAAGGTGCGAGTGGCGGCGGCGGCGTAACCAATATGACCAGAACTCGAAACTCTAAAGGAACTAGACGCTAAGACCAGCAACTCGACACGAAGATGCAGACACAAATTCAACGATGCAAAACTGAAAAGACAATGCAAGGCGTGGCAGGGGGTTTATGGGACGATATGATCTAAACCCTACCAGTATTTTTGTTTTGCTTTTTCGTGGTTTATGGGTATGATGGCAGATGCAATCTACACTAGGAAAACAGTAAATTCTCACCGAGCAACCTGAAATCTGATACCACTTGATAGGGCAAAGGTGGCCGATCTTTCGATGAGACGTGGATAGATCGATTTGTTGGTGGAGTTCGTGCTTGACGATCCGACTACACGTGCAAAGCTCGTGCGCCAATGCAATCGCTAGGACAATCTCCGGGAGTTACTGATCTTGCGGATGCACGATCAGCCTGACCAGCGAGGGTCTTAATTCCTACCTGAAATCGAGAACAAGTAAGAACTAATGGTGCAATCAGAATATTGCGGATGGAAGATGGAAGCTTTATTGAAAAAGGTGGGATTCCGAATAGTCGGTCTTGTTCTGGGCGTTGGCCTCAAAAGAAGTACATGAGAGTTGCAGCGATGGCTAACTTTTAATCTAATCAAAATCCGAGTCTAAACGTGACGGCTATGGGGGGTATTTAAAGGAGGAAAAGGTGGGGTTTCGGCCAACCATACGTATAGTGGTCGAACCAAACCCTAGAAGGCCTTTCCCCCTTCAATACGGACTCTAAAAAGTGGCTGACTTAATTCCTGCGAAAATGACATGGGTCTGGCCCAAAACTAAAGGTGACGCAGCACCATAACATGCTATGGACGAAATTATGAAGTGGGAAACTCTATATTTCGTCCATGTCTTCATCTCTTCTTATGGTGGTTTCAAAGTTCTGAAATCTCCACTTGCAGCGTCATCTTCAATCCTTAAACGCTTGCTGCCATCTCCTCCATGCATGATCATGCTCCAATGCTTGTCCTCCTCATCCATCCTTAGTCCATCATTCCTAAGAGTAACAAACATATCTGATTTAGGCAGCATCATATTCTCATGTATGTGAGGAATAGTTCCAAGAAACGAAAGTACCTGATAGTTAAGTTGTTTGGCACGAGCTCGAGTGATAGGTCCTTGTATTTGTGTGGCTATAGGTACAGCGGTTGTATCAAGAGATGGGATGTCCTCATCAGAGGAGATCTTGAATTTGGCGTTGGATCTCCTTTGTATCCTCGGGGTTGGTGCGGTAGGCGGCACGGTTTGGGAGCGGAGCGCCGGGTATGAGGTCGATGAGGTGTTCTATGCCTCGAAGTGGTGGTAGTCCATGAGGGAGCTCGTCGGGGAAGACATCTTGAAACTCCTTCAAAAGAGACAACAAAGACGAAGGAATGTTGGTTAAGTCGTTAGTCGCCGACGATGGTCCCTTGCATATGAGCACATAGTGCAATATGGTAGATGGGTTCTCTTGGACCTCTCTCCACTCACTCTTGGTGGCTAGAAGGACACTTTTTGACTCACTCATATATGGCTTGTGGCGCTCACTATCTTTGTGGTGGGTCGCCCCCTCTCCTCTCATCTCACTATGGTGGGTGCGGAGTTGTGCCCTCGCTAAAGCCTTCGCATTATCCGCGATGATTTGGCTAGGAGTCATCGGGCGCAACTCGAACTTCTTGTCGTTGACCTTGAAGGTGTATGTTTTGGAGAGTCCATCATGTATAGCCTTCTTGTCAAATTGCCAAGGGCGGCCAAGCAACATGTGGCACACCGTCATGGGTACCACGTCACACTCAATAGTATCCTCATAAGGTCCAATTTTGAAAGTGACGGTGACGGTATGTTGTATCTTGACGTTGCCCTTGTCACTCAACCATTGGATAGGTAAGGGTGAGGATGCTTGCGGAGAGTGAGGTTGAGCTTCTCACACAACTCGGTGCTTGCAAGGTTATGGCAACTTCCACCATCGATGATGACCTTGATCGATTTGCCGCCAATTCCGGCACGGGTTTGGAAGATGTTGCACCGTTGGTCTTCCATAGCTTGAGGTTGCGTTGTTAGCACCCTTGTGACCACAAGTGAGGGACTTGGGTCATGCTCACATAAGAGAGGGTCTTCTCCCCTTTCTTCCTCATAAGCTTCTTCATTTGCAACGGCGGCTTGCACAAGGGCTTCATATTCATCCTCACTTAGCGTCTCTATGTCACCGTTCTCCATAGTGATCATAACCTTGGTGTTCTTGCACTCAAACGATTTGTGGCCTTGGGTGCCACACTTGAAGCAAGTGACATTAGAGGGTCCCGTAGATGCCTTAGAGGAGGCGGTGGAGGAGACCGTTTGCTTCATGCGACTTTGGATAGTCGGTTTCTTGGATGTCGTAGAGGACACGTCGGGCTTGGCACTTGTAGTAGGAGGAGTTGATGTAGTAGGAGGAGTTGATGAAGCGAGCTTGGAGGAGAAGTAGGTCTTGACCTTGGAGTACTTGATGTCCTCAATCACTTGGCGCTCGGCCTTCGATGCTTGGTGGACCAACTCAACCAAGTTGGAGTATTGTTGGAGCTCCACAATTCTCTTGATGGGGTAGTTGAGGCCATTGAAGAAACGAGCAATGGTTTGTTCCTCGGACTCTTGGATGTTGGCTCACATCATAGTATGCTCCATCTCCTTGAAGAACTCCTCAACGGTCTTGGTGCCTTGCTTCAACTTTTGGAGTTTGTTGAAGAGGTCGGTCATGTAGTGCATTGGGACAAAGCGAGCATGCATCTCTTTCTTCATCTCTTCCCAAGTGTCAATTGGGGGTTCACCCTTTTCTTCCCTAAGAGTGAGGACTTGCTCCCACCAAGTGTTGGCGTAATCCTCAAACTCAAGAGACGCCATAGCCACCTTCTTGGCACCGGAGTAGTTTTGGATGCGGAATATCTTGTCAACCTTGAGTGCCCATGAGAGGTAGGCCTCGGCATCTTCTTCACCCTTGAACTTTGGCATGGTGAACTTGAGCCTTCCAAACATGTTCTCTTCATCCTCCAATTTTCTTCGGCGAGGACGGATGCCTTCATCTCTTGCGGCTTGAGGCGGGATAGGAGGTCTTCCACGGCCAACCATAGCATTGGGTTGACGTTGAAGGTGGACACTAGCTTCACTTGGCTCACGGTGATGTTGTTGTTGAAGATCTTGTCGAGGTTGTTGACGAGGTTGTTGACGAGGCTCATTGTCGGCCCCTTCATCTTGATCATGTTGTGGGTCTCCTCGTCCACGTTGATCATGGCGAGGATGGCGTCGGAGATCTCTTCGAGGTGGATCTTGATGACCTTGGTCTTGGGGTTGGACGTCACGCCCATGGTGGGCATGGCGATCCGCTTGGTGACGATCTTGTTGGAGGACTTGGTCTTGTTGAGGACGCTCATGTGGACGAGCATGGTGATGGATTTCTCCGCGCCTAGAGTTGGAGCGAGAATCTTCATGACGAGCATGTGGGCGATGAGGTCGATGATGGTCTTCATGCCTTGAGGAAGAGCTTGAGGACGAAAGGCCACCATGAGAGTAGTAATCTTGTGGCGAGCTTGATGATGATGAAGTAGAGCGGTGTCGGCGATGGCAACCCAAGTTGGTGATGGCGCGCTCGAGGCTATCCATGCGTCGCTCCATGTTCGCATCATTGGCCGCCATTTGGCCATTCAAGTTGTCCGTAGCTTCACGAAGGAGAGCCAAGTCTTGGTTCACGGCGGAGAAGTTGTGAGCCACTTCATCGTATTGCTCATCGATGCGGGCCTCGAAGAGGGTGAGTTGCTCCTTGAACTCTTGTCGTTGCGTCCATAGGTTGTGTTGAGTAGCCAACCTCTCAGTGTTGATGTAGCCCTACCCGAGGTCGATACTACATCAAGACCGACAAGCCCTCCTCGCGGTCCAATGACACGAGCTCGAGCCCAAGCCCTACACCAAGAGGTGAATTCGCTCCTCTCCACGTATGCTTTTGACACCCCCTTGGATGGCTTGCTACTTCATGCCAATACCCTATGTTCAATCAGGTACATCGACAAAGAAGCGAGCCATGGAGACCAAGCCAATGGAGAGAGAGCTGGAAATGATGAAGATGGAGCTACAGCTTCCAGGCCGGAACTTCCGCCCCCCAGGACCAGAACTTCCGGCCAGATGCCCTCCAGATGCCCTCCAGATGCCTTCCAGCGCCCAGCGAAATGGATCAGGCCGGAACTTCCGCCCCGAGGGACCGGAACTTCCGCCCAAGTTCCGCTCAAGTTCCGAAAGTCCGCGAAAACCATACTGGATGTTACTGCGGGACAATGGCGCAATTCCGGAACAAGGCCGGAACTTGGCCGGAACTTCCGCCCCGACCGGAACTTCCGCCCCTCCAGACCGGAACTTCCGCCCCTGACCGGAACTTCCGCCCAAGTTGACCGGAACTTCAGCACAACAGCACTTTTCACCATGTAACTTACCTCTTCGCCCCCACCTATAAATAGCCTTGTTGGCTCAGATCTGAGATTAGACTTGATGTGAAATTAAACCTGAGCTTAGCTCACCCTTGTGGGAACCCTACCTAGATCTTAGATCTTGTACCCACCCGGGCTCCTTATCGACTTGTCAAGATCTCTTTGGTGACTTCTACCGTTTGTTTGATCTTTTGCTTGCACTTCTACCTATTTGGTCTTTTGCTTGCACTTCTATCAAGCTTCCGGTCTTTTCACCCTTTTAGATCTTGCGAGCTTCGATTTGTCGATCTCTTTGCGGGACTTCTACCGGAAGGTCTTTTCTCGCAACCTCTATCGAGTTGGTGTATCGGGCCAACGAGGGAAAACCGGTTTGTGTGCGTGTGTGTGTTGTATCCCCACAATTCCCCCTCGCGTTCTTCGTGTTCATCGCGTTCATCCACCTACCCCCACGAGTTCCACCCAAATCCGTGAAGATCGGGCACATCCTTGGACTTAGTCCTCATCATATGGTATTAGAAGCTCTTTGGTTGCCACGGATTTGACCCCCACATCCCCCAATTCCACCAATTTCGCCCAAAAAAAATTCCAAAATTTTTTCCCAAAAAATAGCCCCAAATTGGCCTTGGATCGATCTCTCCATTTGTTGAGTTTTTGGTGGTTTTGCTCCAATAGAAACTTGTCTTTGGTGTTGATCTGCAATTCCCCCACCTTCCCACAGCTTCTAGTGCCAAATTTTCCTCGAATTCGAAGGATTTCGGCCCGGTTTTCCGCCCAAATCGACGAACAGCCCGCAGATCTGATTGCGATCGGAAATTCCGCCTCGGAGGACCGGAAGTTCCGCCCGGGGACCGTAAGTTCCGCCCCTCAGGACCGGAAGTTCCGCCTGGCCGAAATTTTGACAGCAACCTTCGTTTTTCGTTTTGGTACTAACCCCCTTGTGTTTGGACTTCGGTTTGAGTGCCATTTCAGCTACCACAAAGCTTCCTCAACATCGACAACGACGAGGGCACCCCGAAGATCCAAGCGGTTCATTTGACACCTCCACCATAGCAAGTTCAAGATCGTCGGCCACCATCATCAAGTGGTATAACTTGCTCCTAACTTGTAGCCCTAGCCTCTTTTGCGTACATTTCCTATCGAGAGTGGCTTTCTAGTGTTGCGAAGCATTGCGCAAGCGTCCCGACCGTGAGGGTGTGCGTGTGTTGAGCAAAGCTACGAAGCAAGCTCGTGTGAAAAGATAAGCAAAAGGAGTGTGACATACTTACATAGATAGTAGTATCCTTACATAGTGAGAAAAAGAAAAAGAAAAATACAAAAAGAAAAAGTGTGTGAGTGACACCTATACGCAAAAGAGTCCAAAGCTTTTAAGCAAAAGACAGAAAAGAGAAGAGAGGCATCTTGCGCAAATCTTGTTGCTTCTCAATTTTGCAACCAAGCCACGGTCTCTCTTGTGTTAGTGTGACACCGAGCTAGTAGTCTTCGTTAGGACTATTTTGTTCTTGCTCATTTTCCAAGTCGCGCTAACCCCATTTTGTCCCACGCGTGTGTTCCTCATTGTGTATGCCTTTTGTGATCACCGCCTTTGACTTGTGACTTTTGGATCTTACCCACTTTTGACAATAGACTTTTCGTTTGGTTCTTCCATTGGGCTTTCCACATCCATACCTAACACCATATAGAGTTTTTGTTTTTGTGTGTGTGCATACATATCGGTTACCCTCCGACTTGAAACACCTTTTCGATTTTGGTTTGCAAGTTTTGACATTCTTGGTAGTCTTTCCTAACCACCCACCACATAGTTCTTGTTTTAGTTGTAACCATGTCTAGTGGAGAAGGGAACCAACTACCGATGACGCGGCACCAACATTGGATAGCTACTCAAGCCATCCACGCCAAGCTAAATCAATTTGAAGCCATGCTCAAGGATACCAATGTCCGCTATGAAGAAAGAGCTCAAGTGCAAAGGAATGACCTCAACAATCAAGTTCAAGACCTCAATGAGAAGATTGAAACTCAAGGCAACGAGTTGAAGGCAACACTTGCCATACAAGGTCAAGAGACAAGGGAAATGAAGACGGCGTTGGACCATATCCTCCATACACTCAACCGTCAAGAAGAGAGAAGACACCACTCAAGGTCTTCGCGCTATCATAGCTCAAGGTCAAGAGCTCCTACACCGTCTCGCCATGATTCTAATGAAGACCCACGCCACCATAATGTGGATGTTCAAGTGCTTCACCAACAAGCTCAAGAAGCGGAGCAAGCTCGACTTCGCCTTGTCCATGAACGTCAACGCCTTGAAGAAGAGCGCCTTCACCAAGAGAACCTCAATGCTCAATTCCAACAAGAGCAAGAACGCCTTCGACATGATCAAGAGCTAGTTCGAGCAAGGGAAGAAGAGCGTCTCCGCAATGAACAACAAGCACTTGAAGAACAAGAGCGGCAACGACAAGCACAACAAGCTCAAGCTAGAAGACAACGCCTTCATGAAGAGGAACAAAGGCAAGCGCACCAAGAGCGCCAAATCATCAATGTTGTTCGTCCTCAACGCCCTCAAGGTCAAGATAATCGCCGACATCATGATGATCGCCCTCATGCTAGAAGACCTCCTCCAAGGGCAAGAAATGAAGACTCAAGTCATCACCAAGCATCAAGTGAAAAAAGTGTGATGCCTCGACGCCGCCACAACAATGATGATCAAGACGAAGGTCATGGAAGACCACCTCCTCGTCAACAACATAGCAACAACAATAGAGATGCTCAAGGTCCACAACATCCACCTCAACAACGTCAAGACCTTGGTGAAGAAAGACCACCTCCTAGACGCAATGACCGCAATGAAGAGAAAATCTTTGGGAAGCTCAAGTTCACCATGCCCAAATTCCACGGAGAAGAAGACCCCGATGCATACCTATCTTGGGTTCTCAAGGTTGACAAGATTTTCCGCATACACAACTTCTCCGAAGCAAAGAAAGTGGCCATGGCATCACTAGAGTTTGAAGGATATGCAAATGTTCGGTGGGAAGAAGTGAACAAGAAGCGTGACAAGGAAGATCTAGAACCCAATGCTACATGGGAAGAGATGCAAGAAGTCACGCACAAGCGCTTTGTGCCCAACCACCATAAACGCGACCTCTTCAACAAGCTTACTCAACTCAAGCAAAGCTACAAGTCCGTTGAGGAGTACTACAAGGAGATGCACATGACCATGATGAGTGCCAATGTGGATGAGCGAGAAGAGCAAACAATGGCAAGACTCTTGAATGGATTGAACATTCCCGTCAAGCGGATAGTGGAGTTCTTGCCTTACACCAACATGGTTGAATTGCTTCATCAAGCTACAAGAGCCGAGCGCCAAGTGCGAGAAGACATAGCAAGTGCAAAAACAAAGTCCTTCTTCGCCGCGTGCAATGCAACAAACACTTCCTCAAGCATCAAGAACACAAGTGCTATTGCTCCAAAGGATCCTCCTAAGCAAATGAAGAGTGCCTTCAAGACAACAAGCTTCAAGCCGGATC
Source organism: Lolium perenne (assembly GCF_019359855.2). Classification (NCBI taxonomy): domain Eukaryota; kingdom Viridiplantae; phylum Streptophyta; class Magnoliopsida; order Poales; family Poaceae; genus Lolium; species Lolium perenne. The sequence goes on along the minus strand of NW_027249061.1, from coordinate 665,952 downwards.
AATCAACTATGTCCTCCAAAGCTTCCACGGGATCTAGTAACATCACTTGCTTCAAGTGTGGAGCTCAAGGACATAAATCCTTTGAATGCAAGAACACAAGAGTTATGATAACTCGAGATGATGGAGATGTGGAGTACTTGAGTGAAGGAGAATATGAAGCCTTGGTACAAGCCGCAACCAATCATGAAGATGATGACTTGGAAGACCAAGAGCAAGTCCTATGTGTGCATGATGCAAGCCCATCCCTTGTGGTGACCAAAGTGTTGACAACCCATGCACTACCCAATGAAGATCAAAGGTGCAACATTGATGCGGGGTGGCCTTCGGTCACCTCCACACCAAGACCAACAAGTCCCCCAAGTGGACCAATGACGCGAGCCCGAGTTAAAGCTCTTCATGATGAGGTGAACTCGCTCCTCACCACCCTTGACCTTGGTACCCCGTTGGATGGATTGCTACCTCATGCCGACGTGTTATGTGTCATTAGGTACAAGGAGCATCAAGGGCACGAAGAGGAGGACACACCATGGTCAAGAGAAGGAGAGGAGCAGCTGGACGCGAAGATGGACATGGAGCTGGACCGGAAGTCGCCCGAAGAGCGCAAGGAAGAGAAGATGGACGGCCGGTCCAGAACCCGGTCAGACCGGCCTCCTGACCGGGCCACCCGGTCCACAGCCCGGTCTGACCGACCTCCTGACCGGGCCGCCCGGTCCAAACCGGGATTTGCGCTCGTGCCATCCGGGCAACATCCCGGGGCCTCGGAACCTCGTCCGGTTGCCGCCCGGTCCCAGGCCCGGTTTGGACCGGCCTGCCCGGTCCCAGGCCCGGTCTGACCGGCTCCCTGACCGGCCTGCGTAACTTAAGTCGCCCAATCGGCCCGAACTTGTTTCCTTCGTACCTTTTCGGCCCGTGCCGCCTTGTAAGACTATATAAGCACCCCAAACGCCCCTTTAGCTCTTTAGACTTGTTTTGAACTCAAACCTACCTTTGAGCTTAGTCTCCCTTGGGTATCATCCCTCTGTAATCAAGGCCATCCTTGTTGTTGATTTGGATATTGTTGAGTGAGATTCTAGTACAAGCTACTCTCTCTCCCTCACCAATCTCTTTTCTCCAACACCAATCTCTCTCCGGGAATTCTGCCGCGTGCCTCTTCCTCGGAGATTCTATTGGCGTGGTCCATCGAGCCACGGGGGTAAGTATCGGGTGTATCGGGTTGGTGTGCGTGCGTGAGTCTTGGAGTTCCTCGTGTTCGTCGTGTTCTTCGTGTTCCTCGCGTTTTCCCATCTCCCCTCTTGGTTTCGAAGTCAATCCGCGAGATCGGGCCACACACGGGGTCTTAGACCTCATCATATGGTATCAGCAGCTCTTGGTTACCGTGGATTTGACCTTCTACCCACTTGATTTCGTTCCTAGAAAATTTTCCAAAAAATCCCCAAAAATAGCCCTAAATTGCCTCTTGACCGATCTGTGATTTGGTTGCGTTTTGAGTGGTTTTGGTCCGTGGATCTGGTGTTGTTGTGCTTGATCTACTATTTCTGATGAGGTCTAAGACCCCGTGTGTGGCCCGATCTCGCGGATTGACTTCGAAACCAAGGGGGAAGATGGGAAAACGCGAGGAACACGAAGAACACGGCGATGAACACGAGGAACTCCGAGACTCACGCACACACACACCCCGATACACCCGATGCTTACCTCCGTGGCTCGATGGACCACGCCAATAGAATCTCCGAGGAAGAGACACGCGGTAGAATTCCCCGGGGAGAGATTGGGATTGGAGAAGAAGAGCTTGGTGAGGGAGAGAGAGTATCTTGTACTAGAATCTCACTCAACAAGTTCCAAATCAACAACCAAGGTGCCTTGATTACAGAGGGATGATACCCAAGGGAGACTAAGCTCAAATTTAGGTTTGAGTTCAAAACAAGTCTAAAGAGGTAAGGGGGGTGTCTTGGGTCTATATATAGGCCTACAAGACAACACATGGTGAAAAGGTACATAAGTGGGTAACTTAGGCAGTTTGGTGGGTAGTTTCCGTCGGATCCGGTCTGGGGCCGGTCAGACCGGGCCTGGGACCGGGCGGTCCGGTTGTGGAGCCGGTCGACCGGTCGCCAACCGGGCAGGTCGGTCTGGGGCCCGGTCGGACCGGACTCTGGGCCGGCTGGGCCTCCTCCTCCCTCTTCCTTCTTCTCTTCTTCTTCTTCCTTCTTCCTTCTTCCTTGCACCATGATGAATGGCTCCTCTTCCCTTCCCTCGCTTCCTTGCACCATGGGTGTTCCTCCTCTCCGGTTCCTCGATGATTCTTGTACCTAATGATATGTAGCACACCGATATGAGGTAGCATTCCATTCAAGGTATTGACGAGGTCGAGTATCGAGAGGAAGGAGTTCACCTTGTCGCGTGTAGCGTGGTTTAGGGTTGAAGGTCCACTTGGGGGACTCTTTGGCCATGGTGTAGCGTCGACGATAGGCGGGGTTGCACTTGACGGTCTTGAGGCGGAGGTGTCGGAAAGCCACCCCGCATCATCTCCCCCCCCTTGGGGAAGAGTCGTCCTCGACTCTTGTTTCTCCTCATCGAAGAGGTAGTCCATGACGGTTGTCCCATGTAGAGTCGGGTAGTCGCGGTCGAAGAAGAACTTGGAGAAAAACCACTTGCGAAGGGAAAGCTCCAAGAGGCATTTGGCAAAAATGGGAACCAAAAGAGTGTGGTTGTATCCAACATGTGGAAAGGCAAAAATTTGTGCATGTAAGAGTTGTATGGTGTCAAAAATGTGTGGTGTAGCATTGTCCCAAACAAGTGGAACAAACAAAAGGCAAGTGTCGGCGGCAAAATTTGGGGCAAAATTGTTATGTGCAATGGCAAAGCGATGGAGACTTCGAACTTGGGAGAGTATGGTTGGCTTGAGCCGAGTATGGGTGTCCTCAAGTGTGAAAGAATCCATTGCAAATGCCAAAGATGAAATGAGAAATCCAAAGAAGAGCAACTTTTTGTGTGACATGTGGCACAAGATGCATAAGGTGTCTCTCACATGTATGACATGGTCCTTGAGATTCTCGGAGTGTATGATGATAACATCAAGGCATACAACAATCATTGCGCCAACAAGATGTTTCAAGATAAGTTGCATAAGAGGCAAAAGGGGCGACGAGGAGTTGGACCAAACCGGAAACTCGACAAGGCAAGTCGGAAACACATGAGGGCGAAGGCTTGTGGGAACATACCCTTTGGTGTGATTCCCGCGGGTTAGGTCCTTGTTGGGGTAGCTCTCAATTGCGCGTTTCGTGAGCTCATGCTCCGTAGCGGTGGAAGTCAATGGTCGGGTACCTACACATGGAATGAGCAAAACAAAGAGCGTATGTGCATGGTAGAGGAACACATCATCCATCATGATGTTCCAAGACTTGTGCACATCACCATTAGTGTCAATCAAGATAGTATGAAATGCATGGCGATGGTGCATATGGCAAGAAGGTGCATTCATGGCATGTGGTAACTCATGATCATCAAAAATAGAGAAGGCTATGGGGGCCATCTCATGGACAATGAAATAAGCATTCTTGCATACCAAGCATAAGAAAGAGCAATTGTTCACAATTTTGGATGCAAGGATCATGGAATGGTGTAAACATTTGGGGCAAAGCATGTGGAACATGTTATCATTGTTGTCGACAACCCTATGTAAAGAGCAAGTGTTCATCAAGGGTGTCACAATACAAGCATGATCATAATCATTATCATTGCAAGCAAGCGGGGAAAATGTGAAGCTCTCATAGCATGGCATGGTCATGGTATCACAAGCAATCAATTTCACATGATCAACAATGTTATCAAGCAAAGCATCACATGGGAAAGTGAAAGTAGCATGTGAAGAAGCAAATGGATCATCGAGATCATGCGTGCACTCATAAGTCATCATGTCCACTAGTGGGATCATGGCATCATCAACACCTATGTTGTTACCTTTGTAGGCCGACTCATTTGAGGTAGGTGTTGTGGAAGTAGGAGGATCCATGTGGTCGACATGTCCATCTTGGAGCAAGCATGGTGAGATATCATCATCTTCATGCACCATGTACATCGTCTCCATGAGCGGGAACTCGTCCTCCGTGGAACCTAGTGCAACATAAGAAGACACAAACGAGGGAGAGGTTAATGTGTTAGCAAATGCGATGTCCTCCATGGACCTATCATCTACCTCTCTCAACTCACTTTGTGTATCACTCATGTCCTCCAAATGGAAGCACTCAAACTCGCATATGGGGTGGAAGTCACTCAACTCACTATCACTCTCACTCAAGTGGGCTAAGTGGCTCTCATCCTCACATGGGATTGGTACCAACTCATCAAGCAAGCATAGGGGGGTAGGCTCGACTTTCTCATCTCCATGCGCCTCCTTGGTTGAAGGGAAAGTCCCATGCTCAACCATCTCAACTCCATGCGCCTCCTTAGGTGAAGGGAGAATCCCATGGTCACCATGCTCAACTCCATCGCCTCCTAAGGCGTCCTCAAGTGGTGGCATCTCGGAGACTTGTGCATTGAGCTCGTCGAAGTATAGCTTCTTGGCGCTTGGCGTTGTACATTGCCATGCCACGTGACCCTTGGCCTTGCACACCTCACATAGGAGATTGGGACATTCCCGTGGAGGGTGGCCTTGTTGCTTGCACTTGTAGCATCGGAGTCCATAGGCATATGGCGAAGTAGGGGCCATTGTGGTGGTGGCACAAGAGGTGAAAGTCGCCTCATGAGGAAGGTATGCGCGATGTGCACTTGCCGCCCTTGGAGTTGTAGGCACCCTATCAAGGTGTTTGTCGCCTTCATGTCGAGGCTCTCGTCTTCGTGCATCATCACCATGGCTTGAGTGGTGTCGTCGAAGACTCGTGGAAGATGTTGGTCGATGGCGATCATGAAGTGGCTTGTGGCGGCGAAGCTCATGTGGTGACGTATGTCGATGACGGTCCTTGCCATGCCTAGATGATGGCTCATGCGACTTGGCATGTTGCTTGTGGCGCCTTGTGGAGCTTGGAGAAGAGTGTCGATGACGCTCATGAAGGGGACGCTCTTGATGCTCCATATGGTGTACTTGAAGTCGACGATCTTGTGCATAAGCACTCTCATGGTGGCGCCTAGTGGAGCTCGGGGACGAGTGTCGATGACGAGCATGACGAGGACGCTCTTGATGATCCATATGATGGTGCCATCGTGGAGGTCCTCTATCCTCATATGTAGCTCCATTGGCCAAATAGGCGTTGCTCAAGGTGGAGTCGAGGTGAGGTTCCGCCATGGTGTCGATGTCGTAGTCGTGGCATTGCTCCACCATGTCGTCCATGCTTGACGAGCCATTGTTGATGTATAGCTCGTCGATGTCGTCCTCAAGGTGGTGCTCCACCATGTCGTCCATGCTTGAGGAGCCATTGTCGATGTAGAGCTCCTCGATGTCGGTCATGTCGGTGATGCTCGCGGAGCCATAGTCGGTGTCGAGCTCCACATGTTCCTCCACATCCGCGGTGCTTGAAGAGGTATCCTCCTCGAAGTGCTCCGTGTACTCCTCCGTATCTTCTTCGTCGCTATACATGTTAGCATGACAAGATCTATATGGTGTATGTTAGTGGAAGGAGACTACCTCGCACTCTTACCAAGGTAAGATAGTATTGAGGCAATCCACCAAACCGAAAGCAAGATCAAGTGTATCGGGAACACACGCAAAACCACACGCAAAAGCTAGCAAATATGGTGTTAGGCGAGTGTTGTGGAAAGCCAAAAGACGAAATCCGAAATCAAGTTTGTTGTTAAGAGTGGGTGAAGTCCAACGAAATCAAATGTCAAAGCGATGATCACTAGAAACACGGAAAAGATATGGAACACACACACGAGATGAACGGGGTTAGTGCGACCAAGGAATGAGCGGAAAAGTGTATGAAGCCCTTAATCAAGGGTGCTCGGTGTCACACTAACACAAGAAGAGATCAAAGCTTGGTTGCAAACGAAGAGACAACAAGATTTACACGCGGCCTCTCTTCTCTTTTTCTCTCTTTTGCTTAAAAGCTTTTCCCTCTTTTGTATTTGGTGGCACTTGCACTCTTTTGTATCTATGGTGGCGCTTTGTACACTTTGGTATGTATGATGGCACTATGCACACTTGTGCTCTTTTTGTATTTTGGCGGCTTTTTCTCGCACTATGTTAGCGTTAGCTCGCTTTTGCTATCTTGCCACACGAGTTTTGCTTAGAAGCTTTACTCCACACGACACACACACCTCACAATCGGGGCCACGTGCAATGTCTCGCAACACTCGATAAGCAATGCTCGTAGGATAGATCGCAAAAGGAAAAGGGGCTACACGGTGGGGAGCAAGTTATACCTAGATGAAAAGTTAGGCGGTGTCGTAACACACAACTTGCGAGGATGGCGACGATGGTGTCGTAGTTGCGCCGGAGTCCGGGGTGCCGAAGGTGTCGCCGCGGTGTTGATGTAGACGCGGAAGCTCGAAAGACAATCCTTGCACTCCAAAACGGAAACCGGGCAAAATAAGTCAATGCCCGAAAATTTGGGTCACGATGAGCGATCGAAGGTGTCAAAATTTTGGAGTCGAAAAATTTCGGAAACGGTGTCAAAATTAGAGTCAAGATGAAAGGGGATAACTGTGAAAGTTTGGGGTCAAACGGGCGCCGGAAAGTTGTCACAATTTGGAGCAAAAAGTGGAGTCAAAATGGGCGAAAACTGGGTCAAACCCGGTCCAGAACCCGGTCAAACCGGACCTGGGACCGGCCGGCCCGGTCCAGAACCGGATCTGGAACCGGATGGGCCCCTGGACTTGGTCCGGATGGCACCGGTCTGAGCCCCGGTTGCAGACCGGAAGGCCCGGTCAGAAATCCGGTTGACCGGCAGGGGATCGAGCAGAGCGGGAGGGCGGCCGGCTCGAGCTAATGGGCGGCGCGGCGTTTGCTGGAGGCGGGCGGGAAATAAGAGGCGAGCTCGGGCGGGCAGGCAAGGCGGAAGCTGGTGGATGGGGAAAACGTAGATCAATCACTCCAACATCAAATCCATGGACTAAAACCACTCAAAACGCAACGAAATCGCAGATCCGTCCAAAGGCAAATTAGGGCTATTTTTGGGGATTTTTGGGGAAAATTTTCAGAGACGAAATTGGATGGGTGGGGGGTCAAATCCGCGGAAACCAAAGGCTGCTGATACCATATGATGAGGTCTAAGACCCCGTGTGTGGCCCGATCTCGCGGATTGACTTCGAAACCAAGGGGGAAGATGGGAAAACGCGAGGAACACGAAGAACACGGCGATGAACACGAGGAACTCCGAGACTCACGCACACACACACCCCGATACACCCGATGCTTACCTCCGTGGCTCGATGGACCACGCCAATAGAATCTCCGAGGAAGAGACACGCGGTAGAATTCCCCGGGGAGAGATTGGGATTGGAGAAGAAGAGCTTGGTGAGGGAGAGAGAGTATCTTGTACTAGAATCTCACTCAACAAGTTCCAAATCAACAACCAAGGTGCCTTGATTACAGAGGGATGATACCCAAGGGAGACTAAGCTCAAATTTAGGTTTGAGTTCAAAACAAGTCTAAAGAGGTAAGGGGGGTGTCTTGGGTCTATATATAGGCCTACAAGACAACACATGGTGAAAAGGTACATAAGTGGGTAACTTAGGCAGTTTGGTGGGTAGTTTCCGTCGGATCCGGTCTGGGGCCGGTCAGACCGGGCCTGGGACCGGGCGGTCCGGTTGTGGAGCCGGTCGACCGGTCGCCAACCGGGCAGGTCGGTCTGGGGCCCGGTCGGACCGGACTCTGGGCCGGCTGGGCCTCCTCCTCCCTCTTCCTTCTTCTCTTCTTCTTCTTCCTTCTTCCTTCTTCCTTGCACCATGATGAATGGCTCCTCTTCCCTTCCCTCGCTTCCTTGCACCATGGGTGTTCCTCCTCTCCGGTTCCTCGATGATTCTTGTACCTAATGATATGTAGCACACCGATATGAGGTAGCATTCCATTCAAGGTATTGACGAGGTCGAGTATCGAGAGGAAGGAGTTCACCTTGTCGCGTGTAGCGTGGTTTAGGGTTGAAGGTCCACTTGGGGGACTCTTTGGCCATGGTGTAGCGTCGACGATAGGCGGGGTTGCACTTGACGGTCTTGAGGCGGAGGTGTCCGAAAGCCACCCCGCATCAATTTCCCCAACTTTTAGCCTCCAATTCCATCGTTTCCCTTCGATTTGGTCGATTTGGCTTGGTTTTCGTGAAGAACAGGAGAGAGAAAGCTTCATCCCGCGAAATCCGGTTGAGCAGCCGGTCAATCGGGCCACAGACCGGCCGGGCCAGCCCAGAGTCCGGTCAACCGGCCTCCCAACCGGCCAGGCCGGTCCACAACCCGGTCCAACCGGGCCTCAGACCGGGCGCCGCAACGCCCCCTCCTTCGACCTTCGTCTTCCGGCGATCTCCACCACCACCACCACCACCACCACCATCATCGCAGGTACAACTTGCAGCTTTCACCTTGTAACCCCTCTTCCTTTTGCGATCTATCCCATCGAGCATTGCTTGTCTAGTGTTGCGAGACATTGCACGTGGCCCCGCATTGTGAGGTGTGTGTGTCGCGTTGAGTAAGGCACCCAAGCAAACACTCATGTGGCAAGACAGCAAAAGCGAGGCTAACACTAACATAGTGTGTGAAAAAGCCCCAAAAACACAAAAAGAGTGCGAGTAGCACCATACATCCATACATCCATACATCCATACGCCCATACATACAAAGTGTCCACGTGCCACCAAAGATACAAACGAGTGCCAGTGCCACCATATACAAAAGAGAAAAAGCTTTTAAGCAAAGAGAGATAGGAGAAGAGAGGCCACGTGTGAATCTTGTTGTCTCTTCCTTTGCAACCAAAGCTTTGGCTCTCCTTGTGTTAGTGTGACAACGAGCACTTATACATACACTTTTCCGCTCACTTTTGGTTGCACTAACCCCGTTTATCTCGTGTGTGTGTTCCACAACTTTTTCCGTGTTTAAAGTGATCTTCACATTGACATTTGGATTTTTGGACTTTACCCACTTTTAACAACATACTCGATCTTGGATTTGTCTTTTGGCTTTCCACAACACTCGCCTAACACCATATTTGCTAGCTTTTGCGTGTGGTTTTGCGTGTGTTCCCGATACACTTGATCTTGCTTTCGGTTTGGTGGATTGCCTCAATACTATCTTACCTTGGTAAGAGTGCGAGGTAGTCTCCTTCCACTAACATACACAACATAGTTCTTGTCTTTGCATCATGGATAGGAACGGAGATACCAATAGGGATGAAGAGATCCTCCGCAACACCGAGAGGTTGGCTACTCAACACAACCTATGGACGCAACGACAAGAGTTCAAAGAGCAACTCTCCCTCTTCGAGACCCGCATTGATGAGCAATACGATGAGGTGGCTCACAACTTCTCCACCGTGAACCAAGACTTGGCGCTTCTTCGTGAAGCTACGGACAACTTGAATGGCCAAATGGCGGCCAATGATGCCAACATGGAGCGGCGCATGGATAGCCTCGAGCGCGCCATCACCAACTTGGGTCGTCATCGTCGACACCGCTCTACTTCCTCTTCATCAAGCTCGTCACAAGACTATTACTCTCATGGTGGCATTTCGTCCCCAAGCTCTTCCTCAAGGCGTGAAGACCATCATCGACCTCATCGCCCACATGCTCGTCATGAAGACTCTCGCTCCAACTCTAGGCGTGGAGAAATACATCGCCATGCTCGTCCACATGAGCGTCCTCCACAAGCTCAAGGCCTTCAACAAGATCGTCACCAAGCGGATCGCCATGCTCACCATGGGCGTGATGGCCATCCCCAAGACCAAGATCCTCAAGATCCACCTCGGCGAGATCTTCGTCGCCACCCTCACCATGATCAACGTGGACGAGGAGAACTACACCATGATCAAGATGAGAGACCCAACATTGAGCATCGTCCTCAACCGCGACAAGATCTTCAACCACATCCTCACCGTGAACCAAGTGAAGCAAGCGTTCATCTTCAACGCCAACCCAATGCTATGGTTGGCCGTAGAAGACCTCCTATTCCACCTCTAGCCGCAAGAGATGACGGTGCCCCTCCTCGTAGAAGAAACTTTGATGCGGGGTGGCTTTCGGACACCTCCGCCTCAAGACCGTCAAGTGCAACCCCACCTATCGTCGACGCTACACCATGGCCAAAGAGTCCCCCAAGTGGACCTTCAACCCTAACCCACGCTACACGCGTCAAGGTGAACTCCTTCCTCTCGATACTCGACCTCGTAGATACCTTGAATGGAATGCTACCTCATGTCGGCATGTTATATGTCATTAGGTACAAGAGTCATCGAGGACCGGAGAGGAGGAACACCCTTGGTGCAAGGAAGCGAGGGAAGGGAAGAGGAGCCATTCATCATGGTGCAAGGAAGAAGGAAGCAGAAGAAGGAGAAGGGCTCCAGCCGCCAGCCACGACAAGGCCGGCACTGCCGCCCCCACTTGGCCGGCACTGCCGGTGGGCGCACCCCGGCACTGCCGGCCCATCTTCCCCGGCACTGCCGGCCCCACCGGCACTGCCGCCCCGAACACACCGGCACTGCCGGCCCCCTCGAAGTCAACTTCATCCCAACCGTTGATTTCTCATCTATGGACCAGGATAATTTATGTAATGCCCCTTTTACCCCTGGACGGATCTGGGCCTATATATACCTCTTCCCCCACCCCTTAGCTCTTTAGACAAGATGATAGCTTAAACATGAACTTGAGCTTTGTCTCCCTAGGGTTTCATCCCTCTGTAATCAAGGCAACCCTTGTTGTTGATCTAGATCTGTGAGTGAGATTCTAGTGCGAGCACTCTCTCTCTCTCCCCGATCTCCTTCTCCAACACCGGTCTCTCTCCTCGGAATTCTACCGCGGTCTCTTCCGTAGGAGATTCTATCGGCGTGGTCCATCGAGCCACGGGGGTAAGTATCGGTTGTATCGGGTTGGTGTGCGTGCGTGAGTTCTCGTGTTCTTCGTGTTCATCGTGTTCTTCCGCTCTCCCACCTTTGCCCCTTTGGATTTCGGGTCAACCGCAAGATCGGGCCACACACGGGGTCTTAGACCTCATCATATGGTATCTGAGCAAAGGTTGCCACGGATTTGACCCTCCGATTCCACCAATTTCGCCCAAAAAAAAAAAAAAAATTTCCCCAAAAAATTTTGCCCCAAAAATAGCTCGAATTTGGATCTCTGGATTTGTTGAGTTTTTTGTGGTTTTGGTCCACAGATCTGTTGTCTCTAGTGCTGATCTACATCTCCTCCAAATTTCACCGTCAAATTCCTTGTATATCTCCGTGAATCGACGATTTTCTGCTCAATTTTCCGCCCCGTGTTCGCGAGCTGTTCATCCTGTTCGAGCTCACCGGCAGTGCCGGCCCGTTCATACCGGCAGTGCCGGCGCTGGCCTCCATCTTCCACCTTCCGCTGCCCATCCATCGCCGCCTCCGCGCAAGCAGCAGCAGCAGCGCTCGACCGCCCGCTCACCTCCGCTCGCCCACGCCTTGGGCCGCCCGCCGCCGCCACAACACACGCGCGCAAGCACGCCAGGCCTCGCCACCAGCCGCCAGCCGCCGCGCGCAAACCACCAGCCGCCGACCACCTCGCGCAGCTCCGCTCGCATCACCTGCCGCGCCGCTCCCTACCTCTGGCCCGCAGCGCCGCTCCACGCGCCCAGCCCCACACGCAGCAGCTCCACATCGCCTGGATCACCACGCAGCGCCCCAGGCCAAGTCCCACGCGCGCCCGCTCATCCGCGCAAGAATCAGCTAGCCGGCAGTGCCGCCCGAAGCCAACCGGCAGTGCCGCTGTGCGCACTCCGGCAGTGCCGCCCATCCCAACCCGGCAGTGCCGGCCACGGCCACGCCCTGTTCAATTTTTGCCCAATTCTGATCCAACTTTTTGCTCCAAATTTTGACAACTTTCCGGCGCCCGTTTGACTCCAAACTTTAACAACATCCTCCAACTACCCCACATAGTCCACGTCTAATTTTTGACGATTTTTGGAGCCCAACTTTCGATCGCTCGTTTTGACGCAACTTTTCGGGCATTGACTTAATTTGCTCGGTTTCCGATTTGGAGTGCATCGGTTGTCTATCCCGCTTCCGCGCCTACATCAACACCGCGACGACACCGTTGGCACCCCGGATTCCGGCGCAACTTCGCCATCGTCATCGACACCACCACTTCGTCATCACAAGTTCGTGTGCTTGACACCGCCTAACATCAATAGGTATAACTTGCCTCCCCTTGTAGCCCCGTTTCTTTCTTTGTGTACCTATCCCATTGAGAGTGGCTTTCCGAGTGTTGCGAAGCATTGCACAATTGTCACGACCGTGAGAGGGTGTGTGTGCGTTGTGTTGAGCAAAGCTTCGAAGCAAGCTCGGTGAGAAAGATACACAAAAGAAGAAAAGTGTGACATAGAGAAAAATAAAGCTTCTAAGCATTAAAAAAAGGGGAAAAAAAAAAAAAAGAGAGAAAAAGGAAAAGGAAATACAAAAAGAGTGTGTGTCCACCGATACAAAGGAGTGCAAAGCTTGTGAGCACTAAGAGAGATAAGAGAAGAGTGGCATTTGTGCAAATCTAGTTGCTTCTCTCATATGCAACCAAGCTACGGTCTCTCTTGTGTTGGCGCGACACCGAGCTTATAGTCTTCGTTAGGACCATCTTTGTCACTTGCTCACTTCCTTGGTCGCGCTAACCCCATTGTTCTCCGTTGTGTGTGTTTCCGTGTTTCCTTGACATAGATCACCACTTTTGACATTTGACTTTGGATCTTACCCACATTTGACAATAGACATTTTCTTTGGTTCTTTTCGTTTGGCTTTCCACCACACTCACCTACCACCATATTTGCTAGCTTTTGCGTGTGTCTTTGTGTGAGTGCCCGATACAATTGATCTTGACCTCGGCTTGTTGGATCGCCCCGATCTTATCACACCACGGTAAGATTGCGAGGTAGTGTTCTTCCACTAACATACACCATATACATACCATCGTGCTAACATGGATAGCGAAGATGAGGATACGGAGGAGTACACGGAGCACTCCGAGGAGGATACCTCCTCAAGCACCGCGGATGTGGAGGAACATGTGGAGCTCTACACCGACTATGGCTCCGCGAGCATCGCCAACATGACCGACATCGAGGAGCTCTACACCGACTATGGCTCCGCGAGTATCGCCAACATGGACGACATCGACGAGCTCTACATCGACATTTGCTCAACAAGCATGGACGACATGGTGGAGCAACGCCACGCCTACGACATCGACACCATGGCGGAGCCTCACCTCGACTCCACCTTGAACAACACCGAGGCACCCACATACCCATACTTGGCCAATGGAGCTACATATGAAGATCGAGGACCTCCACGATGGCACCATCTCATGGATCATCAAGAGCGTCCCCAACATGATCGTCTTCGACATTGGTCTCCGAGCTCCCCAAGGCGCCATCACGAGAGTGCTTATGCACAAGATCATCGACATCAAGTACATCATATGGAGCATCAAGAGCGTCCCCAACATGATCGTCGTCGACACTCTTCTCCAAGCTCCACAAGGCGCCGCAAGCAACATGCCACGTCGCACGAGCCATCATCTAGGCATGGCAAGGACCGTCATCAACTCACACCATCTCATGATAGTCGTCGACCACTACCACCTCATGGTCTTCATCGACACACGTCACCACATGATCGCCATCGACCAACATCCCACAAGGATCTTCGACGACACTCCTCAAGACATGGTGATGACGCACGACGACGAGAGCCTCGACATGAAGGCGACAAACACCATCATAGGGTGTCCACCACTACAAGGACGGCAAGTGCTCATCGCACATACCTTCCTCATGAGGCGACTTCCACCTCTTGTGCCACCACCACAATGGCCCCTACCTCGTCACGTGCCTATGGACTCCGATGCTACAAGTGCAAGCAACAAGGCCACCCTCCACGGGAATGTCCCAATCTCCTATGTGAGGTGTGCAAGGCCAAGGGTCACGTGGCATGGCAATGCACAACGCCAAGCGCCAAGAAGCTCTACTTCGACGAGCTCAATGCACAAGTCTTCGAGATGCCACCACTTGAGGACGACTTAGGAGGCGAGGGAGTTGAGCATGGTGAGCATGGGATTCTCCCTTCACCCACGGAGGCGCATGGAGTTGAGATGGTTGAGCATGGGAACTTCCCTTCAACCAAGGAGGCGCATGGAGATGAGAAAGTCGAGCCTACTCCCATATGCTTGATTGATGAGTTGGTACCAATCCCATGTGAGCATGAGAGCCACCTAGCCCACTTGAGCGAGAGTGATAGTGAGTTGAGTGACTACTACTCCACATGTGAGTTTGAGTGCTTCCAATTGGAGGACATGAGTGATACACAAAGTGAGTTGAGAGAGGTAGATGGTAGGTCCATGGAGGACATCACATTTGCTAACACCTTAACCTCTCCCTCTTTGGTGTCTCCTTATGTTGCACTAGGTTCCGAGGAGGACGAGTTCCCGATCATGGAGACGATGTACATGGTGCATGACGATGAAGATATCTCACCATGCTTGCTCCAAGATGCACATGTCGACCACATGGATCCTCCTACTTCCACCACACCTACTTCAAATGAGTCGCCCGACAAAGGTAACAACATAGGTGTTGGTGATGCCATGATCCCACTAGTGGACATGATGATTTATGAGCGCATGCATGATCTTGATGATCCATTTGCTACGTCACATGCTACTTTCATGTTCCCATGTGATACTTTGCTTGACAACATTGTTGATCATGTGGATTTGAGTGCTTGTGATACCTTGAACATGCCATGCTATGAGAGCTTTAATTTCTCCACCATTGCTTGCAACATGTCGACCACTTGCTCTTTACCATGTATTGCTTGCAATGACAATGATAATGATGACATTAGCTTCCGCATGCTTTGCCCTTCATGCTTACACCATTCCATGACCCTTGCATCCAAGATTGTGAACAATTGCTCTTTCTTATGCTTGGAATGCAAGAATGCTTATTTCGTTGTACATGAGATGGCCCCCATAGCTTTCTCAATTTTTGATGATCATGAGTTACCACATGCTAGGAATGCACCTTCATGCCATTTGCACTATCGCCATGCATTTCATACTATCTTGCTTGACACTAATGGTGATGTGCACAAGTCTTGGAACATCATGATGGATGATGTGTTCCTCTACCATGCACATACGCTCTTTGTTTTGCTCATTCCATGTGTAGGTACCCGACCATCAACTTCCACCGCTACGGAGCATGAGCTCACGAAACGCGCAATTGAGAGCTACCCCATCACGGACGAGATACATGATCCAACCCATGGGATTCACGCCAAAGGGTATGTTCCCAAACGCCTTCGCCCTCGTGTGTTTCCGGCTTGTCTTGTCGAGCTTCCGGTTTGGACAAATGCCTCGTCACCTCTTTTGCTTCTTATGCAACATATCTTGACACATCTTGTTGGCACAATGGTTGTTGTATGTCTTGATGCTTTCATCATACACTTCGAGAATCTCAAGGACCATGTTATACATGTGAGAGACACCTTATGCATCTTGTGCCACTTGTCACACAAAAAGTTGCTCTTCTTCGGATTTCTCATTTCATCTATGGCATTTGCATTGGATTCTTCGACACTTGAGGATACCCATACTTGGTGCACGCCAACCATACTTTCCCAAGCTAGAAGTCTCCATCGCTTTGCCATTGCACATAACAATTTTGCCCAAAATTTTGCCACCGATACTTGCCTTTTGATTGTTCCATTTGTGTGGGACAATGCTACACATCACATTTTTGACACCTTACAAAGCAAACACTTACATGCACAAATTTTTGCCCTCCCACATTTTGGATACATCGACACTCTTTTGGTTCCCATTTTTGCCAAATGCCTCTTGGAGAAACGACTTGATGCTTCGTATTTGATTGAGAGCCTCTTGTTCGCCGATCACAAAATGGGCATCCACAAGCTTTCCATTTGCAAGTTGTTTTTCCCCGAGCTCTTCTTCGACCGCGACTTTATCCCTCTACCACAACATGGGAGAACCGTCATGGCCTACATCATCGTTGAGGAGGAACAAGAGTCGAGGACGACTCTTCCCCAAGGGGGGGGAGATGATGCGGGGTGGCTTTCGGACACCTCCGCCTCAAGACCGTCAAGTGCAACCCCACCTATCGTCGACGCTACACCATGGCCAAAGAGTCCCCCAAGTGGACCTTCAACCCTAACCCACGCTACACGCGTCAAGGTGAACTCCTTCCTCTCGATACTCGACCTCGTAGATACCTTGAATGGAATGCTACCTCATGTCGGCATGTTATATGTCATTAGGTACAAGAGTCATCGAGGACCGGAGAGGAGGAACACCCTTGGTGCAAGGAAGCGAGGGAAGGGAAGAGGAGCCATTCATCATGGTGCAAGGAACAAGGAAGCAGAAGAAGGAGAAGGGCTCCAGCCGCCAGCCACGACAAGGCCGGCACTGCCGCCCCCACTTGGCCGGCACTGCCGGTGGGCGCACCCCGGCACTGCCGGCCCATCTTCCCCGGCACTGCCGGCCCCACCGGCACTGCCGCCGCCCGAACACACCGGCATCGCCGCCCCCTCGAAGTCAACTTCATCCCAACCGTTGATTTCTCATCTATGGACCAGGATAATTTATGTAATGCCCCTTTTACCCCTGGACGGATCTGGGCCTATATATACCTCTTCCCCCACCCCTTAGCTCTTTAGACAAGATGATAGCTTAAACATGAACTTGAGCTTTGTCTCCCTAGGGTTTCATCCCTCTGTAATCAAGGCAACCCTTGTTGTTGATCTAGATCTGTGAGTGAGATTCTAGTGCGAGCACTCTCTCTCTCTCCCCGATCTCCTTCTCCAACACCGGTCTCTCTCCTCGGAATTCTACCGCGGTCTCTTCCGTAGGAGATTCTATCGGCGTGGTCCATCGAGCCACGGGGGTAAGTATCGGTTGTATCGGGTTGGTGTGCGTGCGTGAGTTCTCGTGTTCTTCGTGTTCATCGTGTTCTTCCGCTCTCCCACCTTTGCCCCTTTGGATTTCGGGTCAACCGCAAGATCGGGCCACACACGGGGTCTTAGACCTCATCAAACTTGGAGGATGAAGAGAACATGTATGGCAAACTCAAGTTCAACATGCCAAAGTTCAAGGGAGAAGAAGATGCCGAGGCCTACCTCTCATGGGCACTCAAGGTGGACAAGATCTTCCGCATCCACAACTACTCCGGTGCCAAGAAAGTGGCTATGGCATCACTCGAGTTTGAAGACTACGCCAACACTTGGTGGGAGCAAGTCCTCACTCTTCGAGAAGAAAAGGGTGAACCTCCTATTGACACTTGGGAAGACATGAAGAAAGAGATGCATGCTCGCTTCGTCCCAACGCACTACATGACCGATCTCTTCAACAAGCTCCAAAAGTTGAAGCAAGGCACCAAGACCGTTGAGGAGTTCTACAAGGAGATGGAGCTCACTATGAGGCGAGCCAACATCCAAGAGTCCGAGGAACAAACCATTGCTCGCTTCTTCAATGGCCTTACTTATCCCATCAAGAGGATCGTCGAGTTCCAACCCTACTCCAACATGGTTGAGTTAGTCCACCAAGCATCGAAGGCCGAGCGCCAAGTGATTGAGGACATCAAGTACTCCAAGGCCAAATCCTATTTCTCCTCCAAGTTCGCTACATCGACTCCTACTACAACATCAACTCCTCATGCTACAAGTGCCAAGGCCGACGCATCCTCTACACCTTCCAAGAAACCGACTATCCAAAGTCGCATGAAGCAAACGGTCTCCTCCACCGCCTCCTCTAAGACATCCACGGGACCCTCTAGTGTCACTTGCTTCAAGTGTGGCACCCAAGGTCACAAATCGTTTGAGTGCAAGAACACCAAGGTTATGATCACTATGGAGAATGGTGACATCGAGACTCTTGATGAGGATGAATATGAAGCCCTTGTGCAAGCCGCCGTGGAAAGTGAAGAAGCTTATGAGCAAGAATGTGGAGAAGATCCTCTCTTATGTGAGCATGACCCAAGTCCCTCACTTATGGAAGAACAACGGTGCAACATCTTCCAAACCCGTGCCGGAATTGGTGGCAAGTCGATCAAGGTCATCATAGATGGTGGAAGTTGCCATAACCTTGCAAGCACCGAGTTGTGTGAGAAGCTCCACCTTACTCTCCGCAAGCATCCTCACCCCTACCATATCCAATGGTTGAGTGACAAGGGAAACGTCAAGATACAACATACCGTCACCGTCAACTTCAAGATCGGCCCTTATGAGGATACTATTGAGTGTGACGTGGTACCCATGACGGTGTGCCACATGTTGCTTGGCCGCCCTTGGCAATATGACAAGAAGGCTATACATGATGGACTCTCCAACACATACACCTTCAAGGTCAACGACAAGAAGTTCGAGTTGCGCCCGATGACTCCTAGCCAAATCATCGCGGACAATGCGAAGGCTTTAGCGAGGGCACAACTCCACACCCACCATAGTGAGATGAGAGGAGAGGGAGCGACCCACCACAAAGAGAGTGAGCGCCACAAGCCATATATGAGTGAGTCCAAGAGTGTCCTTCTAGCCACCAAGAGTGAGTGGAGAGAGCTCCAAGAGAACCCATCCAACATATTGCACTATGTGCTCATATGCAAGGGACCCTCGTCGGAGACTAACGACTTAACCAACATTCCTCCGTCTTTGTTAACTCTTTTGCAGGAATTTCAAGACGTCTTCCCCGACGAGCTCCCTCATGGACTACCACCACTCCGCGGCATAGAACACCGCATCGACCTCATACCCGGCGCTCCGCTACCAAACCGTGCCGCCTACCGTACCAACCCCGAAGAGACCAAGGAGATCAACCGCCAAATTCAAGATCTCCTCGCCAAAGGGTACGTCCGTGAAAGCCTTAGCCCTTGTGCGGTTCCCGTGATTCTTGTGCCTAAACCGGATGAGACGCAACGGATGTGTATGGATTGTCGCCCCATCAATGCCATTACCGTCCGTTACCGCCATCCCATTCCGCGTTTAGATGACATGCTTGATGAACTTAGTGGTGCCACGATTTTCTCTAAAGTCGATTTGCGTAGTGGTTACCATCAAATCCGCATGGCTATTGGTGATGAATGGAAAACGGCATTCAAGACCAAACTTGGTCTCTATGAATGGCTCGTTATGCCTTTCGGTCTTTCCAATGCACCATCTACTTTCATGCGCCTCATGAATCACATCTTGCGTCCTCTCATTGGCAAGAGCGTGGTTGTCTACTTCGATGATATTCTTATTTATAGCAAAAACCTCGAGGACCATGTGCAACATGTGAGAGATGTCTTGTGCATCTTGCGACATGAAAAGCTTTATGCTAACCTCCCCAAATGCACATTTGCTCAAAACAAATTGGTTTTCCTTGGTTTCGTGGTTTCCGCTAATGGGATTGAAGTTGATTCTTCCAAGGTGGAGGCCATCCATAATTGGCCTACCCCTACAAATGTTGGCCAAGTCCGAAGCTTCCATGGACTTGCCGGGTTTTACCGCCGCTTTGTGAAAGACTTTAGCACCATTGCTTGCCCTTTGAATGAGCTTACTAAGAAGAATGTTCCGTTTGTTTGGGGCAAGGCCCAACAAAATGCTTTTGATGAGTTGAAGAAACGCCTTACCGAAGCTCCTCTTCTTGTTCTTCCAAATTTTGCCAAAACTTTTGAGATAGAGTGTGATGCAAGTGGGCTTGGTATTGGTGGTGTTCTTATGCAAGAGGGCAAACCCGTGGCATACTATAGTGAGAAGTTAGATGGCGCACGCCTCAACTATCCTATATATGACAAGGAGCTCTACGCTTTGGTTCGTGTTCTTGAAGTTTGGCAACACTATCTTTGGCCAAAAGAGTTTATCATTCATTCCGACCATGAGTCCTTGAAATATTTGAAAAGCCAACACAACTTGAACAAACGACATGCAAAATGGGTCGAGTTCATTGAGTCCTTCCCATATGTGATCAAATACAAGAAGGGCAAGGACAATGTTGTGGCGGATGCTCTTTCCCACAAAAACACCCTTTTGCTAACTCGTTTGGATTTTCATGTTTTGGGACTTGAAGAGATCAAAGAACTCTATCCTTCCGATTCTTTCTTTGCTCCAATTTTTGAGAAGTGCTCCGTTGAGCGAGGAGTGGATGATTTCTATTTGCATGATGGCTATTTGTTCAAAGCTAACAAGATTTGCATTCCCGAGTCTTCGCTTCGAAAATTGCTTTTGCAAGAGTCACATGGAGGAGGTCTTATGGGACACTTTGGTCGAGAGAAGACATATGCCATGCTCTCAACCCACTACTATTGGCCAAGAATGTACCGCGACGTCGAACGCCTTTGCCGCCGGTGCACCACATGCTTACAAGCTAAGTCTACCTCCAATCCCTATGGTCTTTATACCCCGTTGCCTATTCCATATGCACCATGGACCGATATTAGCATGGATTTCGTTTTAGGCTTGCCTCGCACTAAGCATGGTCATGATTCTATATTCGTGGTAGTGGATAGGTTCTCTAAGATGGCTCATTTCATACCTTGCCATAAGAGCGACGATGCTTCACACATTGCTTCATTGTTTTTCAGGGAAATTGTTCACCTACATGGAGTACCGCAAAGCATTGTGTCGGATCGAGACGTCAAGTTCATGAGTTATCTTTGGAAGACGCTCATGGCAAAGTTTGGAGTGAAGCTCTTATTTTCATCATCCTCGCACCCGCAAACGGACGGCCAAACGGAAGTGGTCAATCGAAGCCTCTCCACCCTCCTACGCATCCTCGTGAAGAAGAACTTGAAGTCATGGGAGGAATGCATTCCACACGCGGAGTTCGCCTACAACCGCGCCAAGCACTCGACTACATCACGGAGTCCCTTCATGGTCGTCTACGGGTTTGAGCCGCTCACGGCACTCGACATACTACCACTTCCCCTTCATGAGCGGACGAACATGGACTTCGCCAAGCGCGCCGCCGACGTGAAGAAACTTCATGAAGAAACAAGAGCTACCATTCAAGAACATGTGCTTCGTCAAGCTACCCGCCTCAACGCCAAGAAGAAGGAAAGGATATTTCAAGAAGGAGACCTAGTTTGGATCCACCTCCGGAAGGAAAGGTTCCCTCGTGAGCGCAACTCCAAGCTCAAGCCAAGAGGAGATGGGCCCTTCAAGGTCCTCAAACGCATCAACAACAACGCTTACGTCATGGACATCCCCACCTCCAAGTACTTGGTGAGCAACACCTTCAACGTTGCGGACTTGTCGCCATATCATGAAGATGACGAGGACCAAGAGTCGAGGACGACTCTTTCCCAAGGGGGGGGAGATGATGCGGGGTGGCCTTCGGTCACCTCCACACCAAGACCAACAAGTCCCCCAAGTGCACCAATGACGCGAGCCCGAGTTAAAGCTCTTCATGATGAGGTGAACTCGCTCCTCACCACCCTTGACCTTGGTACCCCGTTGGATGGATTGCTACCTCATGCCGACGTGTTATGTGTCATTAGGTACAAGGAGCATCAAGGGCACGAAGAGGAGGACACACCATGGTCAAGAGAAGGAGAGGAGCAGCTGGACGCGAAGATGGACATGGAGCTGGACCGGAAGTCGCCCGAAGAGCGCAAGGAAGAGAAGATGGACGGCCGGTCCTGAACCCGGTCAGACCGGCCTCCTGACCGAGCCACCCGGTCCACAGCCCGGTCTGACCGGCCTCCTGACCGGGCCGCCCGGTCCAAACCGGGATTTGCGCTCGTGCCATCCGGGCAACATCCCGGGGCCTCGGAACCTCGTCCGGTTGCCGCCCGGTCCCAGGCCCGATCTGGACCGGCCTGCCCGGTCCCAGGCCCGGTCTGACCGGCTCCCTGACCGGCCTGCGTAACTTAAGTCGCCCAATCGGCCCGAATTTGTTTCCTTCGTACCTTTTCGGCCCGTGCCGCCTTGTAAGACTATATAAGCACCCCAAACGCCCCTTTAGCTCTTTAGACTTGTTTTGAACTCAAACCTACCTTTGAGCTTAGTCTCCCTTGGGTATCATCCCTCTGTAATCAAGGCCATCCTTGTTGTTGATTTGGATATTGTTGAGTGAGATTCTAGTACAAGCTACTCTCTCTCCCTCACCAATCTCTTTTCTCCAACACCAATCTCTCTCCGGGAATTCTGCCGCGTGCCTCTTCCTCGGAGATTCTATTGGCGTGGTCCATCGAGCCACGGGGGTAAGTATCGGGTGTATCGGGTTGGTGTGCGTGCGTGAGTCTCGGAGTTCCTCGTGTTCGTCGTGTTCTTCGTGTTCCTCGCGTTTTCCCATCTCCCCTCTTGGTTTCGAAGTCAATCCGCGAGATCGGGCCACACACGGGGTCTTAGACCTCATCAAACATCTTCCAAACAAGAGCCGGAATCAATGGCAAGTCAATAAAGGTTATCATCGATGGAGGGAGTTGCCACAATCTTGCAAGCACCGAACTATACTCCAAGCTCAACCTCACACTCCGGAAACACCCCCATCCTTACCATGTGCAATGGCTAAGTGACAATGGAAACGTCAAGATACAACATACCGTCTCCGTATCCTTCAAGATTGGCGCCTATGAAGACACCGTTGATTGTGATGTAGTGCCCATGACGGTGTGCCACATGCTACTTGGTCGCCCTTGGCAATATGACAAAAGAGCAAGCCATGATGGCTACACAAATGCCTATAGCTTCAAGGTCGGTGACAAGACGTTCATCCTACGCCCAATGACTCCTAGCCAAGTAATTGCGGACAATGCAAAGGCTCTAGCGAGGGCTAAGGAAGCTACCATCACTAGGGAGATGAGTGGTGAGAGAGTGAACCACCAAAATGAAAGTGAGCACCACAAGCCATATATGAGTGAGATGAAGAGTGTCCTCATAGCTACCAAGAGTGAGATGAGAGAATTTGATGAGGTCTAAGACCCCGTGTGATGTAGCCCCGGTCACCGACGTCGCTACAACAAGACCAACAAGTCCCCCAAGTGGACCGATGACACGAGCCCGAGTCAAAGCTCTACATGATGAGGTGAACTCGCTCCTCACCACCCTTGATCTTGGTACCCCTTTGGATGGATTGCTACCTCATGCCGACGTGTTATGTGTCATTAGGTACAAGGAGCATCAAGATCACGAAGAGGAGGACACACCATGGTCAAGAGGAGGAGTGATGAGGTCTAAGACCCCGTGTGTGGCCCGATCTCGCGGATTGACTTCGAAACCAAGGGGGAGGAGGGAAGAACGCGAGGAACACGAAGAACACGACGAACACGAGGAACTCCGAGACTCACCCACGCACACCAACCCGATACACCCGATGCTTACCTCCGTGGCTCGATGGACCACGCCAATAGAATCTCCGAGGAAGAGGCCGTGGCAGAATTCCCGGAGAGAGATTGGGGTTGGAGAGGAAGAGCTTGGTGAGGGAGAGAGAGTAACTTGTACTAGAATCTCACTCAACAAGATCAAAGTCAACAACCAAGGTGCCTTGATTACAGAGGGATGATACCCAAGGGAGACTAAGCTCAAAGGTAGGTTTGAGTTCAAAACAAGTCTAAAGAGGTGAAGGGGCGTCTTGGGTGCTTATATAGTCTTACAAGGCGTCACGGGCCGAAAAGGTACAAGTGGAACAAGTTCGGGCCATTTTGGTGACTTAAGTCGTGCAGGCCGGTCAGGAGGCCGGTCAGACCGGGCCTGGGACCGGGCAGGCCGGTCCAGACCGGGCCCTGGACCGGGCGGCAACCGGACGGGGTTCCGGGGCCCCGGGATAGTGCCCGGATGGCACAAGCGGAAATCCCGGTTTGGACCGGGTGACCCGGTCAGGGAGCCGGTCAGACCGGGTTCTGGACCGGCCGGCCAACTTCTCTTCGTTGTGCTCTTCGGGCGACTTCCGGTCCAGCTCCATGTCCATCTTCACGTCCAGCTGCTCCTCTCCTCCCTTTGACCATGGTGTGTCCTCCTCTCCGTGATCTTGATGCTCCTTGTACCTAATGACACATAGCATGTCGGCATGAGGTAGTAATCCATCCAAAGGGGTACCGAGATCAAGGGTGGTAAGGAGCGAGTTCACCTCATCATGAAGAGCTTTAACTCGGGCTCGCGTCATTGGTCCACTTGGGGGACTTGTTGGTCTTGGTGTGGAAGTGACCGAAGGCCACCCCGCATCATCTCCCCCCCCTTGGGAAAGAGTCGTCCTCGACTCTTGTTCCTCCTCATCTTCATGATATGGCGATAAGTCCGCAACGTTGAATGTGTTGCTCACCAAGTACTTGGAGGTGGGGATGTCGATGACGTAAGCGTTGTTGTTGATGCGTTTGAGGACCTTGAAGGGGCCATTTCCTCTTGGCTTGAGCTTCGAGTTTCGTTCATGAGGGAATCTTTCCTTCCAGAGGTGGATCCAAACGAGGTCGCCTTCTTGAAATATGCGTTCCTTCTTCTTGGCGTTGAGGCGGGTAGCTTGACGACGCACATGTTCTTGAATGGTAGCTCTTGTTTCTTCATGATGTTTCTTCACGGCGGCGGTGCGCTTGTCGAAATCCATGTTGATCCGCTCATGAAGGGGGAGCGGGAGTATGTCGAGTGCCGTGAGCGGCTCAAACCCGTAGACGACCATGAAGGGACTCCTTGATGTAGTCGAGTGCTTGGCGCGGTTGTAGGCGAATTCCGCGTGTGGAAGACATTCTTCCCATGACTTCAAGTTCTTCTTCACGAGAATGCGTAGGAGGGTGGAGAGGCTTCGATTGACCACTTCCGTTTGGCCGTCCGTTTGCGGGTGCGAGGATGATGAGAATAAGAGCTTCACTCCAAACTTTGCCATGAGCGACTTCCAAAGATAACTCATGAACTTGACGTCTCGATCCGACACAATGCTTTGCGGTACTCCATGTAGGCGAACAATTTCCCTGAAAAACAAAGAAGCAATGTGTGAAGCATCGTCGCTCTTATGGCAAGGTATGAAATGAGCCATCTTAGAGAATCTATCCACTACCACGAATATAGAATCATGACCATGCTTAGTGCGAGGCAATCCTAGAACAAAATCCATGCTAATATCGGTCCATGGTGCATGTGGAATAGGCAAAGGAGTGTAAAGGCCATAAGGGTTGGAGGTTGATGAGGACATGATTACCTGCGATTTGAAGGCATATCTTGGTGAAAAAGATGAGACTACGTCGAGGACGACTTCAATTCAAGTAGGGGAGGATGATGAGGACATCTCTATGATAGATACAACCAATACTCCTACAACCACATCTCAGGTACATTCGTTACTAGGAATCCTTCCTGATATATATGAGAATATGATGCTGCCTAAATCAAATGTATTTATATTATTTAGGAATGGATCTAGCATGGACGCCAAGCATTGGATTAGGAAGGTGCATGGAGATGGCAGCAGACCTGCAAGGATTCAGGATGGCGTTGCAAGCGAGGATTTCAGAACATTGAAGCCACCATAGTGAAGCAATGATGATTGGATGAATTATACAAGTTACTCCATCATAAAATTCGTCCAAAGAGTTATTAATGGTGCTGCGTCACCTTATTTAATGGGCCAGGCCCATGTATTTTCGGATTAGGTATTTTAGGGGATTTTAAGAGGCCATATAAGTGGAGGAAGGCCCATTTAGGGGTGTTTTTGGCCAACCCTAGCTGGTTGGACGAAAATCCCTTGACTTCCCCCATATATATCCCTCCGTAGCCGTCATTAGAACTTGGATTTTGATTAGATTAAAAGTTAGCCAATTGTTGCAACTATGTGTACTTCTTTTGAGGCCAACGCCCAGAACAAGACCGACTATTCAGAATCCCACCATTATCAATCAAGCTTTCATCTATATTCGCAATATTCTGATTGCATCTTTAGTTCTTACTTGTTCTCGATTTCAGGTAGGAATTAAGACCCTTGCTGGTCAGGCTGATCGTGCTTCCGCAAGATCAGTAACTCCCGGAGATTGTCCTAGCGATTGCATTGGCGCACGAGCTTTGCACGTGTAGTCGGATCGTCAAGCACGAACTCCACCAACAAATCGAATTATCTCCATCTCATCGAAAGATCGGACACCTTTGCCTTATCAGAGGTAGACTTAGCTTGTAAGCATGTGGTGCACCGGCGACAAAGGCGATCAACGTCACGGTACATTCTTGGCCAATAGTAGTGGGTTGAGAGCATGGCATATGTCTTCTCTCGACCAAAGTGTCCCATAAGACCACCTGCATGTGACTCTTGCAAAAGCAATTTTCGAAGCGAAGACTCGGGAATGCAAATCTTGTTAGCTTTGAACAAGTAGCCATCATGCAAATAGAAATCATCCACTCCTCGCTCAACGGAGCACTTCTCAAAAATTGGAGTAATGAAAGAATCGGAAGGATAGAGTTCTTTGATCTCTTCAAGTCCCAAAACATGAAAATCCAAACGAGTTAGCAAAAGGGTGTTTTTGCGGGAAAGAGCATCCGCCACAACATTGTCCTTGCCCTTCTTGTATTTGATCACATATGGGAAGGACTCAATGAACTCGACCCATTTTGCATGTCGTTTGTTCAAGTTGTGTTGGCTTTTCAAATATTTCAAGGACTCATGGTCGGAATGAATGATAAACTCTTTTGGCCAAAGATAGTGTTGCCAAACTTCAAGAACACGAACCAAAGCATAGAGCTCCTTGTCATATATAGGATAGTTGAGGCGTGCGCCATCTAACTTCTCACTATAGTATGCCACGGGTTTGCCCTCTTGCATAAGAACACCACCAATACCAATCCCACTTGCATCACACTCAATCTCAAAAGTTTTTGCAAAATTTGGAAGAACAAGAAGGGGAGCTTCGGTAAGGCGTTTCTTCAACTCATCAAAAGCATTTTGTTGGGCCTTGCCCCAAACAAACGGAACATTCTTCTTGGTAAGCTCATTCAAAGGGCAAGCAATGGTGCTAAAATCTTTCACAAAGCGGCGGTAAAACCCGGCAAGTCCATGGAAGCTTCGGACTTGACCAACATTTGTAGGAGTAGGCCAATTGTGGATGGCCTCCACCTTGGAAGAATCAACTTCAATCCCATTAGCGGAAACCACAAAGCCAAGGAAAACCAATTTGTTTTGAGCAAAGGTGCACTTGGGGAGGTTAGCATAAAGCTTTTCATGACGCAAGATGCACAAGACCTCTCTCACATGTTGCACATGGTCCTCGAGGTTTTTGCTATAAATAAGAATATCATCGAAGTAGACAACCACGCTCTTGCCAATGAGAGGACGCAAGATGTGATTCATGAGGCGCATGAAAGTAGATGGAGCATTGGAAAGACCGAAAGGCATAACGAGCCATTCATAGAGATCGAGTTTGGTCTTGAATGCCGTTTTCCATTCATCACCAATAGCCATGCGGATTTGATGGTAACCACTACGCAAATCGACTTTAGAGAAAATCGTGGCACCACTAAGTTCATCAAGCATGTCATCTAAACGCGGAATGGGATGGCGGTAACGGACGGTAATGGCATTGATGGGGCGACAATCCATACACATCCGTTGCGTCTCATCCGGTTTAGGCACAAGAATCACGGGAACCACGCAAGGGCTAAGGCTTTCGCAGACGTACCCTTTGGCGAGGAGATCTTGTATTTGGCGTTGTATCTCCTTTGTTTCTTCGGGGTTGGTGCGGTAGGCGGCACGGTTTGGAAGCGGAGCGCCGGGTATGAGGTCGATGCGGTGTTCTATGCCTCGGAGTGGTGGTAGTCCATGAGGGAGCTCGTCGGGGAAGACGTCTTGAAATTCCTGCAAAAGAGACAACAAAGACGGAGGAATGTTGGTTAAGTCGTTAGTCGCCGACGAGGGTCCCTTGCATATGAGCACATAGTGCAATATGGTGGATGGGTTCTCTTGGAGCTCTCTCCACTCACTCTTGGTGGCTAGAAGGACACTCTTGGACTCACTCATATATGGCTTGTGGCGCTCACTCTCTTTGTGGTGGGTCGCTCCCTCTCCTCTCATCTCACTATGGTGGGTGCGGAGTTGTGCCCTCGCTAAAGCCTTCGCATTATCCGCGATGATTTGGCTAGGAGTCATCGGGCGCAACTCGAACTTCTTGTCGTTGACCTTGAAGGTATATGTGTTGGAGAGTCCATCATGTATAGCCTTCTTGTCATATTGCCAAGGGCGGCCAAGCAACATGTGGCACACCGTCATGGGTACCACGTCACACTCGATAGTGTCCTCATAAGGTCCAATCTTGAAAGTGACGGTGACGGTATGTTGTATCTTGACGTTACCCTTGTCACTCAACCATTGGATATGGTAAGGGTGAGGATGCTTGCGGAGAGTGAGGTTGAGCTTCTCACACAACTCGGTGCTGGCAAGGTTATGGCAACTTCCACCATCTATGATGACCTTGATCGACTTGCCACCAATTCCGGCACGGGTTTGGAAGATGTTGCACCGTTGTTCTTCCATAGCATGAGGTTGTGTGGTTAGCACCCTTGTGACCACAAGTGAGGGACTTGGGTCATGCTCACATAAGAGAGGATCTTCTCCACTTTCTTGCTCATAAGCTTCTTCACTTTCCACGGCGGCTTGCACAAGGGCTTCATATTCATCCTCATCAAGCGTCTCGATGTCACCATTCTCCATAGTGATCATAACCTTGGTGTTCTTGCACTCAAATGATTTGTGACCTTGGGTGCCACACTTGAAGCAAGTGACAATAGAGGGTCCCGTGGATGCCTTAGAGGAGGCGGTGGAGGAGACCGTTTGCTTCATGCGACTTTGGATAGTCGGTTTCTTGGATGGTGTAGAGGATGTGTCGGCCTTGGCACTTGTAGCATGAGGAGTTGATGTAGTAGGAGGAGTCGATGTAGCGAGCTTGGAGGAGAAATAGGTCTTGGCCTTGGAGTACTTGATGTCCTCAATCACTTGGCGCTCGGCCTTCGATGCTTGGTGGACCAACTCAACCATGTTGGAGTAGGGTTGGAACTCGACGATCCTCTTGATGGGGTAAGTAAGGCCATTGAAGAAACGAGCAATTGTTTGTTCCTCGGACTCTTGGATGTTGGCTCGCATCATAGTGAGCTCCATCTCCTTGTAGAACTCCTCAACGGTCTTGGTGCCTTGCTTCAACTTTTGGAGCTTGTTGAAGAGGTCGGTCATGTAGTGCGTGGGGACAAAGCGAGCATGCATCTCTTTCTTCATGTCTTCCCAAGTGTCAATAGGAGGTTCATCCTTTTCTTCTCGAAGAGTGAGGACTTGCTCCCACCAAGTGTTAGCGTAGTCTTCAAACTCAAGAGACGCCATAGCCACCTTCTTGGCACCGGAGTAGTTGTGGATGCGGAATATCTTGTCAACCTTGAGTGCCCATGAGAGGTAGGCCTCGGCATCTTCTTCTCCCTTGAACTTTGGCATGGTGAACTTGAGTCTTCCAAACATGTTCTCTTCATCCTCCAAGGTTCTTCTACGAGGAGGGGCGACGTCATCTCTTGCGGCTTGAGGAGGAATAGGAGGTCTTCTACGACCAACCATAGCGTTGGGTTGGCGTTGAAGATGAACGCTTGCTTCACTTGGTTCACGGTGAGGATGTGGTTGAAGATTTTGTCGCGGTTGAGGGCGATGCTCAATGTTGGGTCTCTCATCTTGATCATGGTGCGGTTCTCCTCGTCCACGTTGGTCATGGCGAGGGTGGCGACGGAAATCTCGCCGAGGTTGATCTTGAGGACCTTGGTCTTGGGGATGGCCATCACGCCCATGGTGGGCATGGCGATCCGCTTGGTGACGATCTTGTTGTAGGACTTGGTCTTGTGGAGGACGCTCATGTGGGCGAGCATGGCGATGTATTTCTCCACGCCTAGAGTTGGAGCGGGAGTCTTCATGACGAGCTTGTGGGCGATGAGGACGATGATGGTCTTCATGTCTTGAAGAGGAGCTTGAGGACGAAAGGCCACCATGAGAGTAATAGTCTTGTGGCGAGCTTGATGAAGAGGAAGTAGAGCGGTGTCGGCGATGGCGACCCAAGTTGGTGATGGCGCGCTCGAGGCTATCCATGCGCCGCTCCATGTTGGCATCATTGGCCGCCATTTGGCCATTCAAGTTGTCCGTAGCTTCACGAAGAAGAGCCAAGTCTTGGTTCACGGTGGAGAAGTTGTGAGCCACCTCATCGTATTGCTCATCGATGCGCGTCTCGAAGAGGGTGAGTTGCTCCTTGAACTCTTGTCGTTGCGTCCATAGGTTGTGTTGAGTAGCCAACCTCTCGGTGTTGCGGAGGATCTCTTCATCCCTATTGGTATCTCCGTTCCTATCCATGATGGAAAGACAAGAACTATGTTGTGTATGTTAGTGGAAGGAGACTACCTCGCACTCTTACCAAGGTAAGATAGTATTGAGGCAATCCACCAAGCCGAAAGCAAGATCAAGTGTATCGGGAACACACGCAAAACCACACGCAAAAGCTAGCAAATATGGTGTTAGGCGAGTGTTGTGGAAAGCCAAAAGACAAATCCAAGATCGAGTATGTTGTTAAAAGTGGGTGAGGTCCAAAAATCCAAATGTCAATGTGAAGATCACTATAAACACGGAAAAAGTTGTGGAACACACACACGAGATAAGCGGGGTTAGTGCAACCAAAAGTGAGCGGAAAAGTGTATGTATAAGTGCTCGTTGTCACACTAACACAAGGAGAGCCAAAGCTTCGGTTGCAAAGGAAGAGACAACAAGATTCACACGCGGCCTCTCTTCTCGTATCTCTCTTTGCTTAAAAGCTTTTTCTCTTTTGTATATGGTGGCACTTGCACTCGTTTGTATCTTTGGTGGCACGTGGACACTTTTGTATGTATGGGCGTATGGATGTATGGATGTATGGATGTATGGTGCTACTCGCACTCTTTTTGTGTTTTTGGGGCTTTTTTCACGCACTATGTTAGCGTTAGCCTCGCTTTTGCTATCTTGCCACACGAGTGTTTGCTTGGATGCCTTACTCAACGCGACACACACACCTCACAATGCGGGGCCACGTGCAATGTCTCGCAACACTAGACAAGTAATGCTCGATGGGATAGATCGCAAAAGGAAGAGGGGTTACAAGGTGAAAGCTGCAAGTTATACCTGCGATGGTGGTGGTGGTGGTGGTGGTGGTGGTGGAGATCGCCGGAAAACGAGGTCGAAGGGGGGCGCGTTGCTGCGCCCGGTCTGGGGCCCGGTTGGACCGGCTCCTGGACCGGCCAGTCCGGTTGCCGCCCGGCCGACCGGGTTCTGGGCTGGCGCGGCCGGTCGTGGGTCCGGTTGACCGGGTTGCGCGACCGGATTTCGTGAGCTAGAGTTTTCTCTCTCCTGTTCTTCCCCAAACCAAATCCAAATCGACCAAAACGAAGGGAAACGATGGAATCGGAGGCTCAAAGTTGGGGAAATAGTAGATCAAGCACAACAACACCAGATCCACGGACCAAAACCACTCAAAACGCAACCAAATCACAGATCGGTCAAGAGGCAATTTGGGGCTATTTTTGGGGATTTTTTGGAAAATTTTCCAGGAACGAAATCGGGTGGGTGGGAGGTCAAATCCGCGGTAACCAAGAGCTGCTGATACCATATGATGAGGTCTAAGACCCCGTGTTGGCCCGATCTCGCGGATTGACTTCGAAACCAAGGGGGAGGAGGGAAGAACGCGAGGAACACGAAGAACACGACGAACACGAGGAACTCCGAGACTCACGCATGCACACCAACCCGATACACCCGATGCTTACCTCCGTGGCTCGATGGACCACGCCAATAGAATCTCCGAGGAAGAGGCCGTGGCAGAATTCCCGGAGAGAGATTGGGGTTGGAGAGGAAGAGCTTGGTGAGGGAGAGAGAGTAACTTGTACTAGAATCTCACTCAACAAGATCAAAGTCAAAAACCAAGGTGCCTTGTGATGAGGTCTAAGACCCCGTGTGTGGCCCGATCTCGCGGATTGACTTCGAAACCAAGAGGGGAGATGGGAAAATGCGAGGAACACGAAGAACACGACGAACACGAGGAACTCCGAGACTCACGCACGCACACCAACCCGATACAACCGAGACTTACCCCCGTGGCTCGATGGACCACGCCGATAGAATCTCCTACGGAAGAGACCGCGGTAGAATTCCGAGGAGAGAGACCGGTGTTGGAGAAGGAGATCGGAGAGAGAGAGAGAGTGCTCGCACTAGAATCTCACTCACAGATCTAGATCAACAACAAGGGTTGCCTTGATTACAGAGGGATGAAACCCTAGGGAGACAAAGCTCAAAGTCATGTTTAAGCTATCATCTTGTCTAAAGAGGTAAGGGGGCGACCTGGGGGCTTATATAGGCATACAAGGCAGCATGGGTCGAAAAGGTACAAGTTGGTGGGTCAAACCCGACGAATCCGGTCACAGGGCCGGTCGGACCGGGCCTGTGACCGGCCCATCCGGTCCACAACCGGATCCTGGACCGGGCGGTGACCGGGCGAGGCTTCGGGAGCCCCGGGATTGCTTCCGGATGGCACCGGTCGATGTTCTGGTCGAAATCCGGCCGGGCCGGTCAGGAGGCCGGTCAACCGGGACTGGGACCGGGTGGGCCGGTCATAGGGCCGGTTGACCGGGCCTGGAACCGGCCGGCCTCCCTCCTCCCGCTTCTTCTTCCTCTTCCTTCCTTCTTCCTTCATTCTTCTTCTTCTTCCTTCTTCCTTGCACCATGATGAATGGCTCCTCTTCCCTTCCCTTGCTTCCTTGCACCATGGGTGTTCCTCCTCTCCGGTCCTCGATGACTCTTGTACCTAATGACATATAACATGCCGACATGAGGTAGCATTCCATTCAAGGTATCTACGAGGTCGAGTATCGAGAGGAAGGAGTTCACCTTGTCGCGTGTAGCGTGGGTTAGGGTTGAAGGTCCACTTGGGGGACTCTTTGGCCATGGTGTAGCGTCGACGATAGGCGGGGCTGCACTTGATGGTCTTGGTGTAGCGACGTCGGTGACCGGGGCTACATCATCTCCCCCCCCCCTTGGGGAAGAGTCGTCCTCGACTCTTGTTCCTCCTCATCGAAGAGGTAGTCCATGACGGTTGTCCCATGTAGAGTTGGGTAGTCGCGGTCGAAGAAGGACTTGGAGAAAAACCACTTGCGAAGGGAAAGCTCCAAGAGGCATTTGGCAAAAATGGGAACCAAAAGAGTGTGGGTGTATCCAAAATGTGGAAGATCAAAAGTTTGTGCAAGTAAGAGTTGTAAGGTGTCAAAAATGTGTGGTGTAGCATTGTCCCAAACAAGTGGAACAAACAAAAGGCAAGTGTCGGCGGCAAAATTTGGGGCAAAATTGTTATGTGCAATGGCAAAGCGATGGAGACTTCGAACTTGGGAGAGTATGGTTGGCTTGAGCCGAGTATGAGTGTCCTCAAGTGTGAAAGAATCCATTGCAATTGCCAAAGATGAAATGAAAAATCCAAAGAAGAGCAACTTTTTGTGTGACATGTGGCACAAGATGCATAAGGTGTCTCTCACATGTATGACATGGTCCTTGAGATTCTCGAAGTGTATGATGAAAGCATCAAGACATACAACAATCATTGTGCCAATAAGATGTGTCAAGATATGTTGATGTAGCCCCGGTCACCGACGTCGCTACACCAAGACCAACAAGTCCCCCAAGTGGACCTGATGTGGGGTGGCCTTCGGACACCTCCACACCAAGACCAACAAGTCCCCCAAGTGGACCGATGACGCGAGCCCGAGTCAAAGCGCTACATGATAAGGTGAACTCACTCCTCACTACCCTTGATCTTGATACCCCATTGGATGGACTGCTACCTCAGGCCGATATGCTTTGTGTTATCAGATATGAACCTCGAGAGAAGGACGTCGCAGCAGACCCGAAGATGGACAAGGAAGGAGGAGGAGAAGAGTGGCCGCCGAAGGACGCCCCTCAGGGCCGGCACTGCCGGCCTCCAGGCACCGGCACTGCCGGCCTGCTCACCCCGGCACTGCCGACCTCAAGCCCCCGGCACTGCCGGCCTGCTCACCCGGCCTTGCCGGCCACGGTTTCCAAACGCTGCCGGCCCTTCCAGTGAAGACGCGACCAGCGGCACCTGCCGGCCTCGAACCAGCGGCACTGCCGGCCCCACCGGCACTGCCGGCCAATCATCACCGGCACTGCCGGCCAAGCCCCTGTTGACTTCATCTCAACCGTTGATTTCGCATCTATGGACCAGGATAATTTATGTAGTGCCGGTTTTACCCCTGTACGAATCTGGACCTATAAGTACCTCACCCCTTCCCCCAGATTAGGGTTAGACTTGTTTTGAACTCAAACCTACCTTTGAGCTTAGTCTCCCTTGGGTATCATCCCTCTGTAATCAAGGCACCTTGGTTGTTGACTTTGATCTTGTTGAGTGAGATTCTAGTACAAGTTACTCTCTCTCCCTCACCAAGCTCTTCCTCTCCAACCCCAATCTCTCTCCGGGAATTCTGCCACGTGTCTCTTCCTCGGAGATTCTATTGGCGTGGTCCATCGAGCCACGGAGGTAAGCATCGGGTGTATCGGGTTGGTGTGCGTGCGTGAGTCTCGGAGTTCCTCGTGTTCGTCGTGTTCTTCGTGTTCTTCGCGCTCTCCCACCTCTTCCCTTGGATTTCGGGGTCAAGCTGCGAGATCGGGCCACACACGGGGTCTTAGACCTCATCATATGGTATCAGCAGCTCTTGGTTACCGCAGATCTGACCCTCCACCCACCCGATTTCGTTTCTAGAAAATTTCCAAAAAAAAAAAAAAAAAAAGCCCCAAATTGCCTTTTGACCGATCTGTGAATTGGTTGCGTTTTGAGTGGTTTTGATCCATGGATTTCGTGCCCCTCTGGTTGATCTACGTTTTCCCCACTTTCTAGACCTCAATTCCATCGATTTCTGACGTTTTGGTCGAATTTGGGCCGCTTTTCGCGAAGAACAGCTCGAGCTGTTCGTCAGGGACCGGCACTGCCGCCCCCATCAGGCCGGCACTGCCGCCCAGGACGGCACTGCCGCCGCATCCAGGCCGGCACTGCCGCCCGATTCAGGCCGGCACTGCCGCCAGGAACCAGCCAAGCTCGGCCAGCCACATTTCGACCACTTCTTCACCTTTGTGTTTGCTTGTTCTGGTTTGAGTGCCTTGTGTGTAAATCTAACCCGCAGCTACGACGCAAGCGACGACACTCTCGGCACCCCGACTTGCCAACGTACTCTTGATCCTTCCACCATATTGCAAGTTGTGTGATCATCACCGCCTACGACACATTGAGGTATAACTTGCAACTCCTCGTTCCTTTTGCGATCCAACCCTCCCGAGCATTGCTTGTTTAGTGTTGCGAGACATTGCACGTGGCCCCGCATTGTGAGGTGTGTGTGTCGTGTTGAGTAAAGCATCCAAGCAAACACTCGTGTGGCAAGATAGCAAAAGCGAGGCTCCAACTAACATAGTGTGTGAAAAAGCCCCAAAAACACAAAAAGAGTGCGAGTAGCACCATACATCCATACGCCCATACATACAAAAGTGTCCACGTGCCACCAAAAATACAACCGAGTGCAAGTGCCACCATATACAAAAGAGAAAAAGCTTTTAAGCAAAGAGAGATACGAGAAGAGAGGCCGCGTGTGAATCTTGTTGTCTCTTCCTTTGCAACCGAAGCTTTGGCTCTCCTTGTGTTAGTGTGACACCGAGCACTTATACATACACTTTTCCGCTCACTTTTGGTTGCACTAACCCCGCTTATCTCGTGTGTGTGTTCCACAACTTTTCCGTGTTTTCGTGATCACCATTTGGACATTTAATTTTTGGACCTCACCCACTTTTAACAACATACTCGATCTTGGATTTGTCTTTTGGCTTTCCACAACACTCGCCTAACACCATATTTGCTAGCTTTTGCGTGTGGTTTTGCGTGTGTCCCCGATACACTTGATCTTACTTTCGGCTTGGTTGATTGCCTCAATACTATCTTACCTTGGTAAGAGTGCGAGGTAGTCTCCTTCCACTAACATACACAACATAGTTCTTGTCTTTCCATCATGGATAGGAACGGAGATACCAATAGGGATGAAGAGATCCTCCGCAACACCGAGAGGTTGGCTACTCAACACAACCTATGGACGCAACGACAAGAGTTCAAGGAGCAACTCTCCCTCTTCGAGACGCGCATCGATGAGCAATACGATGAGGTGGCTCACAACTTCTCCACCGTGAACCAAGACTTGGCCCTTCTTCGTGAAGCTACGGACAATTTGAATTGCCAAATGGCGGCCAATGATGCCAACATGGAGCGGCGCATGGATAGCCTCGAGCGCGCCATCACCAACTTGGGTCGCCATCGTCGACACCGTTCTACTTCCTCTTCATCAAGCTCTTCCTCAAGGCATGAAGACCATTACTCTCATGGTGGCCTTTCGTCCCCAAGCTCTTCTTCAAGGCATGAAGACCATCATCGACATGATCGCTCACATGCTCGTCATGAAGACTCCCGCTCCAACTCTAGGCGTGGAGAAATACATCAACATGCTCGTCCACATGAGCGTCCTCCACAAGCTCAAGGCCTTCAACAAGATCGTCACCAAGCGGATCGCCATGCTCACCATGGGCGTGATGGCCATCCCCAAGACCAAGATCCTCAAGATCCACCTCGGCGAGATCTTCGTCGCCACCCTCACCATGACCAACGTGGTCGAGGAGAGCCTCACCATGATCAAGATGAGAGACCCAACATTGAGCATCGTCCTCGACCGCGACAAGATCTTCAACCACATCCTCACCGTGAACCAAGTGAAGCAAGTGTTCAACTCCAACGCCAACCCAATGCTATGGTTGGCCGTCGAAGACCTCCTATTCCACCTCTAGCCGCAAGAGATGAAGGCGCCCCTCCTCGTAGAAGAACCTTGGAGGATGAAGAGAACATGTTTGGAAGACTCAAGTTCACCATGCCAAAGTTCAAGGGAGAAGAAGATGCCGAGGCATACCTCTCATGGGCACTCAAGGTGGACAAGATCTTCCGCATCCACAACTACTCCGGTGCCAAGAAAGTGGCTATGGCATCACTCGAGTTTGAAGACTACGCCAACACTTGGTGGGAGCAAGTCCTCACTCTTCGAGAAGAGAAGGGTGAACCTCCTATTGACACTTGGGAAGATATGAAGAAGGAGATGCATGCTCGCTTTGTCCCCGCACACTACATGACC
This sequence comes from Lolium perenne, assembly GCF_019359855.2. Classification (NCBI taxonomy): domain Eukaryota; kingdom Viridiplantae; phylum Streptophyta; class Magnoliopsida; order Poales; family Poaceae; genus Lolium; species Lolium perenne. Next base: position 628,664 of record NW_027249061.1, on the reverse strand, counting down.
GACCTCTTCAACAAGCTCCAAAAGTTGAAGCAAGGCACCAAGACCGTTGAGGAGTTCTACAAGGAGATGGAGCTCACTATGATGCGAGCCAACATCCAAGAGTCCGAGGAACAAACAATTGCTCGTTTCTTCAATGGCCTTACTTATCCTATCAAGAGGATTGTCGAGTTCCAACCCTACTCCAACATGGTTGAGTTAGTCCACCAAGCATCGAAGGCCGAGCGCCAAGTGATTGAGGACATCAAGTACTCCAAGGCCAAGTCCTATTTCTCCTCCAAGCTCGCTACATCGACTCCTCCTACTACATCAACTCCTTATGCTACAAGTGCCAAGGCCGACGCATCCTCTACACCTTCCAAGAAGCCGACTATCCAAAGTCGAATGAAGCAAACGGTCTCCTCCACCGCCTCCTCTAAGGCATCCACGGGACCCTCTAGTGTCACTTGCTTCAAGTGTGGCACCCAAGGTCACAAATCGTTTGAGTGCAAGAACACCAAGGTTATGATCACTATGGAGAATGGTGACATCGAGACTCTTGATGAGGATGAATATGAAGCCCTTGTGCAAGCCGCCGTGGAAAGTGAAGAAGCTTATGAGCAAGAATGTGGAGAAGATCCTCTCTTATGTGAGCATGACCCAAGTCCCTCACTTGTGGTCACAAGGGTGCTAACCACACAACCTCATGCTATGGAAGAGCAACGGTGTAACATCTTCCAAACCCGTGCCGGAATTGGTGGCAAGTCGATCAAGGTCATCATAGATGGTGGAAGTTGCCATAACCTTGCAAGCACCGAGTTGTGTGACAAGCTCAACCTCACTCTCCGCAAGCATCCTCACCCCTACCATATCCAATGGTTGAGTGACAAGGGCAACGTCAAGATACAACATACCGTCACCGTCAACTTCAAGATAGGCCCTTATGAAGACACCATCGAGTGTGACGTGGTACCCATGACGGTGTGCCACATGTTGCTTGGCCGCCCTTGGCAATATGACAAGAAGGCTATACATGATGGACTCTCCAACACATACACCTTCAAGGTCAAGGACAAGAAGTTCGAGTTGCGCCCGATGACTCCTAGCCAAATCATCGCGGATAATGCGAAGGCTTTAGCGAGGGCACAACTCCGCACCCACCATAGTGAGATGAGAGGAGAGGGAGCGACCCACCACAAAGAGAGTGAGCACCACAAGCCATACATGAGTGAGTCCAAGAGTGTCCTTCTAGCCACCAAGAGTGAGTGGAGAGAGCTCCAAGAGAACCCATCCACCATATTGCACTATGTGCTCATATGCAAGGGACCCTCGTCGGCGACTAACGACTTAACCAACATTCCTCCGTCTTTGTTGTCTCTTTTGCAGGAATTTCAAGATGTCTTCCCCGACGAGCTCCCTCATGGACTACCACCACTCCGAGGCATAGAACACCGCATCGACCTCATACCCGGCGCTCCGCTTCCAAACCGTGCCGCCTACCGCACCAACCCCGAAGAGACCAAGGAGATCAACCGCCAAATTCAAGATCTCCTCGCCAAAGGGTACGTCCGAGAAAGCCTTAGCCCTTGTGCGGTTCCCGTGATTCTTGTGCCTAAACCGGATGAGACGCAACGGATGTGTATGGATTGTCGCCCCATCAATGCCATTACCGTCCGTTACCGCCATCCCATTCCGCGTTTAGATGACATGCTTGATGAACTTAGTGGTGCCACGATTTTCTCTAAAGTCGATTTGCGTAGTGGTTACCATCAAATCCGCATGGCTATTGGTGATGAATGGAAAACGGCATTCAAGACCAAACTCGGTCTCTATGAATGGCTCGTTATGCCTTTCGGTCTTTCCAATGCTCCTTCTACTTTCATGCGCCTCATGAATCACATCTTGCGTCCTCTCATTGGCAAGAGCGTGGTTGTCTACTTCGATGATATTCTTATTTATAGCAAAAACCTCGAGGACCATGTGTGACAAGGTATTGACTTGTCAATGCCTATGGATTGTAGGCTAGGGTTTAGTTAGAAGTAGAGGGCAAGTAGATCTCGAAGGTTTCAGCCGAAAAGTACTCGACGACTATGAAAACTAGGGTTTGCAGACAATGATTCGATTGATTCTTCGTCCCTCGACTCCCCCTTTATATAGGAGGTGGAGCCGAGGGATTCGTGCTATACAAATTTACAGAGTCCGGGACGGTTTCTAACTCATCCCGCCAGATTACAAACAACACTCCCTATTACAACTCTATCTTTCCTTAGTAAATCTTGGGCTCCCGAATCTTCTTATTCTTCGGGTATTGGGCCTCCAGTAAACCCCGGGTACTATCTTCGGCAGGCCCATTTGGCATGCCTATGTCAGTAGCCCCCGAGATTTTGCTTGAATCGTAGAGTCAGGGAAAATCTCCACTGTTTATTTTTATTCGGAAGCTTTAACTTTTTATACTTCTTCACATAAAATTCTATATTGTACAGGGATAATGGTAGTTGGGGCTAGTTCATCTGACGGATCAGGTACTAGTTAACTGCTCTAGTGGCAATCCGCAAAAACCTACTTCAAAATCACGTCCCTGGACATGATCTCGGGATACTGGTGTAAACTTCGACAGGTGCCGCTTAAGGTCTTACCATTCTGTCGAGTCCCAGTCGAATTTATCGGGTACCTAACGCGTCCGTTAGGATTTTTCTTCGTATCTGTTGATACGGATAAAAATAGCAGAGCGCAGTCTTTGGCGATGCCACGCCCAGCAGAACGGATCTGGGGTCTTACCTTCGCAAATTTGCGGCATTCAGAAATTGATCGCAACTTCGGCGTTCTGAGAATATATTGTCGAGTGCTTTTCCGGCTGTTGGAATGGCACATTTTATCGAGTCATATATGACTTATATTGTTCTCCCGATGGGAGTATATGTAGAGTTAATTATAACTCGAAATATACTCTCTTGTTTTTCTATTTTTGTTAATTTCATTGGGCACGCGAACAGCGTTCCCGATGGGAGTAGCCCCCGAGGCTACAACCAAGAACTTGTGCTTGGTTGTAGGCTCAACATTTTAGTCCACCTTGTCGCTATATTTTCATTACTTCCCAATATGATCTCTTTCTTCTTCTCTCTTTTTTTTATCTCTCGGGTGCGCGAACAGCGCTCCGATGGGAGTAGCCCGAGGCTACAGCCAAGGACTTGTGCTTGGTTGTAGGCTCCCGCAATGTCAATATTTTTCATAGTCGAATATGTACTTCTTTCGTAAGTAGCCCCCGAGCATTTGGGCAAAAACTTGTATTTGATCAAAGGCTCCCGAAGTATTGAATAATTCTTTCTGTCGCCACTTTTCTTTTATTTTTCTTGTCGACATACTTCCCTTAATCAAATTTACTTCATCCTTCTCGAATAGTCGTGAGTTCTCTGCCCTGTGGGTCCATTGCTTCGACCATGTTGACACGTCGTGCAAGTGGGGGACACACGTCCTCCGCTTTCCTGGTGCACGTACGGTAACGCCTATCTCAATAAAAATACTGTTTTGCCCTTGTGTCTAGAAGATCCATTCTCACCACACGATTTCTTCATCCAACGGCACACTGCTTCACCCGATTCTTATATAAACCCTTCTTCAACCTCCGTTCATCCCCTTGCTTGCGCCGCTTACCTGTTCCTCTTCGCAAAACTTCCCCTGCGCCCAACTCTCTCCAATCTTCCGTTCGCACATACATTACTCTGCCCACTGCCGTTGATGCCACCGCGCACGCGTCTGACTCGCCACAGCACGCCGGAATCCAAGATGGCCGCCGAGGATCTTGAGTGGGAGAGATCCAAAATCTCCAATCAAGACATCAACACGCTGAAGAGGCTCGGCCTCATGACGAAGGAGGACGCCATCCGCTTTCCTAGCGAAGAAAGCTACCCCAAGCCTCCAATGGAGTATCGGGTTAGTTTTGTTGATCACCTGATCCGCGGCCTTTCAACCCCAATCCACGATTTCCTCCGCGGCCTTCTTTTCGTTTATGGGATTCAACTGCACCAGTTGACTCCCAATTCCATCCTTCACATTTCTATTTTTATCACACTTTGCGAATGCTTCCTCGGAATCCCTCCCAATTGGGCTCTGTGGAAGCGCATTTTCTGCCTCCGCCGTAATGGCTCCCACAACGTCACTTATAACATAGGTGGCGTTGTTATCTGTGTTCGGACTGATGTCGATTATTTCGACGTCAAGTTTCCTGATTCTGTCCAAGGATGGCGCAAAAAGTGGCTCTACATCCACGAAGAAAGCGCCAATTCTGTGGAGCACAACATAGTTCCTTTTGACGGAAGTACCAGGATTCAGCGTCGCCGTTCCTGGGATGCCGAAGCTTCTGAAGAAGAGAAAAAGGCGACAGAGGCGCTCATGGCTCGTATCCGTCATCTTCAAAACACTCGAGGCAAAGAGCTATCTGGTGTTCAAATTACTGCCTACTTCCTTAGGATTAGAGTGCAGCCTCTTCAGGCTCGCAAAAATCCCCTTTGGACGTATTCTGGTGAAAATGACGCCAACAGAATCTCCAGTGATCTTTCTGTAAAGGACTTGGAAAAATTGGTTCGAAGAATTTCTCGACTAGGCAAGAAGGATCCTATTCCCTCCTCCTGTCGAGTGGAACCATACAGTGCTTCCAATCCTCTTCCCGAGGTATTTTCTCTTCTCGAAGTTCTATCTTGTTCTGAACTGTTCCTCGTATCTTATTGCAGTGGTATCTCACTTATTCTCTTTTGTCACTATTTCCTTGTAGAATCATCCTACTATGGCTTCCCTTCCTCCTCTTCCTGAGGATGGAGAGGTCGAAGAAAGAGCCGTTGTCGATGATGTCAACCAGGAGACCCCCTCTTTTGTGAATGAACCCGCAGATTCTCGAAAATCTGCGGGATCTACTGAGAAGGATGCCGCCTCTGAAGATACAACATCAGCGCAATCTCCTCCTCCTGCTGTTTCTTCGAAGAGCAAAAGGAAAAGGAGCAATGCCGAAGATTCCGGGACCTCGAAACCCGAAGAAACTGCTCCTGCACCTCGAAAAGCAGCTTATGATCCATACATCGAGAGTATCATCAGCTCGTAGGTTCCTTGCTCTTTTCCTTTTTTATTTGAAGAATTTTATTTTGCCTTGCTTTTATGCTGCCACTATTTTGTCACAGTGATGATGAAGAAACACCAACTTTAGATGTGGCTGCTCGAACGAGCACGTCACATACTTTAGTTATTTCAGAAAAACCAGTTGAAGGGGAGGAATCGTCGCCTCCTCAACAAAATGTTGATGCATCTACTCCTTCGAGCCCCCGTGCCCCTTCACCAAAAAGGGCACGGGTTGAAAATATTGTTGATCCTGCCCCTCAGTTGGGCAGTTCGTCGCCCCCGCTCCTAGATGATGTAAGTTTGTCGACATCTATATTTTCTTTATTTTGTTTCTTCACATCTTTTTTTTTTTTTTTTATGCCGATGTTTCTCTTACTGTGTTCACGTTGAACAGCCTATGATCAAGGATCTTCTCCGCATCGGTTCCCAATTTATTGGGTACCGTGAATATGCTAATAGAGCCGAAGGTAACGACTTTCATACTTGTCGTTTTTCATTAATTTGTCACTCCTGTTACTTGCCGCGATTTTTTGATCTTTCTTCTCTCTTTTTTCCATATCTCGACAGAGAAACTTGCAGAGGCTAACGAACGCGCCGACGCACTGGCTCAAAGACTTGAGCAAAGTGAGGTGGCTCGCAAGAAAGCCGAACTCGCTGCTAGCAAAGCCAAGGTCGAAGCTGATGAAGCTAAGGCGAAAGCTGCTGGTGTCGAGGAACTGCAGAAGAAACTTGAGGATGCGACAGCTGCCTTGGATGAGCACAAAGCTGCGCAAGCTTCTCGTGACGAAGGAATCCTCAAGCGTTTGAAGTCGCAAAGTCGACGTACTCTGAGTAATATTATCAATCCCTTTTATTTTACTGCACTTCCTGTTTCTTGGTTGTTGACTGATGTCTTGTCTCGTGTGACAGCCCAAACAAACCAGGATTTTGATTTGGATAATCCTGTCAACGATCCTCTCCTTGACGCACTTTCTCTTCTGGAGTTTCACGGGCGCGAAATTCGTGAAGGCGTGGCGAATGCTAATGCAGGATTGTCAGCGTTGTTCCCTTATTTCTTCCCGAAGAAAGAAGAACCCGCAACTTTCCTTAACCTCGCCAAGATGTTTAATGCTTCGGAAGACCTGGGATTGAAGGTGCGTCAGGAGAATATGAAGGTTCTTTGTCGAGAGTATCTTGTTGCCCTGGTTGCTGACAGCCAACAGACGCTTGATTGGATGAAGGTTGGCGACACCAGTCAGATAGAGCAGTCAAGATGGAGGTCGCTGATCAAGGCGGCCAAGCCCAACACGAAGAAGATCTTGGCGTATCTGGGGATCAAGCCAGCTTCAACTCCTAGCTCCTCGAGGCCGGAGGTCTAGTTGCATGCCTCTGTTTTTCTTTCTGTTTCTTTTGCTTCTGTCGCCAAAGTAGTCATTTGGCGACACGTACTTTCTTAACTCCACTGTAATGCCCTTGTAATTATTCCAAGAGATTAATGAAGACTTCTATCTTTGCTTGTTATTTGATGTTGTCTTGTTTATTTTTCAGTTGACATTTGATAACTATACTCCATCTTCTGCTCCTTCCAATGTTTCGCCTTCTTCTTCCCTCGCGAGGAAAGCTTTTGGTGATACCGCTCCTGTCGACGATACCTTGTCGCAAGAACTGGATGAACTTCGGCAACAACTTCAGTATGCGAAGAAGCAAACACTTGTGATGATGGAGCAATCTCGTAAGTCATCTGAAGCCGAAAAAATTGCTCTTCAACAAGCTCGCGAGGCCGTGGCTGCTAAGGAAATTGCTGCTTCCGAGGCTGAAAAGGCGACTATTCGAGAAAATTTCATGCTCGAATTAATGAATGAAGCCAGTGCAGATATGTCGGGTATGCCTGTTTCATCCGCTGATATCCTTTATCTGCATACTATTGTTTCTTTGAAGGTTTCCGCTTTTTTGTTTTGATAGGTGCCTTTACTGATGCTGCTGCCGAGGAAGAGAGGGTGAATGCTAGGACAACCCTCCTTGTTAATCTCTCCTTGGACCATGGTTCTTTGTTTTGGGCTACTCCGGAAAGGACCCGCCAAATTGTCAGATTTCAAGATCGCGCCTCTCAAACTCGCGATTTCCTCGACTTCTGTACCAAGACCTTGTCCATGGTTTACAACTCCATGTTTCCTCGGAACGTCCAACCAAAAACTCTTCCTGAATTGATGGAAAGGTTCAAGGATGCTCGCAGTATCCATGATTTTGTCAAAGCTCAACTAGTAGCTGGCGCCAGATTTGCTCTTATCATGCTCCAAATCTGCCACTCGAAGCTTGACCTTACCCAGGTTGTCGAGAAGGTTCATCAAAAGGTAAAACGTCGGAGAGTTGGTATTGACAGGATTAACACAAAGGTTACGCCTATAGCCGAAGAAATGATTGAGGACCTGCTTCGGATGGATGCCGACTTTTTTGCCGATGGCCATTATGCCGATTTTCTTGGTGCTGCTCCTGAGGAAAACAGGGTTACTCTTGATGACATATTGAATCAGGACTAGTTAGTTTCTTCTTGTAGATATTTTTTCTTTGTAATCCATGACTATATTGTAAAGCAATCATTATATTTCTCTGTTTGTTTAGCCCCCGAGTGTTTCGGTGACTCTTTACTATATTTGTATACTTGCGAGGTTTTGAACCAAAGCATTTATATATTTAAGGCGAATATGAGCCCCCAAGCTTTTTATTGAGTACTATTTTGTATTTTTGTTGACTCACGAGGTATTTGAATACCAAGGCAAGTTTTTCCTTTTGTCGATGAACTATATTGAAATTCGTCGGAGCGAAGACTTTGGTCATGTCGATAAAGAAGAAAAGTTATATTGTCACTATCTTTATTATATTGCAGCACCGCGAGCCCGCCTCATTAAAAACCTTCTCCGGCCCCACTCGGTGCCCCGAAAAAGGAAAAGAGTGCGTCTGAAAACTCGCGGGCGTTTCAGTACATTGAAGCTTTACAAAGACTATATTTTGACTCTAGGCGTAAAAACGCCTAAGTTGCGCCACGTTCCAGGGGTTTGGCTCCTCCACCCCTGTCTTCTTGTCCTTTATTCTGTATGCTCCTCCTCCAATTACTTCCGTGACAATGTAAGGGCCAAGCCATGGTGACTCGAGTTTTTCATGACTTTTTTGCGTGAGCCGAAGAACTAGGTCTCCCGCCTGAAAAGATCTTGGCCGCAAACGTCGGCTGTGGTAATTTTTCAAGTCCTGCTGATATTTAGTTACCCGAGATAATACTTCATCTCGAGCTTCATCAAGTGCATCGACGTCATCTTCTAGCGCTCTTCTCGACGTTTCTTCATCATATTCAGCGACACGTGGAGAGTTGTGCTCTATCTCGATTGGTAGTACTGCCTCTGCTCCATGAACCAGGAAAAACGGAGTTTCCTGCGTTGCTGTGTTTGGTGTTGTTCGGATGCTCCACAACACGCTTGGTAGTTCTTCTGGCCAGGTATGTCGAGCTTTTTCCAGTGGTCCTAACAAGCGCTTCTTAATACCATTGCAGATGATGCCATTGGCTTTCTCGACTTGCCCATTGGTTTGAGGATGTGCGACTGACGCAAAGTTCAGCTTAATACCCACCTCTTCGCAATAATCTTTGAATTCATGGGATGTGAAGTTGCTGCCGTTGTCTGTGACGATGCTGTGGGGCACTCCAAATCTGAAGACGAGGCCTTTTACGAATTTTACTGCGGATGCTCCATCTGGTGAATTTATCGGCTTCGCTTCTATCCACTTTGTAAACTTATCGACAGCTACTAGCATGTACTCCTTTCCTCCTGGCCAGGATTTGTGTAACTTACCCACCATATCAAGTCCCCATTGAGCAAAGGGCCAAGACAATGGTATTGGTGCTAGCTCTGCTGCTGGAGAATGAGGTTTTGCGGCGAACCTTTGACATGCGTCGCAAGTTCTTACTATGTCCTTGGCGTCCTCGATTGCTGTCAACCAGTAGAATCCTGCCCGAAAAACCTTGGCTGCGATAGCTCGACTACTTGCGTGGTGGCCACATATTCCTTCGTGTACATCCTTCAGGATTATTCTTCCTTCTTCGGGTGTAACGCACCTTTGCAAGACGCCTGAAATACTTCGCTTATACAATTCTCCCTTGACCACCGTAAAAGCTTTGGAGCGTCGAATTACTCGCCTTGCTTCAACTGGATCATCGGGTATTTCTTTCCTCATGATGTATGATATGTACGGCTGCATCCACGGTATCTGTATCACCATGACCAAGTCCTGATCCTCTTCTTCGTCCTCTTGCTTTTCCTTGGCAGCTCCCGAGGGTTTCTTCTCCTTCTTTTTTGACTTTGTTGGCTTAGTGGATCTCTCTGTTATCTCTTCCCAGAATACACCTGGCGGGACTGGAAGGCACTGTGACCCGATGTTTGCAAGAACGTCGGCTTCGTCATTGCTCAACCTGCTAATATGATTTACTTCGCATCCATCGAATAACTTCTCAAGCTCGTTGTACACCTCCTTGTATGCCATCATGCTATCATTGATTGCATCACATTGGTTCATAACTTGCTGAGCCACCAACTGTGAGTCGCCAAAGATTTTTAATCGAGTTGCTCCGCAGGCTTTCGCCATCTTCATCCCGTGTATGAGAGCCTCATATTCTGCTTCATTGTTAGATGCGTTAAGGAACGTCATCCGGAGGATGTACTTCAATTTGTCGCCTTCAGGTGATATGAGTACTACTCCTGCGCCAGCTCCTTCTAGTCTCTTGGACCCATCAAAGTTCATGGTCCAAGTTCTCGATAAATACGGAGGTCCTGTATTTTGCAACTCCATCCATTCTGCGATGAAGTCTGAAGTATTTGCGACTTTATTGCTTTTCTTTTTTCATACGTGATGTCCCGAGGGGAAAGTTCTATTCCCCAAAGGGAGACACGACCCGTAGCTTCTGGGTTATTCAGTATATTTGACAAGGGAGCTTCATTGACCACTATGATCGGGTGTGCCGAAAAATAGTGGCGCAATTTTCGTGCTGTTGTGAACACTCCATATGCTAGCTTTTGGTGCGAGGGTACCTTTGTTTTGAAGGTGACAAGACTTCGCTCACGAAGTATCTTGGCCGCTGCACTCCATGGATTTTCCCTTCTTCCTCTCTTTCGACAACTAATACTGTGCTAACCACTTGGGGCGTGGCTGCAATATACAGCAGGAGAGGTTCCTTTTCCTTTGGAGCCACCAGGATTGGTGGTGTCGAGATTTTTCGCTTCAGATCCTCGAAAGCTCTGTCGGCTTCTTCGTTCCACTGGAATTTATCTCCTTGTTTTATCAGCGCATAAAATGGTAACGCTTTTCTCCTAACACAGCGACGAACCTGCTCAAAGCTGCGACTCGCCTGATTTAGCTGCTGTATTTCTTTCAACTTTGTTGGCTTTCTCATTGTTACTATGGCTTGTATTTTGTCGGGATTTGCTTCAATCCCTCTTGCCGAAACTAGAAACCCCGGAAGTTCTCCTATTTGGGACGCCAAAAGAACACTTCGTCGGGTTCAGTTTGAGGCAGAATTTGTCGAGGTTGTCAAAAGTTTCTTTGAGATCCTCGATCAATGTTGTCCCCTTTTTTGATGTTATGACGACATCATCGATGTATACTTGCACGTTTTTCCCGATCTGTGTTGCTAAACACTTCTGCATCATCCTCTGATATGTTGCTCCCGCATTTTTTAGACCAAAGGGCATTGTCTTGTAGCAAAACACGCCGTAAGGTGTAATAAACGCTGTCTTGGCTTCATCATCTTCTTTTAATCTGATCTGGTTATAACCAGAGTATGCATCCAAGAAGGAAAGACGTTCGCAACCTGCCGTGGAGTCGATAATTTGATCGATCCTTGGGAGGGGAAAGTGATCCTTAGGACAATGTTTATTGAGACACGTAAAGTCGACGCACATGCGAAGGACTGTCGTGTTTTTCTTCGGCACCATCACTGGGTTAGCTACCCATGTGGCTTCAGAGATATTTCTCTGATAAAACCAGCTTCTTCGAGTCGATTTATTTCTGAAAGCATGGCTTTGCGGTTTGGTTCCGAAAAACGCCGCAAAGGTTGTCTGATTGGTTTCGCTGTTGGATCCAAATTTAGGTGGTGCTCGGCAAGTTCCCTGGGTACTCCTGGCATGTCAGCTGGACACCATGCAAAGATTTTCCAGTTCTCACGGAGGAACTTGACGAGCGATTTCCTATGCGATATCCATATCGTTTGCGATAGATGTCGTCTTTTTTGGATCTGTCGGGTGAATCTGCACCTCCTTAGAATTTTTCTCTGTGTTTAAAGTTGATTCTTGATTTGGCCTTCCAACGTGCGATGCGTCGTAATCAGTCATGCTTTTTGACGTCAAGTACTCGGCTTGCATCCCGAAAGTTTCTGCCAACCTGTGAAAATCCTTGTCGCACTTATCGGCTAAGGCAAAGCTTCCCTTGACTGTGATTGGTCCTCTTGGTCCGGGCAACCTCCACAACAGGTATGTATAGTGTGGTACTGCCATAAATCTAGCATATGCTGGTCGTCCCAACAGAGCGTGGTATTGTGATGGAAAATCCACGACTTCAAATTCGAGCTTCTCGATTCTATAATTTTCTCGGGTCCCAAATTGAACATCGAGATTGATTTTTCCCAATGGATAACTTGGTTTCTCTGGTGTGATGCCGTGGAACCTTGTGTCTGTTGGTTTCAAGTTTGCTAAGGATATGTTCATCTTCCTCAATGTATCTGCATACATGAGGTTCAAGCTGCTGCCGCCGTCTATGAACACTCGAGAGACATCAAATCCTGCGATAACTGCTGGCAGAATAAGTGCTGACTGCCCTGGTCGAGGAACTTGCTGCGGATGATCTGCTATTGTGAAGCCGATATCTTGTCCTGACCAATTAAGGTACTCAACTGTTGGTGGAGGCATTTTCTCTGCCATAAACACCTGTCGTGAGATTACTTTTTGAGCTCTATTGGACGGCCTTCCCTTCTGAATCATCAACACTGCTCCGTTGGAGTTAGGATCAACATAGGGTGGTGGTGCAGGTGCTGCCGCTATTCTTAGCTGGTGTCGATTGTCCTCTGTAATCGCGGGAGGTGGCGGTAGATGAACCTCGCTCCTAGGCTCCCGAGGGTTTCTCTGTGCTGCTCGAGCGTGAGCATTTTCTGCGTATCTGAACATTGCCTGAAAATTTCGACAGTCTTTCTGCAGGTGCCCCGACTGTCTTTTCCCGTTGCTGTCGAGGAAGAAGTGCATCTGGCACGGTCCGTTCAGCATTTCCTCGGGGGACACGAAAGGTCTTGGAAACCTCGGCCCACTATTTTGCCTGTTGCGTGAATCATCCCTATTATCACCTCGCTGTTCACTGCTTCTCTGGTAATCATCTCTGTTGCCTCCTGTATTTGTCCGAAAACCTGCCGAAATTTGTCCTGGGGCGTCGTAGTTCTGGTACGTCCGAGGAAATCTTCGCCTCGGTTGATAGTTTCGACCACGGTCCTCCTCTGGCGACCTGTGTCGTTTGTTGTGGACAGCGTCTTCTCCATCTGCCCATTTATTTGCTATCTCCATTAACGCGGATACTGTCCTTGGATTGGTCCTTCCCAAATCCTCGACAAAGTCTCCACGCCTGACTCCTGCGACAAACGCATCTATTGCTCTCTCGTCAGATATGTTTTCTGCCGAGTTTTTGATGATATTCCACCTCTGGATGTACTTTCTCATTGGCTCATCTGGCTTTTGTCGACACGCTCTCAACTCCTCTAACGATGCGGGTTTTTTGCACGTGGATCTGAAGTTCTTGACGAACACGTCCTCGAAACTTTCCGGTGTCGATGGATCCTGGAGCGAGTTTCTTTATCCATGATCGTGCGGCACCACTCGGGTGCACCTGGATGCTTTGCATGGCTGTTGCTCTAGTTCCTCCCTGTCGCCTTCACCGTCTCCAGATAGTCGACTAGCCAATCCTCTGGATCTTGAAGGCCGTCGAATTTCTTGAAATTATCGGGTAACTTGAATCGAGGGGACTCGCGTTTTGCGGCCTCTCCTCGTGCAGCATGGTAAGCCGCACATCTCTTCGTCGTTACGTTCGGGGATTGCCGATGATCCCTTCGCTTTGCCGCGCTCTGTCGACTCTTGCTTGTCTTCTTTGTGTCTCTTGTTCCACTTGGCCCTTCAGGTGCTGCCGCTGTTGCTGCTGCGGGTCGCGGACTATTTTGCCTTGCCACTCCTTCGGGAGGCGTTGATATAAACGCTGTCCCCATAGCTCCAACTCCTGCTACCGCCATATTGTACAGTGTTTCCCTTGGGTCACCCGGAGGTGGTTTAGATGCAAGGATAAAAGCATGTGTCGCCATATACCCAGCCTCTGGTGTCTTAGGGATGATGTTTCCTCTTGTATCTATCGACATAAAGGACATGTCGAGGTTTTGAACCAAGTGTTCTCTTTCCGCTTCGGGTATGTGTTGCAGTCTTGACCTTGCTCTGTTCCGCGCCTCCCGATGGCTATCACCCGTAGTTCTAGATTGTCGACTTAGATCTGCCCTTCTCCTGCTGGATGCAGAAGCTGCCTCCTTTCTCCTGTTCAACTCAGCTGTCTGTTTTTCCAATTCCCTGGCAGCTCGTGCGAGCCTATATTGATATGCTTGCAATTCTTCTGGTGTGGCTGTGGTAGCCATTGGTTCTGTGCCGTTCATAGCTCTCGCAGCTCTGTCCCACGCTGCTTGTGAAAGTTGAACTCTATCTCGCGGCTCTGGCCCGACGTATTTGTTGCCCAAGCCTTGTCGCAGATTGGAGGGATCGACGTATGGATTTCCCAAACTGTCGAAAGCCTCAGATGTCTCTTCTTGATCTTCAATGGCGTAAATCTGATGATACTTTGTACTCAGATCTACGTTGGGTTTGGTGACATCATCGTTGAGATTGATGAAGACCTTGCCCACTGTGAGAGATTTGTCGATGAAGTCATGACTGTCGACATCGCTTGAGCCATCGCTTATATACGAGTCCGCAGATGACTCAAACGATATGTCGTTGAAGATCTTGGCGAGTTTCTCTCTTGCTCTGATGCTGACGTAGCGTGTCGCCGAGGTTTCTTCTTCTCCTGACTCGTTTGACGATGCATAGCTTGAAAAATCGGAATCGGCCACTGATGATCCCGACGAAATCGGAATCTCGACACGATACGATCCTTCCTTCTCGACGCGAAAGTGGAACCTTCCGAACGTCATCTCCATGGGCTCCGCCAGATACGCATATGCATCCAAACGGGAGGGTGGGTGAGCAACAAAATCGACAAGACCAGTAGCGATCTGTTTACCTCGATCCATTGTGTTGCTTGCGGTTGACGATGTCGAAGATCTTGAGCGTGCCATCGAGATCAGCTCCTTACGCCTCTAATTCCCACAGACGGCGCCAATTGACAAGGTATTGACTTGTCAATGCCTATGGATTGTAGGCTAGGGTTTAGTTAGAAGTAGAGGGCAAGTAGATCTCGAAGGTTTCAGCCGAAAAGTACTCGACGACTATGAAAACTAGGGTTTGCAGACAATGATTCGATTGATTCTTCGTCCCTCGACTCCCCCTTTATATAGGAGGTGGAGCCGAGGGATTCGTGCTATACAAATTTACAGAGTCCGGGACGGTTTCTAACTCATCCCGCCAGATTACAAACAACACTCCCTATTACAACTCTATCTTTCCTTAGTAAATCTTGGGCTCCCGAATCTTCTTATTCTTCGGGTATTGGGCCTCCAGTAAACCCCGGGTACTATCTTCGGCAGGCCCATTTGGCATGCCTATGTCAATGTGCAACATGTGAGAGAGGTCTTGTGCATCTTGCGCCATGAAAAGCTTTATGCTAACCTCCCCAAGTGCACCTTTGCTCAAAACAAATTGGTTTTTCTTGGTTTCGTGGTTTCCGCTAATGGGATTGAAGTTGATTCTTCCAAGGTGGAGGCCATCCACAATTGGCCTACCCCTACAAATGTTGGTCAAGTCCGAAGCTTCCATGGACTTGCCGGGTTTTACCGCCGCTTTGTGAAAGATTTTAGCACCATTGCTTGCCCTTTGAATGAGCTTACCAAGAAGAATGTTCCGTTTGTTTGGGGCAAGGCCCAACAAAATGCTTTTGATGAGTTGAAGAAACGCCTTACCGAAGCTCCCCTTCTTGTTCTTCCAAATTTTGCCAAAACTTTTGAGATTGAGTGTGATGCAAGTGGGCTTGGTATTGGTGGTGTTCTTATGCAAGAGGGCAAACCCGTGGCATACTATAGTGAGAAGTTGGATGGCGCACGCCTCAACTATCCTATATATGACAAGGAGCTCTACGCTTTGGTTCGTGTTCTTGAAGTTTGGCAACACTATCTTTGGCCAAAAGAGTTTATCATTCATTCCGACCATGAGTCCTTGAAATATTTGAAAAGCCAACACAACTTGAACAAACGACATGCAAAATGGGTCGAGTTCATTGAGTCCTTCCCATATGTGATCAAATACAAGAAGGGCAAGGACAATGTTGTGGCGGATGCTCTTTCCCGCAAAAACACCCTTTTGCTAACTCGTTTGGATTTTCATGTTTTGGGACTTGAAGAGATCAAAGAACTCTATCCTTCCGATTCTTTCTTTGCTCCAATTTTTGAGAAGTGCTCCGTTGAGCGAGGAGTGGATGATTTCTATTTGCATGATGGCTATTTGTTTAAAGCTAACAAGATTTGCATTCCCGAGTCTTCGCTTCGAAAATTGCTTTTGCAAGAGTCTCATGGAGGAGGTCTTATGGGTCACTTTGGACGTGGCAAGACATATGCCATGCTCTCAACCCACTACTATTGGCCAAAGATGAAGCGAGATGTGGAACGCCTTTGCCGTCGGTGCACAACATGCTTACAAGCTAAGTCTACCTCCAACCCTTATGGTCTTTACATGCCATTGCCTATTCCTTATGCACCATGGACGGATATTAGCATGGATTTCATTCTAGGCTTGCCTCGCACTAAACATGGTCATGATTCTATATTTGTTGTAGTGGATAGATTCTCTAAGATGGCTCATTTCATACCTTGCCATAAGAGCGACGATGCTTCACACATTGCTTCATTGTTTTTCAGGGAAATCGTCCGCCTACATGGAGTACCACAAAGCATCGTGTCGGATCGAGACGTCAAGTTCATGAGTTATCTTTGGAAGTCGCTCATGGCAAAGTTTGGAGTCAAGCTCTTGTTCTCATCATCATCGCACCCGCAAACGGATGGCCAAACGGAAGTGGTCAATCGAAGCCTCTCCACCCTCCTACGCATCCTCGTGAAGAAAAACTTGAAGTCATGGGAGGTGATGTAGCCCGACCTACGGTCTTCGCTTCATCATGTGCTTCAACGACAAGAACCACACTCAAGGCCGAGGTCACGGAGGCATGGAAGAGAAGAAGGAAGAAGAGCGCCCGAGGTCGCCAAGAAGAGACGGCGCATGAAGCACGACTGCTCGGATTATCCGCCCCACTAAGGCCGGACAATCCGCCCCCCCTATGTGTCCAAGTCAATTCGGGCCAAGTCCCATGTACCCCCTTGTATGCCTAAACTACCCCTCCTTAGTGGCTCCCTATATATAGGCTCCCACCTCCCCCTTCATTAGGTTAGGAATGAACTTGAGAGAATTAGGCTCATGCCTCCACCATCCCTTTGGGATTAGGGAAACCCCCTCCTTAGATTTACCCAAATCTATTGTACAAGGCACTCCTTATATGATTAGTCTCTCACACTCGTGATTCAACCACCGGTCTCTCACTCGTGTGATTCTACCGATCGTATACCGATCTTCCTCTCGGGGATTCTACCGCGTGTCTCTCCCTTGAGAGATTCTATCAGGATAGTGGTTCGGGCTATCGGGAGTAAACCGGAATTGTATCGGGTTGGTGTGTGTTTGCGTGTGTTCATCGTATTCATCGCCGTGTTCTTCGTGTTCTTCCTCTCCCCCGCCTTTCCCTCGGTCAATTCGTGAGATCGGGCAACCCACGTGGCCTTAGGCCGCATCATATGGTATCAGAGCAAAGGTTGCCACGAATTTGACCCTCCAATTTCACCAATTTCGCCCAAAAATTTTCCCAAAATTTTGCCCAAAAAAAATAATAGAAAATAGCTCGAATTTGGATCTCTGGATTTGTTGAGTTTTTTGTGGTTTTGTTCCACAGATCTGTTGTCTCTTGTGTTGATCTACATCTTCCCCAATTTTTGTGCTCCAATTCGCCCTATATCTTGAGAAATTTGAGGGATTTGGACCCTATTTCCGTGCGTGTTCATCATTCTGTTCTTCCTCCACGAACAGCTCTCTCCTGGCCGTTTTGGTCAAAGCCCGCGTGTGCCCACCCGCGCCTTGGCCCCTGGCCCGCTCACCGCCGCCACCTGCGGCAGCTCCGCGCCTGAGCCGCACGCAGCAGCGCCATCTCGCGCAAGGCCCCGCCCGTCCTCTTTCCGCTCGCCGAGCAGCAACAACGCGCCGCCAGGCCTCTGGCAGCCGACTCCACCGCCGCCAGCTCGCTGCACGCTCCGCTCACATCCCCCCTCGCCTTCACGCGCGCGCAGCTATCAATCGCCGGCCCTTCCGCATCGCTCCTCCGTTTCGCACGTCCAAGCCACGCCACGCGCTAAGACTAATCGCCCATCATCCAATCCTGCGCGCAGCTCGAGCCCCATCCGCGCGCGTCCAACGACCGCCACCAGCGCGCGTGAATCTCCAGCTCCTGCCTGCCCGCGCATTGATTTCCTGGCCGGCTGCCACCCCCACGCTCTCCATTTTGCTCCCCTGTGCCTCAACCAGCAAGCAGCAATCCAGCCCGCGCACCAGCTCCACTCGCCTGCGGACATCCCAGTTTCTCTCAGCTGCTCAGCGGTACTACCGCTTCTACTACCGCCTGTACTACCGCTAACTCGGTTTGGCTTACAGTATACTCTAGACGTTTAACCGGTACCACGGCCGGTACCACTAGCGGTACTACCGCCCTGACATATTTGTCTGTCCAAGTTTCGTTCAATTTTGACACACCTTTTTGCCCCAAATTTTGACAACTTTCCGGAGCCCGTTTAACTCCAAATTTTAACAGCATCTCCCAAATACTCCACATAGTCTATCCTCAATTTTTGACGATTTTTGGAACCCAACTTTTGACCGCTCGTTTTGACCCAACTTTTCGGGCATTGACTTAATTTGCTCGGTTTCCGTTTTGGAGTGCAAGGATTGTCTACCAAGCGTCCGCGTCTACATCAACACCGCGGCGACACCTTCGGCACCCCGGATTCCGGCGCAACTTCAACACCATCGTCATCACCATCATCGCAAGTTCGTGTGCTTGACACCGCCTAACGTCAATAGGTATAACTTGCCTCCCCTACCCCTTGTAGCCCCTTTCTTCCTTTGCGTACCTATCCCATTGGGAGTGGCTTTCCGAGTGTTGCGAAGCATTGCACAAGTGTCACGACCGTGAGAGGGTGTGGGTGTGCGTTGTGTTGAGCAAAGCTCCGAAGCAAGCTCGGTGAGAAAGATACACAAAAGAAGAAAAAGTGTGGCATATACATAGAGAAAAAGAAAGCTTCTAAGCATAGAAAAAAAGAGAGAAAAAAAAAGAGAAAAAAAAGAGAAAAGAAAAAAAAAAGAAATAGAAAAGAGTGTGTGTCCACCGATACCGAGAAGTGCAAAGCTTGTGAGCACTAAGAGAGAAAAGAGAAGAGTGGCATTTGTGCAAATCTTGTTGCTTCTTTCTTGTGCAACCAAGCTACGGTCTCTCTTGTGTTGGCGTGACATCGAGCATATAGTCTTCGTTAGGACCATCTTTGTCACTTGCTCACTTCCTTGGTCGCGCTAACCCCATTGATCCTCTTGTGTGTGTTTCCGTATTTCCTTGACATAGATCACCACTTTTGACATTTGACTTTGGATCTTACCCACATTTGACAATAGACTTTTCCGTTGATCTTTTTCGTTTGCTATCCACCCCTTACCCACCACATATAGAGTTCCCAAGGGGGGGGAGATGATGTAGCCCCGGTCACCGACGTCGCTACACCAAGACCAACAAGTCCCCCAAGTGGACCTGATGTGGGGTGGCCTTCGGACACCTCCACACCAAGACCAACAAGTCCCCCAAGTGGACCGATGACGCGAGCCCGAGTCAAAGCGCTACATGATAAGGTGAACTCACTCCTCACTACCCTTGATCTTGATACCCCATTGGATGGACTGCTACCTCAGGCCGATATGCTTTGTGTTATCAGATATGAACCTCGAGAGAAGGACGTCGCAGCAGACCCGAAGATGGACAAGGAAGGAGGAGGAGAAGAGTGGCCGCCGAAGGACGCCCTCGGGCCGGCAGAGCCGGCCTCCGGTGCACCGGCACTGCCCGGCCTGCTCACCCCGGCACCGCCGGCCTCAAGCCCCCAGATCGCCGGCCTGCTCACCCGGCACTGCCGGCCACTGACTCCCAGATCGCCGGCCCTTCCAGCTGAAGACGCGACCGGCGGCACTGCCGGCCTCGAACCAGCGGCACTGCCGGCCCCACCGGCACTGCCGGCCAATCATCACCGGCACTGCCGGCCAAGCCCCTGTTGACTTCATCTCAACCGTTGATTTCGCATCTATGGACCAGGATAATTTATGTAGTGCCGGTTTTACCCCTGTACGAATCTGGACCTATAAGTACCTCACCCCTTCCCCCAGATTAGGGTTAGACTTGTTTTGAACTCAAACCTACCTTTGAGCTTAGTCTCCCTTGGGTATCATCCCTCTGTAATCAAGGCACCTTGGTTGTTGACTTTGATCTTGTTGAGTGAGATTCTAGTACAAGTTACTCTCTCTCCCTCACCAAGCTCTTCCTCTCCAACCCCAATCTCTCTCCGAGAATTCTGCCACGTGCCTCTTCCTCGGAGATTCTATTGGCGTGGTCCATCGAGCCACGGAGGTAAGCATCGGGTGTATCGGGTTGGTGTGCGTGCGTGAGTCTCGGAGTTCCTCGTGTTCGTCGTGTTCTTCGTGTTCTTCGCGCTCTCCCACCTCTTCCCTTGGATTTCGGGGTCAAGCTGCGAGATCGGGCCACACACGGGGTCTTAGACCTCATCATATGTTGCAAAAGAGGCAAGAGAGGCGACGAGGCATTGGACCAAACCGGAAACTCGACAAGGCAAGCCGGAAACACACGAGGGCGAAAGCGTTTGGGAACATACCCTTTGGCGTGAATCCCATGGGTCGGGTCATGTATCTCGTCCATGTTGGGGTAGCTCTCAATTGCGCGTTTCGTGAGCTCATGCTCCGTAGCGGTGGAGGTTGATGGTCGGGTACCTACACATGGAATGAGCAAAACAAAGAGCGTATGTGCATGGTAGAGGAACACATTATCCATCATGATGTTCCAAGACTTGTGCACATCACCATTAGTATCAAGCAAGATAGTATGAAATGCATGGCGATAGTGCAAATGATATGAAGGTGCATGCGTGGCATGTGGGAACTCATGATCATCAAAAATGGAGAAGGCTATGGGGGCCATCTCATGGACAATGAAATAAGCATTCTTGCATACCAAGCATAAGAAAGAGCAATTGTTCATAATCTCGGATGCAAGGATCATGGAGTGGTGCAAACATTTTGGGCAAAGCATGTTCAACATGTTGTCCTTGTCATTATCATTGCAAGCAATACATGGTAAAGAGCAAGTGGTCGACATATTGCAAGTAATGGTGGAAAAATTGAAGCTCTCATAGCATGGCATGGTCATGGTATCACAATCAATCAATTCCACATGATCAACAATGTTAGCAAGCAAAGCATCACATGGGAAAGTGAAAGTAGCATGTGACATAGCAAATGGATCATCGAGATCATGCATGCACTCAAAAGTCATCATGTCCACTAGTGGGATCATGGCATCATCAACACCTATGTTGTTACCTTTGTAGGCCGACTCATTTGAGGTAGGTGTTGTGGAAGTAGGAGGATCCATGTGGTCGACATGTCCATCTTGGAGCAAGCATGGTGAGATATCATCATCTTCATGCACCATGTACATCGTCTCCATGAGCGGGAACTCATCCTCCGTGGAACCTAGTGCAACATAAGAAGACACAAACGAGGGAGAGGTTAATGTGTTAGCAAATGCGATGTCCTCCATGGACCTATCATCTACCTCTCTCAACTCACTTTGTGTATCACTCATGTCCTCCAAATGGAAGCACTCAAACTCACATATGGGGTGGAAGTCACTCAACTCACTATCACTCTCACTCAAGTGGGCTAAGTGGCTCTCATTCTCACATGGGGTTGGTACCAACTCATCAATCAAGCATGTAGGAGTAGGTTCGACTTGCTCATCTCCATGCGCCTCCGTGGTTGAAGGGGACTTCCCATGCTCAACCATCTCAACTCCATGCGCCTCCATAGGTGAAGGGAGAATCCCATGGTCACCATGCTCAACTCCATCGCCTCCCAAGTCGTCCTCAAGTGGTGGCGCCGTGGTGTAGTAGAGAGCTAGGCTCGGATCCACATCAACCTTGAGTTGACCTTGGCGATCTTCATCTTGAAGTGTGGGCGCGATAGGCATCTTGGAGACTTGTGCATTGAGCTCGTCGAAGTAGAGCTTCTTGGCGCTTGGCGTTGTGCATTGCCATGCCACGTGACCCTTGGCCTTGCACACCTCACATAGGAGATTGGGACATTCCCGTGGAGGGTGGCCTTGTTGCTTGCACTTGTAGCATCGGAGTCCATAGGCACGTGACGAGGTAGAGGCCATTGTGGTGGTGGCACAAGAGGTGGAAGTCGCCTTATGAGGAAGGTATGCTCGATGTGCACTTGCTATCCTTGGAGTGGTAGGCACCCTATCACGGTGTTTGTCGCCTTCATGTCGAGGCTCTCGTCTTCGTGCATCATCACCATGGCTTGAGTGGTGTCGTCGAAGACTCGTGGAAGATGTTGGTCGGTGGAGATCATGAAGTGGCGTGTGGCGGTGAAGCTCATGTGATGACGTATGTCGATGACGGTCCTTGCCATGCCTAGATGATGGCTCATGCGACTTGGCATGTTGCTTGCCGCGCCTTGTGGAGCTTGGAGAAGAGTGTCGATGACGCGTATGATGGGGACGCTCTTGAAGCTCCATATGGTGTACTTGAAGTCGACGATCTTGTGCATAAGCACGCTCATGGTTGCGCCTTGTGGAGCTCATAGAAGTGTGTCCATGACGCTCATGATGGGGACGCTCTTGATGATCCATATGATGGTGCCATCGTGGGTGTCCTTGATCTTCATATGTAGCTCCAATGGCCAAGTGGTGGTACTTGGGAGCATCGTCGTTGCTCCTTGTGGAGTGATGTAGCCCGACCTTCGGTCTTCGCCACATCATATGCTTCATCGACAAGACGGCACGCTAAGGTGAATCTTCTCCTTTACGCGTGCCTCGAATCGCCTACTTGGAATGATATACTACTTCATACTCCGTCATACCTTGATGATAGGAACTCGACGACAAGTACGGAGGGAAGAGTGGACGCCACGGAGACCCGAGGACGCAAGGCCGATGTCACGGAAGCATGGAAGAGAAGAAGGAAGAAGAGGAGCTGGACACTCCAGGCCGGCACTGCCGCTGCACCCTGGCCGGCACTGCCGCCACCCCCGGCACTGCCGCCCTGCCTCCACCGGCACTGCCGCCGCACCGGCACTGCCGGCCTCCCCACGCGGCATCGCCGCCGATGTCGTGACCACTCATAATCTAAACCCTAATCTGCCACATGTATGGCTGTGCTTGTATCTTAGTTTCCCCAAACTACCCCTCCTTAGTGGTTCCCTATAAATAGACCTCCACCCCCACCTTCATGAAGGAGAGATGATGTTTAGATGAATTGGCTTATGCCTCTACTATCCCTTTGTGGATTTGGGTAACCCCCACCTTAGGTTAATTCCTATTGTATCACCCGGGCTCCTTATCGACTCGTGAAGATCTCTTTGGTGACTTCTACCGTTTGTTTGATCTTTTGCTTGCACTTCTACCTTTTGGTCTTTTGCTTGCACTTCTATCAACCTTCCGGTCTTTTCACCCTTCTAGATCTCGCGTGCTTCGATTTGTCGATCTCTTTGCGGGACTTCTACCGGAAGGTCTTTTCTCGCAACCTCTATCGAGTTGGTGTATCGGGCCAACGAGGATAACCGATTTGTGTGTGTGCGTGTGTTTGTATCGTGTTCTTCGCGTTCATCCACTTCCCCGCGAATCCCCCTCCGCAATCACACTCACCCGGGTCAATCCGTGAGATCGGGCAACCCACACGGGCTTAGCCCGCATCATATGGTATCTGAGCATAGGTTGCCACGAATTTGACCCTCCAATTTCACCAATTTCGCCCAAAAAATTTCCCCAAAATTTTGCCCCAAAAAATAGCTCGAATTTGGATCTCTGGATTTGTTGAGTTTTTTGTGGTTTTGGTCCACAGATCTGTTGTCTCTAGTGCTGATCTACATCTCCTCCAAATTTCACCGTCAAATTCCTTGTAAATCTCTCAGAATCGACGATTTTTGCCCCAAATTTCCGCTGCGTGTTCATCCAGTTCGTCCTGTTCGTGCTCACCGGCACTGCCGGCCCCGTTTCACCGGCACTACCGGCCTACCCGGCACTGCCGGCCGATTTCTGGCGGCACTGCCGCTACTGCATCTTCCACCTTGCTCCGCTCGCCAAGGACGCCCCTGCTCGATCTGTTGCGCCGCCACCACCCACTGCCCTCCGCTGCTCGCCTTGGCCAAGCCACGGCACCACCACGAGTCGCTCCCGCCCGGGCCAACTTCCAAGCCGCGCGCCTCCTTCCTCATCCACGCGCGCGCCTCGCTCCACTCGAGTTGCTCCCCAGCAGCAGTCAACCACCGGCCCGCCCACGCCCGCACCTACAAGCCAAGCCGCCTCCAGGTCGCCTCCACCACCGCGCGCCCGCCTCCACTGCTCAACCGGCCGACCCGCCCTTTCTCCTGGCCGCACAACGCGCGCCCGATAGCCGCGCCACACCACCACCAGGCCGCCGCCCCTACCGCCGCTCGCCTCCACTCGAGCAAGATCGGCCAGATCAAAAGCCGGCCGCCCCAATCGCCTCGCACGCACAGGCCACGCGCCCGAGCCCGCGCGAGCTCTTCCCCTGGCCGCGCGCCTACCTCGCCCATCCACGCATTCACCTGGCCACGGCCCGCACTTGCCCTGCTCCGATCTGACCGGCACTACCGACGAAGAACCACCGGCATTGCCGTGACAACCACCCCGGCACTGCCGCTCATCCCACCACGGCACTGCCGGCCATGTACATGTGCTGAGCAAGTTTCGTCCAATTTCGGCTCACATTTTTGCCCCAAATTTTGACAACTTTCTGGCGCCCGTTTAACTCCAAATTTTAACATCAATCCCCAAATACTCTACATAGCCTACCTCTAATTTTTGACGATTTTTGGAGCCCAACTTTTGACCGCTCGTTTTGACGCAACTTTTCGGGCATTGACTTAATTTGCTCGGTTTCCGATTTGGAGTGCATCGGTTGTCTATCCCGCTTCCGCGCCTACATCAACACCGCGACGACACCGTTGGCACCCCGGATTCCGGCGCAAATTCTCCATCGTCATCGACACCACCACTTCGCCATCGCAAGTTCGTGTGCTTGACACCGCCTAACATCAATAGGTATAACTTGCCTCCCCTACCCCGTGTAGCCCCTTCTTCCTTTGCGTACCTATCCCATTGAGAGTGGCTTTTCGAGTGTTGCGAAGCATTGCACAAGTGTCACGACCGTGAGAGGGTGTGTGTGCGTTGTGTTGAGCAAAGCTCCGAAGCAAGCTCGGTGAGAAAGATACACAAAAGAAGAAAGAGTGACATAGAGAAAAATAAAGCTTCTAAGCATAGAAAAAAAAAAGAGAAAAAGAAAAAGAAATAGAAAAATAGTGTGTGTCCACCGATACAAAGGAGTGCAAAGCTTGTAAGCACTAAGAGAGAAAAGAGAAGAGTGGCATTTGTGCAAATCTAGTTGCTTCTCTCATATGCAACCAAGCTACGGTCTCTCTTGTGTTGGCGCGACACCGAGCTTATAGTCTTCGTTAGGACCATCTTTGTTACTTGCTCACCTCCTTGGTCGCGCTAACCCCATTATTCTTCCTTGTGTGTGTTTCCGTGTTTCCTTGACATAGTCACCGCTTTTGACATTTGACTTTGGATCTTACCCACATTTGACAATAGACATTTTCTTTGGTTCTTTTCGTTTGCTATCCACTTCCTCACCTACCACCATATAGAGTTCTTAGCCTTTTGCGTGTGCTTTGAGTGTGTGTGTGAGTACATATCGGTTATTCTCTAACTTGAACCATCTTCTCGATTTTGGTTTGCTAGTTTTGACCTTTTGGTAGTTCTCCTTCCACCATATATACACCAATCCTAGAGACTAACATGTATAGTGAGGATGAGCCTACGGAGGACGACATGGAGTACTATGAGGGTGATAGCTCCGCAAGCACCGAAGATATGGAGGACCATGTGGAGCTCGACACCGACAATGGCTCCGCATGCATTGGCGACATGACCGACATCGAGCATCTCTACACCGACCATGACTCGCCAAGCATGGACAACATGATGGATCACCACTCCGAGCTCGACCACAACATCGACGACATGGTGGAGCACCACCTCGACCAAGACTACGACTACGACGACATGGTGGAGCACCACCTCGACCACGACTACGACTACGACGACATGGTGGAGCACTACCTCGATTATGACTACGACACCATGATGGAGCACCACACCGAGCACTACCTCGAGCATGACATCGACACCATGGTGGAGCCTAGCTTCGACCACACCTTGAACAAGACCGGTGCCTACAAGTTCCCCATCTTGGCCAATGGAACTACATATGAAGATAGAGGACCTCCAAGACGGCGCAACCATGAGAGTGCTTATGCATATGATCATCTACGTCGAGCTCATCCTATGGAACATCAAGAACGCCACCATGATCGCCATCGACACTCTCCTCCGAGCTCAAGAAGGCGCCACAAGCAAAGTGCCAAGCCACATAAACCATCATCTAGGCATGCCGAGGATCGTCATCAACACATGTCGCCTCATGATCGTCGTCGACCATCACCACCTCATGACCACCATCGACATGCATCACCACATGACCTACGCCGACACAAGTCACCTCATGTTCGCCATCGACCAACACCTCCCAAGGATCTTCGACGACACCCCCCAAGACATGGTGATGATGCAAGAAGACGAGAGCCTCGTCATGAAGCGGCCAAGGCTACAAAGAACAACAACACCAACCATATGGTGTCCACAAAGCCTAGCGCCACCACCAAAATGGCACCTCCAAGACCGCCTACACATGAGAAGATCTCCAATGGAGCGAGACACGGCGCTACACCAACAAGCAAGATGGTGCCAAGAGCAAAGGAAGAGGAACCACATCTTATGGTGTTTCCCCCTCCTACCGCCACCACCATAATGGCGCCTACAAGAAGCTCAAGCCCCAAGACGAAGACCATGGAGTCTACACTTCAAGATGAAGGATGGTCTACCCATCTTTATGCCAACATGACAATGCGTTATCCACCAAGATCAAGTAGCTCCCAATGCTTTCGTTGCAAACAAGACGGTCATCTTTGGGAATGCCCCAATCTCCATTGTGATGTGTGCACATCCAACAAGCACATGACGTGGGAATGCAACACACCACAAGCCCACAAACTCTACTTCGCCCAATTGGATGCCGAAATCGCCAACAAGACACTTCAAGATACCATTGTCTTCAAAGAATGGTGCAAGGAAATGGACAAGATGACGACTATGAAGACCACACTTCAAGATGGAGCACGAGAAGGCCAAGACAAGAGTGACGTTGATTCGAGCCTAGCTCTCAACAACACCATAGCGTCATCAAATGATGTCAACATGGGAGGCGATGGAGTTGAGAATGGTGAGCATGGGATGATCCCTTCACCAATGGAGGCGCATGGAGATGAGAAAATCGAGCCTACTCCTATATGCTTGAATGATGATATAGTACCAATCCCATGTGAGCATGAGAGCCACTTAGCCCACTTGAGTGAGAGTGATAGTGAGTTGAGTGACTTCCACCCCATATGTGAGTTTGAGTGCTTCCATTTGGAGGACATGAGTGATACACCAAGTGAGTTGAGAGAGGTAGTTGATAGGTCTATGGAGGCCATTTCACATTCTAACAACTTAACCTCTACCTCTAGTGTGTTTTCTCATGTTGCAATAGGTTCCATGGAGGACGAGTTCCCGATCATGGAGAAAATGTACATGGTGCATGAAGACGATGCTATCACACCATGCTTGATTGAAGATGAACATGGAGGCCACGTGGAGCCTACCTCTTCCACAACACCCACTTCAAATGAGTCGGACTACAAAGGTACCTATATGGGTGTTGATGATGCCATGATCCCACTAGTGGACATGATGCTTGATGAGTGCATGCATGAGTTGGATGATCCTATTGCTATGTCATATGCTTCTTTCACTTTCCCTTGTGATACTTGTGATACCACCATTGTTGATCATGTGGAAGTAGTTGCTTATGATAATATGTCCATGCCATGCTATGAGAGTTTCGATTTCTATCCTATTGCTTGCAATATGTCGAACAATTGCTCTTTCCCATGTATTGCTTGCAATGAAAATGATAATGCTAATGCTTGTGTTGTGACAACCTTGATGAACAATTTCTCTTTCCCTAGGTTTGTCGACAACAATGATAAAATGTTGAACATGTTTTGTGCTAGATGCTTGCAATACTCTCCCATTAATGCAACCAAAATGTTGAATACTTGCTCTTTCCAATGCTTGGTTTGCAATGATGTTAATATGCTTGTAAATGAGATTGCCCCCATAGCTCTCTCAAATTTTGGAGACTTTGCATATATCCATGTTGAGCATGTTCCCATGTTTACTCCGCATATTCACCATATCTATTATGATGCTTTGCTTAACGCTAATGGTGATGTGCAAAAGAGATGGACCATCATGATGGATGATGTGTTCATATACCATGCACACACGTTCTTTGCTTTGCCTATTGTGTGTGTAGGTACAAGATTGCCAATGTCAACCTCGATTGAGCACGAGTTGACAAAAAGAGCTCTTGAGAGCATAATACAAGTGAGTACAAGATCGAACCCGGCTCTAATACCTTTCCCATGCTTTGCATTGAACATGCCGAAAAATTTCTCTTTCTCTTGGTTCTTTTGCAAGCATGATGATGTGATTTTTACCGTTGGTGTTGCCTCAAACATGTTGAGCAATTTCTCTTTCCTTTGGTTTGTTGGCACGCACGGTTGTGCAAATTTCTACTTGGTGAACTTTTTGGATGATATGTTGTGTGTTGCACCAAATATGAGGACCAATTTCTCTTTCCAATGGTTTGTGTGCACACATGTTGATGATATTTTGGACACTCTTCCGTATGTGTTTGTGCCAAATTCTCCTCTTGTTGCGTCAAGGATGTTGAACAATTTCTCTTTCTGATGCCTTGAGTGCAACAATGCACATGAGTTTCTACATGAGATGGACATCATAGTCGTCTCAGATTTCGGAGTTTTTGTGTTCCCACACTTAGGGTGTGTTTGGTAGACTGACTCACCTTGCCAGCCATATCTCTCCTCATACAAGCTCACCTTAGCTTAGCTGAGCAGAGATATTGATACTGTGTTTGGTAGCCTGTGTCTGTTCAACCAAGCTGAGGTGAGATGTTGTTTGGTAGAGTGTGGCTATGTAACTAGGCTGAGCTGAGATTTGTTTGTTTGGTAGACTGTGTCTGATTATGTCTCCATCTTGACAAACGCCATGACAATTTATGAAACATTTCAGCAAAGACATCAAATTTATGAAACATTTAAGTAGAATATTTGAAAAACAACATCATAAATAATATTTGAACACATATTGCAAGATTTAAAATACGTCGATGTTCCAAAATAACTTTATATCACCAAGTCTGCATGCATACATGCTACCTACTGATCCATATTGCATAAAATAGATATCCATAAGTTATAATTACCATTACAGCATAGATAGTTTTTCTAGTCGCATGAACATCAAGTCAAACAAGATCGGGATTTTTGGCTATGATACGCTTGAACGCAGCTTGACGAACTTCAGCTTCCATCTTGACGAAATTAAGACCTTGACCCTTATGCTCCGTCAAATAATCCAGAACAGCCAACTTTTGATCCATATCACAACCAGTAAGGTCCATAACAGCCTGATACAGATCTGGATGTGTTTCGGTATGGCATGTGTTATTGATAGCCACAGCCACATGACGCAATGCATCAGACATGTTGTTTACCTGAATTTTATCTTCCTCACACAAAACAGAGGTCCTCTTCCTCTTCTTATTTGAGCTAGAAGGTGGTGAAGGAGTAGTTGTCCCAACGCCTTGAACACCAGATTGAAAGTTGGCTTGACCTCCCACAAAACCTTCACCACTTGTGTCTTGGCCCTCCAAATCGATAGTATTCTCTGGACACTCTACCTCGACGGGTTTCCCCAAAGGCTCATTTGACCCCATTGCAAACTTTCCTGTTGCTAGCTTATCGGCAAAGCAAGCTTCCATATACTCGAAGTTGACAAGTGGTGTGTTCAGAAATTCAGCATCCTTAGGAGTGTCCTACAGAACATGTTTCCAACACATCTCATGAAAGTTGGCTGTAGAGCTCTAAACCTTGTGTTGTGCCCAACTACTAGGAGAAACATGGCTACTTGTTCCTCGATAGAAGTATGGATACTATCTTTCAATAATGACCTCTCTCTAAACAAGGTGCACAAGCGAAAAAACGGAGTTCTTTTCATCCTTAGCTGATTTAAACAATTTGTGTCACTCGAATGATAGATATATCTCAGATTTGATTCCCTAGCTATATCCATGTCAATCCTACGGCCTATGGATATCATCGGTGTTTTCCTAGCTCTCCTTGAGATAAAAACCATGTATGCACCCATTACCGCTGCAAGACCGGCTGCCTTGACAATCAATTGGCGTCGCTTTCTTGCCAAATCATCCATCTAAACAATACAAACAATAATTTCTTCCTTCATACATGCACATGGAATAACATGCACTGCCCACAGCAACAAAAAATACACACATACAACATGCAAATAAAGGCATAGGATGTGGTCATACCTCGGATGCAGGCTGTTGCCGGTGGTGGGCGATGTGGATGAACTAGGGTTTGGAGAAGCTAGGCGCACGTGCTGGAGAGAGGTCGGCGTCGGCAGTCGTCGGTCGTCGGTGAAGGCCGCCTCGCGAGGTAGAGGGAGGAGCCGCGCTCAGCCTGTACCGACCAGGGAGCTCCCGACCTCCATGGGGGCGATTGGGATTTGGTGGTGCCGGGCGGCCTGGACGGGAAGCGGGGGAGCTGCAGGGTGGAGGGCGGCCGGCTGCGGGTGAGAGGGAGCGGGAGCCTGGCCGGAGAAGAGGAGCGGCGGGCCGGCGGGAAGATGGGCGACGAAGATGGCGATGCGGAGGACCGCTTCCGTGACGAGGGAGTGGAAGCGGGGGAGCTGCAGGGTGGAGGGCGGCCGGCTGCGGGTGAGAGGGAGCGGGGAGCCTGGCCGGAGAAGAGGAGCGGCGGGCCGGCGGGAAGATGGGCGACGAAGATGGCGATGCGGAGGAGCGCTTGCGTGACGAGGGAGTGGGGGCGACGGGGCGACGGGGTTGCGGGTCGAGGCGGATGCGATGCGGAGGAGCGATGGGTGGGGATTCGTTCGGGATGGGTGGGGATATTTTCTGGGATGAGTTCGGCCGAGCCCGGGTGTGAAGCTGGATTTTCCCTTCCCAACTCGGCCTGGCTCACAGCCCGTATTTGCATGAGGTGGGCATAGCCCAGAGGCCTCACCCGACCTGCCAAACACCCAAAATTCGGCTGGGTTGTGAAAATCTGGGTTCACCCGGCCTAACAAACACACCCTTAGAAGATGTTCATATGGAGTTCTTACACATTGACCATACACATGCATTATTCTTGATAAATTTGTGTTGTGCTAACGGTGTTGTGAACATGAATGGACATGTCGTTGATGATATGCTCCTCTATCACGCACACATATACTTTGCTTGGTCTTTGTTGTGTGAAGGTACATGTGACTTGTGGATGAGCGTCAATGAGTGGTTCCGCCCACATACTTCGACGACCCAAGATCTATCGATGAGAGCACACCGACAGTATGCAAAGGTGACCTCCTTCTACTTGCGCTCTCTTGCTAAACCCGTGGAACATTGGCTATGCTTTGAGTGTTGTTTGGCTTTTCTTGTGCTATTGATAGGGCCCTTGACAAGTGAAGCGACATTCAAGTGTTGGTGTCATCTACCTCCTCTACACATTCATGAAGATTTATCGTCGAGGACGACTCTTTTTCAAGTGGGGGGAGATGATGTAGCCCGACCTTCGGTCTTCGCCACATCATATGCTTCATCGACAAGACGGCACGCTAAGGTGAATCTTCTCCTTTACGCGTGCCTCGAATCGCCTACTTGGAATGATATACTACTTCATACTCTGTCATACCTTGATGATAGGAACTCGACGACAAGTACGGAGGGAAGAGTGGACGCCACGGAGACCCGAGGACGCAAGGCCGATGTCACGGAAGCATGGAAGAGAAGAAGGAAGAAGAGGAGCTTGACACTCCCGGCACTGCCGCCGTGCACCCTGGCCGGATCTGCCGCCACCCCCGGCACTGCCGCCCACTCCACTCCACCGCCGCCGCACCGCACTGCCCGGCCTCCCCCACGCCGGCACTGCCGCCGATGTCGTGACCACTCATAATCTAAACCCTAATCTGCCACATGTATGGCTGTGCTTGTATCTTAGTTTCCCCAAACTACCCCTCCTTAGTGGTTCCCTATAAATAGACCTCCACCCCCACCTTCATGAAGGAGAGATGATGTTTAGATGAATTGGCTTATGCCTCTACTATCCCTTTGTGGATTTGGGTAACCCCCACCTTAGGTTAATTCCTATTGTATCACCCGGGCTCCTTATCGACTCGTGAAGATCTCTTTGGTGACTTCTACCGTTTGTTTGATCTTTTGCTTGCACTTCTACCTTTTGGTCTTTTGCTTGCACTTCTATCAACCTTCCGGTCTTTTCACCCTTCTAGATCTCGCGTGCTTCGATTTGTCGATCTCTTTGCGGGACTTCTACCGGAAGGTCTTTTCTCGCAACCTCTATCGAGTTGGTGTATCGGGCCAACGAGGATAACCGATTTGTGTGTGTGCGTGTGTTTGTATCGTGTTCTTCGCGTTCATCCACTTCCCCGCGAATCCCCCTCCGCAATCACACTCACCCGGGTCAATCCGTGAGATCGGGCAACCCACACGGGCTTAGCCCGCATCATGGAGACTAGGTGAGGTTCCGCCATGGTGTCGATGTCGTAGGCGTGGCGTTGCTCCACCAAGTCGTCGATGTCGTAGTCGTGGCGTTGCTCCACCATGTCGTCCATGCTTGAGGAGCCATTGTCGATGTAGAGCTCCTCGATGTCGGTCATGTCGGTGATGCTCGCGGAGCCAAAGTCGGTGTAGAGCTCCTCGATGTCGGTCATGTTGGCGATGCTCGCGGAGCCATAGTCGGTGTCGAGCTCCACATGTTCCTCCACATCCGCGGTGCTTGAGGAGGTGTCCTCCTCGGAGTGCTCCGTGTACTCCTCCGTATCCTCATCTTCGCTATCCATGTTAGCACGATGGTATGTATATGGTGTATGTTAGTGGAAGAACACTACCTCGCAATCTTACCATGGTATGATAAGATCGGGGCGATCCAACAAGCCGAGGTCAAAGTCAATTGTATCGGGCACTCACACAAAAACACACGCAAAAGCTAGTCAATATGGTGTTAGGTGAGTGTGGTGGAAAGCCAAAAGCCGAAATCTGAAATCAAGTATATTGTCAAGAGTGGGTGAAATCCAAAAATTCAAATGTCAAAGCGATGATCACTATAAACACGGAAAAGATGTGGAACACACACACGAGATAAACGGGGTTAGTGCGACCAAGGAATGAGCGGAAAAGCGTAAGAAGCCCTTAAGCAAGGGTGCTCGGTGTCACACTAACACAAGAAGAGATCAAAGCTTCGGTTGCAAAGGAAGAGACAACAAGATTCACACGTGGCCTCTCTTCTCTTATCTCTCTTTTGCTTAAAAGCTTATGACTCTTTTGTGTATGGTGGCACTTGACACTCTTTTGTATTTGGATGTATGGGGGCACTTTGCACACTTTTGCTCTTTTTGTGTTTTGCGGCTTTTTCCTCGCACTATGTTAGCGTTAGCTCGCTTTTGCTATTTTGCCACTCGAGTTTTGCTTAGAAGCTTGACTCCACACTACACACACACCTCACAATCGGGGCCACGTGCAATGTCTCGCAACACTAGATAAGCAATGCTCGATAGGATAGATCGCAAAAGAAGAGGGGTTACAAGGTGGGGTGCAAGTTATACCTAGATGTTAGGCGGTGTCGGAACACACAACTTGCGATGAAGGCGGTGATGTCAAGGGTACGTTTGCAAGTCCGGGGTGCCGAGGATGCCATCGCTTGCTTCGGAGCTGCGGGTTAGTTTCACAAACAAGGCACTCAAACCGGAACAAGCAAACACAAGTTAGCGGAAGATGGGTCAAAGTAGCTTGGCGGTGGTGGCGGTGGTATGCCGGTGGTGGTGGTGTCGATGCTCTTGCGGATGCGGCGGTGTTTGTTGGGGCCGCGGTGGTGTTTGCCGGTGTTTGGGGATGATGGCGGTGCTTGCCGGCGGAGGAGAGGAGTGGCGGTGGTCGGAGGTGGAGGTGGAGGGGTGGTGCCCAGTCCAGGGGCCGGTTGGGCCGGACCTGGGACCGGCCTGGCCGGTCACACGGCCGGTTGACCGGGTCCTGGACCGGCCCGGCCGGTCTGCAGCCCGGTTGACCGGATTCTCAACCGGGACGCAGTTTCTCTCTCCTGTTCTTCACGAAAATCGACCAAATTGACCAAATCGGAGGGGAAACGATGGAATTGGGGGCTAAAAGTTGGGGAGATAGTAGATCAAGCACTCCAACACCAAATCCATGGACCAAAACCACTCAAAACGCAACGAAATCGCAGATCGGTCAAGAGGCAAATTAGGGCTATTTTTGGGGATTTTTGGGGAAAATTTTTAGAGACGAAATTGGATGGGTGGGGGTCAAATCCGCGGAAACCAAAGGCTGCTGATACCATATGATGAGGTCTAAGACCCCGTGTGTGGCCCGATCTCGCGGATTGACTTCGAAACCAAGAGGGGAGATGGGAAAACGCGAGGAACACGAAGAACACGACGAACACGAGGAACTCCGAGACTCACGCACGCACACCAACCCGATACAACCGAGACTTGCCCCCGTGGCTCGATGGACCACGCCGATAGAATCTCCTACGGAAGAGACCGCGGTAGAATTCCGAGGAGAGAGACCGGTGTTGGAGAAGGAGATCGGAGAGAGAGAGAGAGTGCTCGCACTAGAATCTCACTCATAGATCTAGATCAACAACAAGGGTTGCCTTGATTACAGAGGGATGAAACCCTAGGGAGACAAAGCTCAAAGTCATGTTTAAGCTATCATCTTGTCTAAAGAGGTAAGGGGGCGACCTGGGGGCTTATATAGGCATACAAGGCAGCATGGGTCGAAAAGGTACAAGTTGGTGGGTCAAACCCGACGAATCCGGTCACAGGGCCGGTCGGACCGGGCCTGTGACCGGCCCATCCGGTCCACAACCGGATCCTGGATCGGGCGGTGACCGGGCGAGGCTTCGGGAGCCCCGGGATTGCTTCCGGATGGCACCGGTCGACGTTCCGGTCGAAATCCGGCCGGGCCGGTCAGGAGGCCGGTCAACCGGGCCTGGGACCGGGTGGGCCGATCATAGGGCCGGTTGACCGGGCCTGGAACCGGCCGGCCTCCCTCCTCCCGCTTCTTCTTCCTCTTCCTTCCTTCTTCCTTCATTCTTCTTCTTCTTCCTTCTTCCTTGCACCATGATGAATGGCTCCTCTTCCCTTCCCTTGCTTCCTTGCACCATGGGTGTTCCTCCTCTCCGGTCCTCGATGACTCTTGTACCTAATGACATATAACATGCCGACATGAGGTAGCATTCCATTCAAGGTATCTACGAGGTCGAGTATCGAGAGGAAGGAGTTCACCTTGTCGCGTGTAGCGTGGGTTAGGGTTGAAGGTCCACTTGGGGGACTCTTTGGCCATGGTGTAGCGTCGACGATAGGCGGGGCTGCACTTGATGGTCTTGGTGTAGCGACGTCGGTGACCGGGGCTACATCACCTTGATTACAGAGGGATGATACCCAAGGGAGACTAAGCTCAAAGGTAGGTTTGAGTTCAAAACAAGTCTAAAGAGGTGAAGGGGCGTCTTGGGTGCTTATATAGTCTTACAAGGCGTCACGGGCCGAAAAGGTACAAGTGGAACAAGTTCGGGCCGTTTTGGTGACTTAAGTCGTGCAGGCCGGTCAGGAGGCCGGTCAGACCGGGCCTGGGACCGGGCAGGCCGGTCCAGACCGGGCCCTGGACCGGGCGGCAACCGGACGGGGTTCCGGGCCCCGGGATAGTGCCGGATGGCACAAGCGGAAATCCGGTTTGGGACCGGGTGACCCGATCGAGAGCCGGTCGAGCCGGGTTCTGACCGGCCGGCCAACTTCTCTTCGTTGTGCTCTTCGGGCGACTTCCGGTCCAGCTCCATGTCCATCTTCACGTCCAGCTGCTCCTCTCCTCCCTTTGACCATGGTGTGTCCTCCTCTCCGTGATCTTGATGCTCCTTGTACCTAATGACACATAGCATGTCGGCATGAGGTAGTAATCCATCCAAAGGGGTACCGAGATCAAGGGTGGTAAGGAGCGAGTTCACCTCATGATGAAGAGCTTTAACTCGGGCTCGCGTCATTGGTCCACTTGGGGGACTTGTTGGTCTTGGTGTGGAAGTGACCGAAGGCCACCCCGCATCAAGGAGAGGAGCAGCTGGACGTGAAGATGGACATGGAGCCGGACCGGAAATCGCCCGAAGAGCGCAAGGAAGAGAAGATGGCCGGCCGGTCCAGAACCCGGTCTGACCGGCCTCCTGACCGGAACGCCCGGTCCAAACCTGGTTTTCCACCTTGCCATCCGGGCGCTATCCCGGGGCCCCGGAACCCCGTCCGGTTGCCGCCCGGTCCAGGGTCCGGTCTGGACCGGCCTGCCCGGTCCCAGGTCCGGTCTGACCGGCCTCCTGACCGGCCTGCACGACTTAAGTCACCCAAATCGGCCCGAACCTGTTTCACTTGTACCTTTTCGGCCCGCGACGCCTTGTAAGACTATATAAGCCCCCAGGACGCCCCTTCACCTCTTTAGACTTGTTTTGAACTCAAACCTACCTTTGAGCTTAGTCTCCCTTGGGTATCATCCCTCTGTAATCAAGGCACCTTGGTTGTTGACTTTGATCTTGTTGAGTGAGATTCTAGTACAAGTTACTCTCTCTCCCTCACCAAGCTCTTCCTCTCCAACCCCAATCTCTCTCCGGGAATTCTGCCACGGCCTCTTCCTCGGAGATTCTATTGGGGTGGTCCATCGAGCCACGGAGGTAAGCATCGGGTGTATCGGGTT
Organism: Lolium perenne; assembly: GCF_019359855.2. Classification (NCBI taxonomy): domain Eukaryota; kingdom Viridiplantae; phylum Streptophyta; class Magnoliopsida; order Poales; family Poaceae; genus Lolium; species Lolium perenne. Next base: position 591,922 of record NW_027249061.1, on the reverse strand, counting down.
GGTGTGCGTGCGTGAGTCTCGGAGTTCCTCGTGTTCCTCGTGTTCGTCGTGTTCTTCGTGTTCCTCGCGTTCTTCCATCTTCCCCCTTGGTTTCGAAGTCAATCCGCGAGATCGGGCCACACACGGGGTCTTAGACCTCATCATATGGTATCAGCAGCTCTTGGTTACCGCGGATTTGACCTTCCACCCACTCGATTTCGTTCCTAGAAAATTTTCCAAAAAAATCCCCAAAAATAGCCCCAAATTGCCTCTTGACCGATCTGTGATTTGGTTGCGTTTTGAGTGGTTTTGGTCCATGGATTTGGTGTTGGAGTGCTTGATCTACTATCTCCCCAACTTTTAGCCTCCGATTCCATCGTTTCCCTTCGTTTTGGTCGATTTGGTTTTGGTTTGGGGAAGAACAGGAGAGAGAAAGCTCCAAATCGTGAAATCCGGTTTCGGACCCGGTCAACCGGGCCCACGACCGGACGAGCCAGCCCAGAACCCGGTCGACCGGGCGGCAACCGGGCAGGCCGGTCCAGGATCCGGTCCGACCGGGCCCCAGACCGGGCGCCTCTTCGCGCCCTCCTTCGACCTCGACTTCCGGCGATCTCCACCACCACCACCACCACCACCATCGCAGGTATAACTTGCAGCTTTCACCTTGTAACCCCTCTTCCTTTTGCGATCTATCCCATCGAGCATTGCTTGTCTAGTGTTGCGAGACATTGCACGTGGCCCCGCATTGTGAGGTGTGTGTGTCGCGTTGAGTAAGGCACCCAAGCAAACACTCGTGTGGCAAGATAGCAAAAGCGAGGCTAACACTAACATAGTGCGTGAAAAAGCCCCAAAAACACAAAAAGAGTGCGAGTAGCACCATACATCCATACATCCATACATCCATACGCCCATACATACAAAAGTGTCCACGTGCCACCAAAGATACAAACGAGTGCAAGTGCCACCATATACAAAAGAGAAAAAGCTTTTAAGCAAAGAGAGATACGAGAAGAGAGGCCGCGTGTGAATCTTGTTGTCTCTTCCTTTGCAACCGAAGCTTTGGCTCTCCTTGTGTTAGTGTGACACCGAGCACTTATACATACACTTTTCCGCTCACTTTTGGTTGCACTAACCCCGCTTATCTCGTGTGTGTGTTCCACAACTTTTTCCGTGTTTATAGTGATCTTCACATTGACATTTGGATTTTTGGACCTCACCCACTTTTAACAACATACTCGATCTTGGATTTGTCTTTTGGCTTTCCACAACACTCGCCTAACACCATATTTGCTAGCTTTTGCGTGTGGTTTTGCGTGTGTTCCCGATACACTTGATCTTGCTTTCGGCTTGGTGGATTGCCTCAATACTATCTTACCTTGGTAAGAGTGCGAGGTAGTCTCCTTCCACTAACATACACAACATAGTTCTTGTCTTTCCATCATGGATAGGAACGGAGATACCAATAGGGATGAAGAGATCCTCCGCAACACCGAGAGGTTGGCTACTCAACACAACCTATGGACGCAACGACAAGAGTTCAAGGAGCAACTCACCCTCTTCGAGACGCGCATAGATGAGCAATACGATGAGGTGGCTCACAACTTCTCCACCGTGAACCAAGACTTGGCTCTTCTTCGTGAAGCTACGGACAACTTGAATGGCCAAATGGCGGCCAATGATGCCAACATGGAGCGGCGCATGGATAGCCTCGAGCGCGCCATCACCAACTTGGGTCGCCATCGCCGACACCGCTCTACTTCCTCTTCATCAAGCTCGCCACAAGACTATTACTCTCATGGTGGCCTTTCGTCCTCAAGCTCTTCCTCAAGGCATGAAGACCATCATCGACCTCATCGCCCACAAGCTCGTCATGAAGACTCTCGCTCCAACTCTAGGCGTGGAGAGATACATCGCCATGCTCGTCCACATGAGCGTCCTCCACAAGCTCAAGGCCTTCAACAAGATCGTCACCAAGCGGATCGCCATGCCCACCATGGGCGTGACGGCCAACCCCAAGACCAAGGTCTTCAAGATCAACCTAGGCGAGACCTCCGCCGCCACCCTCACCATGACCAACGTGGTCGAGGAGAGCCACACCATGATCAAGATGAGAGACCCAACCTTGAGCATCGTCCTCAACCGCGACAAGATCTTCAACCACATCCTCACCGTGAACCAAGTGAAGCAAGCGTTCATCTTCAACGCCAACCCAATGCTATGGTTGGCCGTAGAAGACCTCCTATTCCCCCTCTAGCCGCAAGAGATGAAGGCGCCCCTCCTCGTAGAAGAACCTTGGAGGATGAAGAGAACATGTTCGGAAGACTCAAGTTCACCATGCCAAAGTTCAAGGGAGAAGAAGATGCCGAGGCCTACCTCTCATGGGCATTCAAGGTTGACAAGATATTCCGCATCCACAACTACTCCGGTGCCAAGAAGGTGGCTATGGCGTCTCTTGAGTTTGAAGACTACGCCAACACTTGGTGGGAGCAAGTCCTCACTCTTCGAGAAGAGAAGGGTGAACCTCCTATTGACACTTGGGAAGACATGAAGAAAGAGATGCATGCTCGCTTTGTCCCCACGCACTACATGACCGACCTCTTCAACAAGCTCCAAAAGTTGAAGCAAGGCACCAAGACCGTTGAGGAGTTCTACAAGGAGATGGAGCTCACTATGATGCGAGCCAACATCCAAGAGTCCGAGGAACAAACCATTGCTCGCTTCTTCAATGGCCTTACTTACCCCATCAAGAGGATTGTCGAGTTCCAACCCTACTCCAACATGGTTGAGTTGGTCCACCAAGCATCGAAGGCCGAGCGCCAAGTGATTGAGGACATCAAGTACTCCAAGGCCAAGACCTATTTCTCCTCCAAGCTCGCTACATCGACTCCTCCTACTACATCAACTCCTCATGCTACAAGTGCCAAGGCTGACGCATCCTCTACACCATCCAAGAAACCGACTATCCAAAGTCGCATGAAGCAAACGGTCTGATACGGGGCGACCTTCGGTCTCCACCGCATCATGTGCGTCAACATCTACACGTCATGCAAAGGTGAATCTTCTCCTTTATGCGTTCCTACAAATGTCTCTCCTGAATGGTATGCTACTTCATCCTACGTCATATGACCATGATAGGTATGCATCGCCGAGTATGGAGGAAGTGGATGACGCCATGGAGGCTCGAGGACTCAAGGACAACGTCAAGGTCATGGGAAGCATGGAAGAGATCGTCAAGGAGAAGGGGACGCGCCGCGAAGGCCGGCACTACCGTTCAGGACGACCGGCACTGCCGCCCATCTCCACCGGCACTGCCGCCCTACCACTACACCTGAGGATGACGGCCCTGTCGCCCTACCTGCGCCGGCACTACCGCCCCACTGCAAAGAGCATCAAATCTGAACCCTTTATCCCTTTGTATGCCTAAACTACCCCTCCTTTGGTGGCTCCCTATATATAGGCTCCCACCTCCCCCTTCATTAGGTTAGACATAACTTGAGTGAGAACTTGGCTTATGCCTCCACCATCCCTCCGGGATTAGGGAAACCCCCTCCTCTCTTAGACACAAATCTATGAGTTGTATCAAGGCACTCCTTATATGATTTATCTTTCGCACTTGTGATTCTACCGCGGTCTCTCACACGTGTGACTCCATAGATCGTATATCGGTCTTTCTCTCGGGGATTCTACCTCGTGTCTCTCCTTGAGGGATTCTATCGGGATAGTGGTTCGGGCTATCGGGAGTAAACCGGAATTGTATCGGGTTGTGTTGCGTGCATTCGCGTGTGTTCATCGTGTTCTTCGCCGTGTTCTTCGTGTTCTTCCTCTCCCCCGCCTTTCCCTCGGTCAATTCGTGAGATCGGGCAACCCACGTGGCCTTAGGCCGCATCATATGGTATCAGAGCAAAGGTTGCCACGAATTTGACCCTCGAATCTCTCCAATTTCGCCCAAAAAATTTCCCAAAAAATTGCCCCAAAAAAATAGCTCGAAAATTGATCTCCGAATTTGTTGCGTTTTTTGTGGTTTTGATCCACAGATCTGTGTTCTTAGTGGTTGATCTACATCCTCTCCAATTTTCGTGGTCCAATTCCGTGTATTCGTTGAGAAATCTGAAGATTTTTGGTCGGTTCTAGGTGCTGTTCATCTATGTGTTCTTGAGGAACGACTTCATCCCCAAAATCGGTCCCGATCGAGGTCAACGCCCGCGCGAGGCCACGATTTCCTTTAGCAGCTGTCCCTGCTCGCCTCCACGCCGTGCGCGTTCCTCACCCGCCGCAAATTGCGCCTGGCCCGCCTGGCCCGCTCCTGCTCCTCCCTGCTGCAAGCAGCTCGCCGCCGCCAGGCCCGCGGTCCCACCTCGCCGGCCGCACGCGCACGCCTGGCCGCCCGCGCTCGCTCCATCAGCTCGGCCAGCCACCGGCCGCCCCAATCGCCCCAACGCGCGCCGACGCAGCACCACAATCCGGCCACCACCCCTGCTCCCCACCACGCACCCGCATCGCCCAGGCTCAACAGCGCGCGCGCGCGCCCGGCCGCAAGCAGGCCACGCTTCCAAGCCGCCCCGCTCCCTGCCAATTTCTATTCGCGCGCAAGCAGCAAGCAGCAGCACCCGCACCCGATTGCCTCCCTGGACAGCATCGCACGCGCTCCAATCCTTCACAGCATCGCGCGTTTCAAATTTTCCAGCATCCTCTCAATTCCAGCTTCACGCACGAGCTCCACCAGGCCACGCCGGTCAACCGGATTGCTGACCGGGCCATCCGGTCGAAACCGGAGCCCAGACCGGTGCCAACCGGCGCAATACAGGGGCTCCGTCCGGTCCGGGGCCCGGTCTGGACCGGGCGCGCCGGACCCAGATCCGGTTTGACCGGGTTCTGGACCGGTTTGACCCAGTTTTTGTCCAATTTAACTCCATTTTTGGCCCCAAATTTTGACAACTTTCCGGAGCCCGTTTGACTCCAAATTTTAACAGCATCCCCCAAATACTCCACATAGTCTACCCTCAATTTTTGACGATTTTTGGAACATATTTTTTGACCGCTCGTTTTGACCCAACTTTTCGGGCATTGACTTAATTTGCCCGGTTTCCGTTTTGGAGTGCCTTTGGTCCGTGAGAACCGCTTCCGCGCCTACATCAACACCGCGACAACGGCATCGGCACCCCGGATTCCGGCGCATCTTCGACACCATCGTCGACACCATCGCAAGTTCGTGTGCTTGACACCGCCTAACCTTTTCATCTAGGTATAACTTGCACCCCTCACCCCTTGTAGCCCCGTTTCTTTCTTTGTGTACCTATCCCGTTGAGAGTGGCTTTCCGAGTGTTGCGAAGCATTGCACAAGTGTCACGACCGTGAGAGGGTGTGTGTGTGCGTTGAGTTGAGCAAAGCTCCGAAGCAAGCTCGGTGAGAAAGATACACAAAAGAAGAAAAGTGATATACATACATAGAGTGAAATAAAGCTTCTAAGCATAGAGAAAAAAAAAGTGAAAAAAATAGAAAAAAAAAAGAGTGTGTGTCCACCGATACAAAGGAGTGCAAAGCTTGTGAGCACTAAGAGAGAAAAGAGAAGAGTGACATCTTGTGCAAATCTTGTTGCTTCTCTCATATGCAACCAAGCTACCGTCTCTCTTGTGTTGGCGTGACACCGAGCTTATAGTCTTCGTTAGGACCATCTTGTTACTTGCTCACTTCCTTGGTCGCGCTAACCCCATTGATCTTCTTGTGTGTGTTTCCGTGTTTCCTTGACATAGATCACCACTTTTGACATTTGACTTTGGATCTTACCCACATTTGACAATAGACTTTTCCGTTGATCTTTTTCGTTTGCTATCCACCCCTTACCCACCACATATAGTGTTTCTTAGCCTTTTGCGTGTGCTTTGAGTGTGTGTGTGAGTAACCCCGATACATTTCGACTTTGCTCTTGACTTGAACCATTTTCTGATACTTTCTTGATAGGTGAGATACTTGTGTAGCTTTCCTTCCACCACATACATATACACCTTCCTAGTGAGATATATACATGATGACCCCACAAGAGCAAGCCGAGATGAGAGCCTACTTCGCCGAGCTAGATGCTCGAGAGGCCCAAATGACCCTCCAAGACAAAGCCGAGTGCAAATCCTACTTCAAACACCTTGAGAGCAAGAGTGATACACACCATGAGTCGAGTGAGGATGTTTCGATTTCTAACAACTTAACCTCTACTCCTCTTGTGTTGTCTTCCTCTTTGCTAGGTTGCTCGGACATCGACGACGCCATTGCCATGGAGATGAGGGACTCCACTATATGTGAGATGAGCGACTCCACTATATGTGAGACGAGCGACTCCACTATATGTGAGCTTGATGAGTGCCTCCACTTCGAGAGCATGAGTGATACACCAAGTGAGATGAGAGTGGTAGTTGATAGGTCATGTGAGGCCATTTTCAATTCTAACATCTTACCCTCTACCTCTAGTGTGTTTCCTTGTGTCTCACTAGGTGCCATGGATGACGAGACGCCGATCATGGAGAAGATGTACATGGTGCATGAAGATGATGATATCACACCATGCTTGTTGCTTGAAGATGAACATGGAGGCCACATCGAGCCTACCTCTTCCACAACACCTACCTCATATGAGCGGAACTACAAAGGTACATATATGGGTGTTGATGATGCCATGATCCCACTAGTGGACATGATGAATTGTGAGTGCATGCATGATGATGATACAATTGCTATGTCACATGCTCCGTTCTTATTCCCATGTGATGCTTTGCTTGATAACATTGTTGACCATGTGGAATTACTTGCTTGTGACCATATGACCATGCCATGCTATGAGAGTTTCACGTTCTCTCCTTTTGCTTGCAACTTGTCGAACAATTTCTCTTTCCCATGTGTTGATTGCAATGAGGACATTGATGCTTGTGTTGTGACAACCTTGCCGAACAATTGCTCTTTCCCTAGGTTTGTCGACAACAATGATAAAACTTTGAACATGTTTTGCTCACAATGCTTGCAATATTCTCCCATTAATGCATCCAAAATATTGAACACTTGCTCTTTCAAATGCTTGGTTTGCAATTATGTTAATGTGCTTGTTAGTGAGATTGCCCCCATAGCTCTCTCAAATTTTGGAGACTTTGCATATATCCATGTTGAGCATGTTCCCATGTTTACCCCGCATATTCACCATATCTATTATGATGCATTTCTTAACGCTAATGGTGATGTGCAAAAGAAATGGAACATCATGATGGATGATGTGTTCATATACCATGCACACACGTTGTTCTTGTTGTCTAACATGTGTGTAGGTACCCAAACTCCAATGTCAACCTCGATTGAGCACGAGTTGACAAAAAGAGCTCTTGAGAGCATGATACAAGTGAGATCCAATGAGTGGTTTCGCCCACACACTTCGACTACACAAGATCTCTCAATGAGAGCACAACGACACTTCGATAAGGTGACCTCCTTCAACTTGCGCTCTCTTGCTATACCCATGGAACTTCGGCTACTCTTTGAGTGTTGCGTTGCTTGTCTTGTGCTATTGATAGGGTTCATGATAAGTGATGCCACATTCAAGAGTTGTTGTCATCTCCCACCTCTACCCGGTCATGATGAGTTATCGTCGAGGACGACTCTTTTTCAAGTAGGGGGAGATGATACGGGGCGACCTTCGGTCTCCACCGCATCATGTGCGTCAACATCTACACGTCATGCAAAGGTGAATCTTCTCCTTTATGCGTTCCTACAAATGTCTCTCCTGAATGGTATGCTACTTCATCCTACGTCATATGACCATGATAGGTATGCATCACCGAGTATGGAGGAAGTGGATGACGCCATGGAGGCTCGAGGACTCAAGGACAACGTCAAGGTCATGGGAAGCATGGAAGAGATCGTCAAGGAGAAGGGGACGCGCCGCGAAGGCCGGCACTACCGTTCAGGACGACCGGCACTGCCGCCCATCTCCACCGGCACTGCCGCCCTACCACTACACCTGAGGATGACGGCCCTGTCGCCCTACCTGCGCCGGCACTACCGCCCCACTGCAAAGAGCATCAAATCTGAACCCTTTATCCCTTTGTATGCCTAAACTACCCCTCCTTTGGTGGCTCCCTATATATAGGCTCCCACCTCCCCCTTCATTAGGTTAGACATAACTTGAGTGAGAACTTGGCTTATGCCTCCACCATCCCTCCGGGATTAGGGAAACCCCCTCCTCTCTTAGACACAAATCTATGAGTTGTATCAAGGCACTCCTTATATGATTTATCTTTCGCACTTGTGATTCTACCGCGGTCTCTCACACGTGTGACTCCATAGATCGTATATCGGTCTTTCTCTCGGGGATTCTACCTCGTGTCTCTCCTTGAGGGATTCTATCGGGATAGTGGTTCGGGCTATCGGGAGTAAACCGGAATTGTATCGGGTTGTGTTGCGTGCATTCGCGTGTGTTCATCGTGTTCTTCGCCGTGTTCTTCGTGTTCTTCCTCTCCCCCGCCTTTCCCTCGGTCAATTCGTGAGATCGGGCAACCCACGTGGCCTTAGGCCGCATCACGGTCTCCTCCACCGCCTCCTCTAAGGCATCCACGGGACCCTCTAGTGTCACTTGCTTCAAGTGTGGCACCCAAGGTCACAAATCATTTGAGTGCAAGAACACTAAGGTTATGATCACTATGGAGAATGGTGACATCGAGACGCTTGATGAGGATGAATATGAAGCCCTTGTGCAAGCCGCCGTGGAAAGTGAAGAAGCTTATGAGCAAGAAAGTGGAGAAGATCCTCTCTTATGTGAGCATGACCCAAGTCCCTCACTTGTGGTCACAAGGGTGCTAACCACACAACCTCATGCTATGGAAGAACAACGGTGCAACATCTTCCAAACCCATGCCGGAATTGGTGGCAAGTCGATCAAGGTCATCATAGATGGTGGAAGTTGCCATAACCTTGCAAGCACCGAGTTGTGTGAGAAGCTCAACCTCACTCTCCGCAAGCATCCTCACCCTTACCATATCCAATGGTTGAGTGACAAGGGCAACGTCAAGATACAACATACCGTCACCGTCAACTTCAAGATCGGCCCTTATGAGGACACCATCGAGTGTGACGTGGTACCCATGACGGTGTGCCATATGTTGCTTGGCCGCCCTTGGCAATATGACAAGAAGGCTATACATGATGGACTCTCCAACACATACACCTTCAAGGTCAACGACAAGAAGTTCGAATTGCGCCCGATGACTCCTAGCCAAATCATCGCGGATAATGCGAAGGCTTTAGCGAGGGCACAACTCCGCACCCACCATAGTGAGATGAGAGGAGAGGGAGCGACCCACCACAAAGATAGTGAGCGCCACAAGCCATATATGAGTGAGTCCAAGAGTGTCCTTCTAGCCACCAAGAGTGAGTGGAGAGAGCTCCAAGAGAACCCATCCACCATATTGCACTATGTGCTCATATGCAAGGGACCCTCGTCGGCGACTAACGACTTAACCAACATTCCTCCGTCTTTGTTGTTTCTTTTGCAGGAATTTCAAGACGTCTTCCCCGATGAGCTCCCTCATGGACTACCACCACTCCGAGGCATAGAACACCGCATCGACCTCATACCCGGCGCTCCGCTTCCAAACCGTGCCGCCTACCGCACCAACCCCGAAGAGACCAAGGAGATCCAACGACAAATACAAGATCTCCTCGCCAAAGGGTACGTCCGCGAAAGCCTTAGCCCTTGTGCGGTTCCCGTGATTCTTGTGCCTAAACCGGATGAGACGCAACGGATGTGTATGGATTGTCGCCCCATCAATGCCATTACCGTCCGTTACCGCCATCCCATTCCGCGTTTAGATGACATGCTTGATGAACTTAGTGGTGCCACGATTTTCTCTAAAGTCGATTTGCGTAGTGGTTACCATCAAATCCGCATGGCCATTGGTGATGAATGGAAAACGGCATTCAAGACCAAACTCGGTCTCTATGAATGGCTCGTTATGCCTTTCGGTCTTTCCAATGCTCCATCTACTTTCATGCGCCTCATGAATCACATCTTGCGTCCTCTCATTGGCAAGAGCGTGGTTGTCTATTTCGATGATATTCTCATCTATAGCAAAAGTCTCGAGGACCATGTGCAACATGTGAGAGAGGTTTTGTGCATCTTGCGTCATGAAAAGCTTTATGCTAACCTCCCCAAGTGCACCTTTGCTCAAAACAAATTGGTTTCCTTGGCTTTGTGGTTTCCGCTAATGGGATTGAAGTTGATTCTTCCAAGGTAGAGGCCATCCACAATTGGCCTACTCCTACAAATGTTGGTCAAGTCCGAAGCTTCCATGGACTTGCCGGGTTTTACCGCCGCTTTGTGAAAGATTTTAGCACCATTGCTTGCCCTTTGAATGAGCTTACCAAGAAGAATGTTCCGTTTGTTTGGGGCAAGGCCCAACAAAATGCTTTTGATGAGTTGAAGAAACGCCTTACCGAAGCTCCCCTTCTTGTTCTTCCAAATTTTGCAAAAACTTTTGAGATTGAGTGTGATGCAAGTGGGCTTGGTATTGGTGGTGTTCTTATGCAAGAGGGCAAACCCGTGGCATACTACAGTGAGAAGTTAGATGGCGCACGCCTCAACTATCCTATATATGACAAGGAGCTCTACGCTTTGGTTCGTGTTCTTGAAGTTTGGCAACACTATCTTTGGACAAAAGAGTTTATCATTCATTCCGACCATGAGTCCTTGAAATATTTGAAAAGCCAACACAACTTGAACAAACGACATGCAAAATGGGTCGAGTTCATTGAGTCCTTCCCATATGTGATCAAATACAAGAAGGGCAAGGACAATGTTGTGGCGGATGCTCTTTCCCGCAAAAACACCCTTTTGCTAACTCGTTTGGATTTTCATGTTTTGGGACTTGAAGAGATCAAAGAACTCTATCCTTCCGATTCTTTCTTTGCTCCAATTTTTGAGAAGTGCTCCGTTGAACGAGGAGTGGATGATTTCTATTTGCATGATGGCTATTTGTTTAAAGCTAACAAGATTTGCATTCCCGAGTCTTCGCTTCGAAAATTGCTTTTGCAAGAGTCTCATGGAGGAGGTCTTATGGGTCACTTTGGCCGTGATAAGACACTTGCGATGCTCTCCACTCATTACTATTGGCCAAAGATGAAGCGAGATGTGGAACGCCTTTGCCGCCGGTGCACCACTTGCCTACAAGCTAACTCTACCTCCAACCCTTATGGTCTTTACACTCCTTTGCCTATTCCTTATGCACCATGGACCGATATTAGCATGGATTTCGTTCTAGGCTTGCCTCGCACTAAGCATGGTCATGATTCCATCTTTGTTGTAGTGGATAGATTCTCTAAGATGGCTCATTTCATACCTTGCCATAAGAGCGACGATGCTTCACACATTGCTTCATTGTTTTTCAGGGAAATTGTACGCCTACATGGAGTACCGCAAAGCATTGTGTCGGATCGAGACATCAAGTTCATGAGTTATCTTTGGAAGTCGCTCATGGCGAAGTTTGGAGTGAAGCTCTTGTTCTCATCATCATCGCACCCGCAAACGGATGGCCAAACGGAAGTGGTCAATCGAAGCCTCTCCACCCTCCTACGCATCCTCGTGAAGAAGAACTTGAAGTCATGGGAGGAGTGTCTTCCTCACGCCGAGTTCGCCTACAACCGCGCCAAGCACAAGACTACGTCAAGGAGCCCCTTCATGGTCGTCTATGGCTTCGAACCTTACACGGCACTCGACATACTTCCGCTTCCCCTCCACGAGCGCATCAAAATGGACTTCGACAAGCGCACCGACGCCGTCAAGAAACTACATGAAGAGACAAGGGCAACCATACAAGAACATGTTCTTCGTCAAGCCAACCGCATCAACGCCAAGAAGAAGGAAAGAATATTCGAAGAAGGAGACCTCGTTTGGATCCACCTCCTGATAAGGGGTGGCCCGATCTTCTCAGTAAGCGACGGTGGTGATGAACACACGATGGTAGCAGCGGATGGAATCGATGATGATGAGGAGGATAACTTGTATGACGCCGACGAAGTCTCTCGATTGATTCCTGATGCCAATGCAACAGCTCTCAACCCTGCAAGATATTCGCAACTCCACACACTTGCGCACGTAGCCGCCGACCACGAAGCGGTAGATTGCAGTCTTCTAATCCCCAACGGAACAGCAGATCACACAAACTTTCAGTAGCATAAAACTCCAGATCGCAACGAATTGGAGAGTTGGGGAACAATAGTTTTGCTTAGCAAACAACTATGAACTAGGGTTTATCTTAAACTTGGTCTAAAGCAGCTAGGGGGTCGTCCAAGGCACTTATATAGGCGTCCGGGACGAGTTCTGGTCGAAAAGATACAAAGAAAACCGACCCAGAATAGATCTGGTCGAGACAGACTCGGACTGGTCCGGTCTGGAATCCGGTCAACCGGGTTGTGGACCGGGCGGGCCGGTCTGTGGTCTGGTCGACCGGGCGGCAAACCGGAAACTTCGCAAAAATCCGGTTTCGCTCCGGTACGATAAATCCGTTCCGGTTGCCGCCCGGTTAACCGGGCCAGGGACCGGGCTGGCCGGTCTGGAGGCCGGTCTAACCGGGCGCTGGACCGGCCTGGACGTCGACTTCTCCTCTCGTGCATGCCTCCCGCTCCTCCCTCGCGCGTCCATGAGATATCTTCATGTCCAGCTCCATGTCCAGCTTCACGTCCATCTTGACGTCCGTCTTCATGTCCATCTTGACGTCCGTCTTCTTGTCCAGCTGCTCCTCTACTCCTCGTGCGATGCTCGTCTCCTCTTGATACCTGATGATACATAAGTAATAGGACTTAGGCAGTATAAAGTTCTCATCAATCAAAGTATCGTTTAGAAACAAGTTCACCTGTTGTTTAAGTAGCTTCGCACGAGCCCTTGTAATTGGTCCAATCCGAACTTCATTGGACTTGAGCTTCACAGCAGGTTCATCTTCATTCATCAATGACGGAGGTAGTGGTGTAGTAGGGATGTCCTCATCATCTCCCCCCCCCCTTCAAAAGGCGTCGACCCCGACGCTCCAAGGTCTTCTCCGTCATATGGTGTCAAATCAGCAACATTGAAAGAATTACTGACACCAAACTCATCAACTGGAAGATCTATTGAGTATGCATTATCATTGATCTTGGCAAGCACTTTGTAAGGACCAGCACCACGAGGCTTCAACTTAGACTTCCGCAGCTTCGGGAACCTATCCTTGCGAAAATGTACCCAGACCATATCACCAGGCTTGAACAACATCTCTTTGCGCTTCTTATTCATCCTTGCAGCATTGCTCTTGCCTTTCTTCTCTATCAACTCTTTAGTCTTCACATGGATTTTTCGCACAAAATCTGCCCTCTTGGATGCCTCCATATTAACTCTCTCATGTATGGGCAAAGGCAACAAGTCAAGTGGAGTAATGGGTTTGAAACCATACACCACCTCAAAAGGACACAGCTCCGTGGTAGAGTGTACCGCCCTGTTGTAAGCAAACTCCACATGCGGCAAACACTCTTCCCACTCCTTCAGGTTCTTCTTGATCATGGATCTCAATAATTGTGATAAGGTTCGATTCACCACCTCAGTTTGACCATCAGTTTGGGGATGACAAGTAGTACTGAACAGTAGCTTTGTCCCCAGCTTCCCCCAAAGTGTCTTCCAGAAGTAGCTCATGAACTTCACATCACGATCAGAAACAATAGTCTTCGGGACTCCATGTAGTCGAACAATCTCCCTGAAAAACAGGTTAGCAATATGCGACGCATCGTCGCTTTTGTGGCAGGCAATAAAGTGTGACATTTTAGAAAATCTGTCTACTACCACAAATATAGAATCATGGCCTCTCTTAGTACGCGGCAAACCCAACACAAAATCCATACTAATATCCTCCCAAGGTGTAGTAGGTGCCGGTAAAGGAGTATACAAACCGTGAGGCTTCAGCTTGGACTTGGACTTGTTGCAAGTAATGCACCTCTTCACATATCTGTCCACGTCCCGCCTCATCTTTGGCCAATAAAAGTGATCAGCGAGCATGAGTAGCGTCTTCTCACGCCCAAAGTGACCCATCAAACCTCCAGCATGAGATTCCTGCAATAAGAGCAAACGCACAGACGATTCTGGAACACATAGTTTGTTAGCTCTAAACAAGAACCCATCGTGTATGTGATACTTTTCCCATGCTTTACCAATAACACACAAGCGGTATGGTTCAGCAAAATCATGATCAGTCGCATATAAATCACATAACACCTCTAATCCAGGAATTTTAACATCAAGATGGGTTAATAGCATAGTCTTCCTAGATAGAGCATCAGCAACAATATTATCTTTCCCCTTCTTATGCTTAATAATGTACGGAAAAGACTCAATGAACTCAACCCACTTAGCAAGACGCCTATGCAAAGTAGATTGGGCTTTCAGATATTTCAAAGCTTCATGATCAGAATGTATGATAAATTCTTTTGGCCACAAATAATGTTGCCAAACCTCAAGAACTCTAATTAAAGCATACAATTCTTTATCATAGATAGGATAGTTCAACTTAGCACCAGAAAGTTTCTCAGAAAAATATGCAATTGGGCGACCCTCTTGCATCAACACACCACCAATTCCAATACCACTAGCATCACATTCAATCTCAAATTGCTTATTGAAATCAGGAAGTGCAAGCAACGGTGCAGAAGTTAACAATCGTTTCAGTTCATCAAATGCATGATCTTGGGCTGCGCCCCACTCAAAGACAACACCCTTTTTAGTTAACTCATTCAAAGGTGCAGCAATAGTACTAAAGTTGGGCACAAATCTTCTATAAAACCCAGCTAGACCATGAAAACTTCTAACTTGACTCACATTCATGGGAGTAGGCCAATTTTGAATAGCTTCAATTTTAGACACATCTACTTCTACTCCATGCTTAGAGACAACATAACCCAGAAATATGACCTTATCTTTGCAAAATGTGCACTTCTCAAGATTACCATAGAGTTTACTATCACGCAACACTTGCAAAACATGTCGAATATGTATAATATGATCAGATTCATTGCGGCTGTAGATTAATATGTCATCAAAATACACAACCACAAACTTGCCAATAAAATCACGCAAAACATGGTTCATCAGTCTCATGAAAGTGCTAGGTGCATTAGTTAAACCAAAAGGCATTACTAACCACTCATATAAACCAAATTTTGTTTTAAAGGCGGTTTTCCACTCATCCCCTTCTTTCATCCTAATTTGATGATAACCACTACGCAAATCAATTTTAGTGAAAACAGCAGCACCACTCAATTCATCTAGCATATCCTCTAAACGGGGAATAGGATGACGATATCGAATAGTAATGTTGTTTATCGCTCTACAATCTACGCACATACGCCATGTACCATCTTTCTTAGGAACAAGAATAACAGGAACAGCACAAGGACTAAGGCTTATGCGGATATAACCTTTGTCGAGTAGCGCTTGTACTTGCTTCTGTATCTCCTTCGTCTCTTCGGGATTCGTTCTATATGGCGCCCTATTGGGCAGCGATGCTCCGGGGATCAAGTCAATTTGATGCTCAATACCTCGCAATGGTGGAAGTCCTGCGGGTACCTCTTCCGGAAACACGTCGCTGAATTCCTGCAAAACATTAGAAACACCAAGAGGAAGAGGGGTCATGTCGTTAGAAACCAAAACCGTACCCTTGTACATGAGCACAATAGGCATGGCTGTAGGATCCTCACAAAATTCTCTCATGTCTTGTTTGGTGGCTAATGAGACTAAGGAATTCACTCTCTCACTTTTCGTTATATCACTCACGGCATTACAATTCTCTCGCCTATCTATGGATGCATCCTCCAAGTTTACTTCAATCTTCTGACGAGACTCATTGACAATTTGCTGCGGTGACATAGGCTGTAAGTTAATTTTCTTGCCCTTGAACTCCAAGTGATATGTATTGGCGCGGCCATTGTGTTGCACAGAACGGTCGTAGAGCCATGGCCGGCCCAACAGTAGATGGCAAACCGTCATAGGAACCACATCAAAGTCAATGGAATCCTTATACGGTCCAATCTCAAAATCAACTCGCACCATGTGGCTCACCTTCATCTCACCATTATTGCTCAACCACTGAATATAATATGGATGCGGGTGCGGTAGATACTTCAGTTTCAGCTTGGCACATAACTCTTTGCTTGCTAGATTGCGACAACTCCCGCCATCAATAATGACCTTGCAAGCTTTATCAGGACCAACTAGTGCCTTTGTTTGGAACAAATTACAGCGCTGTGTAGATGCACTTGACTGCACATTAAGAACACGCTGCGAGACAACAATAGTTTGAGCTTCAGAAGGATAAGCATCAAAACCATCACTATCATAATCATCCTCATCTGGAGCATTTGGATCAACATCATCTCCAGTTTCATACTCATTGTCCTCATTAATGATCATAACTTTGCGATTAGGACAATCCTTCTTGAAGTGACCCTTGCCACCACATGTATGACAAACCATATCACGGTTGCGCGCTGTCGACATGTTAGAACTAGTTCCACTTGCTGCAGGAGCGGGCTTCTTTGTGTTGGTGACACTAGAGACCGGCTTGCTAGACGAAGTAGGAACATCTGCAGGGCGCGAAGATGGCGCCATGGAGGGCGGCGCGCGGGGTGTGTAGCGCCCAGCGCCTGTAGCACGGCCCTTCATTTGCAGCTCTTCAGCCAACTGTGACTCAGCTTCTCTTGCATGATGTAGTAGCTCATTCATAGTAGCGTAGCTGTGATGACGCACAATGCCCTTGATGTTAAATCTGAGACCATTCAGAAATCGCTGTAGTGTCATCTCAAGAGACTCACGGACACGGGCTCGCTGCATAAGCATCTCCATCTCCATGTAGTAAGCATCAACCGTCAACACACCTTGTTTCAATTGGGTCAACTTGTCAAAGACGGAACGCAAGTAATTGGTAGGCACAAAACGAGCTCTCATTGCCGCCTTCATAGCACGCCATGTGATAATAGGCAGCTCACCATCTTCTTCACGAGCACGAACAAGTCCATCCCACCAACGCAATGCATAGCCATCAAATTCAGAGGAAGCAAGCTTGATCTTCCTATCTTCAGTATAGTCAGGATGTAAACGCCATAATCTCTCAATCTTCAGCTCCCATGTAAGATATTCTTCAACATCAGTACCTCCTTCAAATCTGGGAATTGAGAACTTGGGCTTACCCAAACCATCGTCTTGTTGTTGAGGAACACGTTGGGCTCCGACGGGGACAAAACCACGACCACGGAACGCATCACCAACGCCACGTCCAAGACCACGACCAACACCACGCCCTTGAGCATTAGCAGCTTTAGCATTGTCACCTTGCACACTGCCATCTTCATCAGGTGGTGGTTGTTGTTGCACCATTGTACGTATCTCACCAACGGCGGTTGTCAAAGCTTGTATAGATGCTTGAAGAGTCGTCACCGACGTTTGAACGGTGTTAACCGCTGTAGTAGTCTCGTCGACCTTCAAGTGAACACTCTGAATATCCTTGTCCAACACATCACTAGCAACTCGTATTTCACGTTGCATGTGATCACGAAGTGCCTCAAATTCACGCCAAGTAACTGGTGTAGCGGCGTCCTTTTTCTGCATCACATCAACATTCTCGGTAGAAGACATGATTAGTAGGTTAGTGCACTAAACAAAGATCTTTGGTGGTACTCTCACAACTCACTCAAAACTGATAAGAAAGGTAAATCTTACCGCTCCAAAGTGAATTAGTATTGCTTACCAACTTGGATTGACGGACTAGTGCACGGATGTAGCGAAGCGAATATCAAGGGTATAAGAACAAATCACACGACAAAGCAGGATATATGTGGGGCTGTAGGTGGGCTACCTATTTGCACCAATAACAAGCTCTAGCGCTGACCGTAGACAACCAATGATACTCACACAAGGCGATATAATGGGGCAATGCAACTATATGTGGGAAAAGTTGCAATGCACTAGAGAGACGCTAGCAAAGCTCAACGAGACAGGCACAAGATTGCTCAACTACGGGTGCAGGAAAGTAAACTTAGGCCTTCACTTGATTCAACTAGTACTTCACTTTTCTTTTTGGATTTTTCTTTTGTATAACACACGCAGCTATGTAGCTCTTTTTGCTTCCTTTCAATTTTCTATGTTTTTTTTTTTTGATATATGACACAACTCCTTGATAACACGGCCAACAGAAAAATGCAAAGCACCAAAAACCTAATGAGCAGCCTGTCGAGCGGTAAAACTAGTCTCTTCTGGGGAAGTTCCTAGTCACGTATATCGATAGGCTGTGTCTATGGTTGGGAACAAGCACACTGTACGCTATGTGGACTCGGAGTAACAAAAACTGACACACTATGATAAACTAGATGATAGAGAAAACACAAACCCTAACAATTCTACTATAAGAAAGATAAAGATACGCAAAAACAACTACGAAAAGCAACTAAAACTCGAAATTAGTGCAATCTAAGGCTATGGCAAACCCTAACCCTAACCCTAACTTTTTATGGCTTTTTCTGGATAGGAAACACTCACAACTCAACTATGGGGTGGATTGTGGATGGCTTACCGAGGAAAACTGGAAATCTGATACCAAGATGATAAGGGGTGGCCCGATCTTCTCAGTAAGCGACGGTGGTGATGAACACACGATGGTAGCAGCGGATGGAATTGATGATGATGAGGAGGATAACTTGTATGACGCCGACGAAGTCTCTCGATTGATTCCTGATGCCAATGCAACAGCTCTCAACCCTGCAAGATATTCGCAACTCCACACACTTGCGCACGTAGCCGCCGACCACGAAGCGGTAGATTGCAATCTTCTAATCCCCAACGGAACAGCAGATCACACAAACTTTCAGTAGCATAAAACTCCAGATCGCAACGAATTGGAGAGTTGGGGAACAATAGTTTTGCTTAGCAAACAACTATGAACTAGGGTTTATCTTAAACTTGGTCTAAAGCAGCTAGGGGGTCGTCCAAGGCACTTATATAGGCGTCCGGGACGAGTTCTGGTCGAAAAGATACAAAGAAAACCGACCCAGAATAGATCTGGTCGAGACAGACTCGGACTGGTCCGGTCTGGAATCCGGTCAACCGGGCTGTGGACCGGGCGGGCCGGTCTGTGGTCCGGTCGACCGGGCGGCAAACCGGAAACTTCGCAAAAATCCGGTTTCGCTCCGGTACGATAAATCCGTTCCGGTTGCCGCCCGGTTAACCGGGCCAGGGACCGGGCTGGCCGGTCTGGAGGCCGGTCTAACCGGGCGCTGGACCGGCCTGGACGTCGACTTCTCCTCTCGTGCATTCCTCCCGCTCCTCCCTCGCGCGTCCATGAGATATCTTCATGTCCAGCTCCATGTCCAGCTTCACGTCCATCTTGACGTCCGTCTTCATGTCCATCTTGACGTCCGTCTTCTTGTCCAGCTGCTCCTCTACTCCTCGTGCGATGCTCGTCTCCTCTTGATACCTGATGATACATAAGTAATAGGACTTAGGCAGTATAAAGTTCTCATCAATCAAAGTATCGTTTAGAAACAAGTTCACCTGTTGTTTAAGTAGCTTCGCACGAGCCCTTGTAATTGGTCCAATCCGAACTTCATTGGACTTGAGCTTCACAGCAGGTTCATCTTCATTCATCAATGACGGAGGTAGTGGTGTAGTAGGGATGTCCTCATCACCTCCGGAAGGAACGGTTCCCTCATGAGCGTAACTCCAAGCTCAAGCCAAGAGGAGATGGCCCCTTCAAGGTCCTCAAACACATCAACAACAACGCTTACGTCATCGACATACCGACATCCAAGTACTTGGTGAGCAACACGTTCAACGTCTCGGACTTGTCACCCTATCATGGAGATGAGGAGGTGCAAGAGTCGAGGACGACTCTTTCCCAAGGGGGGGGAGATGATGTAGCCCCGGTCACCGACGTCGCTACAACAAGACCAACAAGTCCCCCAAGTGGACCGATGACACGAGCCCGAGTCAAAGCTCTACATGATGAGGTGAACTCGCTCCTCACCACCCTTGATCTTGGTACACCTTTGGATGGATTGGTACCTCATGCCGACGTGTTATGTGTCATTAGGTACAAGGAGCATCATGATCACGAAGAGGAGGACACACCATGGTCAAGAGGAGGAGAGGAGCAGCTGGACGTGAAGATGGACATGGAGCCGGACCGGAAATCGCCCGAAGAGCGCAAGGAAGAGAAGATGGCCGGCCGGTCCAGAACCCGGTCTGACCGGCCTCCTGACCGGAACGCCCGGTCCAAACCGGGTTTTCCACCTGTGCCATCCGGGCGCTATCCCGGGGCCCCGGAACCCCGTCCGGTTGCCGCCCGGTCCAGGGTCCGGTCTGGACCGGCCTGCCCGGTCCCAGGTCCGGTCTGACCGGCCTCCTGACCGGCCTGCACGACTTAAGTCACCCAAATCGGCCCGAACCTGTTTCACTTGTACCTTTTCGGCCCGCGACGCCTTGTAAGACTATATAAGCCCCCAGGACGCCCCTTCACCTCTTTAGACTTGTTTTGAACTCAAACCTACCTTTGAGCTTAGTCTCCCTTGGGTATCATCCCTCTGTAATCAAGGCACCTTGGTTGTTGACTTTGATCTTGTTGAGTGAGATTCTAGTACAAGTTACTCTCTCTCCCTCACCAAGCTCTTCCTCTCCAACCCCAATCTCTCTCCGGAAATTCTGCCATGGCCTCTTCCTCGGAGATTCTATTGGCGTGGTCCATCGAGCCACGGAGGTAAGCATCGGGTGTATCGGGTTGGTGTGCGTGCGTGAGTCTCGGAGTTCCTCGTGTTCGTCGTGTTCTTCGTGTTCCTCGCGTTCTCCCATCTCTCCCCTTGGTTTCGAAGTCAATCCGCGAGATCGGGCCACACACGGGGTCTTAGACCTCATCATATGGTATCAGCAGCTCTTGGTTACCGCGGATTTTCTAGGAACGAAATCGGGTGGGTGGAAGGTCAAATCCGCGGTAACCAAGAGCTGCTGATACCATATGATGAGGTCTAAGACCCCGTGTGTGGCCCGATCTCGCGGATTGACTTCGAAACCAAGGGGAGAGATGGGAGAACGCGAGGAACACGAAGAACACGACGAAAACGAGGAACTCCGAGACTCACGCACGCACACCAACCCGATACACCCGATGTTTACCTCCGTGGCTCGATGGACCACGCCAATAGAATCTCCGAGGAAGAGGCGCGCGGCAGAATTCCCGGAGAGAGATTGGGGTTGGAGAAGAAGAGCTTGGTGAGGGAGAGAGAGTAACTAGTACTAGAATCTCACTCAACAAGATCAAAGTCAACAACCAAGGTGCCTTGATTACAGAGGGATGATACCCAAGGGAGACTAAGCTCAAAGGTAGGTTTGAGTTCAAAACAAGTCTAAGGGGTAAAGGAGGGGTCCAAGCTACTTATATAGGCACACATGGCCAGCAAGGGCGAACAGGTACGCGAATGGATAAGTTAAGGCAGTTTGGTGGGTCATTCCCGTCAGATCCGGTTTGGGTCCGGTCTGACCGGGCCTGTGACCGGGCTGTCCGGTCATGGGTCCGGTCGACCGGGCGCAAACCGGGAATCTGCGAATAATCCGGTCCTGGGTCCGGTCGTCGTCCGGTACGAGGGAGCTGGGCTGGTTTGCGCCCGGTTGACCGGGCCTGTGACCGGGGCGTCCGGTTGTGGGTCCGGTCTGACCGGGCCTGTGACCGGCCAGCTTCCAGCGCCTCGAGCGACGTCGGCTTCGTCTTCACGATCATCTCCATGTCCAGATGCTTCTCTCCCTCCCTTGACCTTGGCGTCTCCTCCTCTCCGGGGTCTTGATGCGCCTTGTACCTAATGACACATAGCACGTCGGCATGAGGTAGCAATCCATCCAAAGGGGTACCAAGATCAAGGGTGGTGAGGAGCGAGTTCACCTCATCATGTAGAGCTTTGACTCGGGCTCGTGTCATCGGTCCACTTGGGGGACTTGTTGGTCTTGGTGTGGAGGTGACCGAAGGCCACCCCGCATCATCTCCCCCCCTTGGGAAAGAGTCGTCCTCGACTCTTGTTCCTCCTCATCTTCATGATATGGCGACAAGTCCGCAACGTTGAATGTGTTGCTCACCAAGTACTTGGAGGTGGGGATGTCGATGACGTAAGCATTGTTGTTGATGCGTTTGAGGACCTTGAAGGGGCCATCTCCTCTTGGCTTGAGCTTGGAGTTGCGTTCATGAGGGAATCATTTCTTCCGGAGGTGGATCCAAACGAGGTCGCCTTCTTGAAATATGCGTTCCTTCTTCTTGGCGTTGAGGCGGGTAGCTTGACGATGCACATGTTCTTGAATGGTAGCTCTTGTTTCTTCATGAAGTTTCTTCACGGCGGCGGTGTGCTTGTCGAAATCCATGTTGATCCGCTTATGAAGGGGGAGCGGGAGTATGTCGAGTGCCGTGAGCGGCTCAAACCCGTAGACGACCATGAAGGGACTCCTTGATGTAGTCGAGTGCTTGGCGCGGTTGTAGGCGAACTCCGCGTGTGGAAGGCATTCCTCCCATGACTTCAAGTTCTTCTTCACGAGGATGCGTAGGAGGGTGGAGAGGCTTCGATTGACCACTTCCGTTTGGCCGTCCGTTTGCGGGTGCGAGGATGATGAGAATAAGAGCTTCACTCCAAACTTTGCCATGAGCGACTTCCAAAGATAACTCATGAACTTGACGTCTCGATCCGACACAATGCTTTGCGGTACTCCATGTAGGCGAACAATTTCCCTGAAAAACAAAGAAGCAATGTGTGAAGCATCGTCGCTCTTATGGCAAGGTATGAAATGAGCCATCTTAGAGAATCTATCCACTACCAGAATATAGAATCATGACCATGCTTAGTGCGAGGCAAGCCTAAAACGAAATCCATGCTAATATCGGTCCATGGTGCATATGGAATAGGCAATGGAGTGTAAAGACCATAGGGGTTGGAGGTAGACTTAGCTTGTAAGCATGTGGTGCACCGGCGGCAAAGGCGTTCGACGTCGCGGTACATTCTTGGCCAATAGTAGTGGGTTGAGAGCATGGCATATGTCTTCTCTCGACCAAAGTGTCCCATAAGACCACCTCCATGTGACTCTTGCAAAAGCAATTTTCGAAGCGAAGACTCGGGAATGCAAATCTTGTTAGCTTTAAACAAGTAGCCATCATGCAAATAGAAATCATCCACTCCTCGTTCAACGGAGCACTTCTCAAAAATTGGAGCAAAGAAAGAATCGGAAGGATAGAGTTCTTTAATCTCTTCAAGTCCCAAAACATGAAAATCCAAACGAGTTAGCAAAAGGGTGTTTTTGCGGGAAAGAGCATCCGCCACAACATTGTCCTTGCCCTTCTTGTATTTGATCACATATGGGAAGGACTCAATGAACTCGACCCATTTTGCATGTCGTTTGTTCAAGTTGTGTTGGCTTTTCAAATATTTCAGGGACTCATGGTCGGAATGAATGATAAACTCTTTTGGCCAAAGATAGTGTTGCCAAACTTCAAGAACACGAACCAAAGCGTAGAGCTCCTTGTCATATATAGGATAGTTGAGGCGTGCGCCATCTAACTTCTCACTATAGTATGCCACGAGTTTGCCCTCTTGCATAAGAACACCACCAATACCAAGCCCACTTGCATCACACTCAATCTCAAAAGTTTTTGCAAAATTTGGAAGAACAAGAAGGGGAGCTTCGGTAAGGCGTTTCTTCAACTCATCAAAAGCATTTTGTTGGGCCTTGCCCCAAACAAACGGAACATTCTTCTTGGTAAGCTCATTCAAAGGGCAAGCAATGGTGCTAAAATCTTTCACAAAGCGGCGGTAAAACCCGGCAAGTCCATGAAAACTTCGGACTTGACCAACATTTGTAGGAGTAGGCCAATTGTGGATGGCCTCCACCTTGGAAGAATCAACTTCAATCCCATTAGCGGAAACCACAAAGCCAAGGAAAACCAATTTGTTTTGAGCAAAGGTGCACTTGGGGAGGTTAGCATAAAGCTTTTCATGACGCAAGATGCACAAGACCTCTCTCACATGTTGCACATGGTCCTCGAGGTTTTTGCTATAAATGAGAATATCATCGAAATAGACAACCACACTCTTGCCAATGAGAGGACGCAAGATGTGATTCATGAGGCGCATGAAAGTAGATGGAGCATTGGAAAGACCGAAAGGCATAACGAGCCATTCATAGAGACCGAGTTTGGTCTTGAATGCCGTTTTCCATTCATCACCAATAGCCATGCGGATTTGATGGTAACCACTACGCAAGTCGACTTTAGAGAAAATCGTGGCACCACTAAGTTCATCAAGCATGTCATCTAAACGCGGAATGGGATGGCAGTAACGGACGGTAATGGCATTGATGGGGCGACAATCCATACACATCCGTTGTGTCTCATCCGGTTTAGGCACAAGAATCACGGGAACCGCACAAGGGCTAAGGCTTTCGCGGACATACCCTTTGGCGAGGGGATCTTGAATTTGGCGTTGGATCTCCTTGGTCTCTTCGGGGTTGGTGCGGTAGGCGGCACGGTTTGGGAGCGGAGCGCCGGGTATGAGGTCGATGCGGTGTTCTATGCCTCGGAGTGGTGGTAGTCCATGAGGGAGCTCGTCGGGGGAAGACGTCTTGAAATTCCTGCAAAAGAGACAACAAAGACGGAGGAATGTTGGTTAAGTCGTTAGTCGCCGACGAGGGTCCCTTGCATATGAGCACATAGTGCAATATGGTGGATGGGTTCTCTTGGAGCTCTCTCCACTCACTCTTGGTGGCTAGAAGGACACTCTTGGACTCACTCATATATGGCTTGTGGCGCTCATTATCTTTGTGGTGGGTCGCTCCCTCTCCTCTCATCTCACTATGGTGGGTGCGGAGTTGTGCCCTCGCTAAAGCCTTCGCATTATCCGCGATGATTTGGCTAGGAGTCATCTGGCGCAACTCGAACTTCTTGTCGTTGACCTTGAAGGTGTATGTGTTGGAGAGTCCATCATGTATAGCCTTCTTGTCATATTGCCAAGGGCGGCCAAGCAACATGTGGCACACCGTCATGGGTACCACGTCACACTCAATAGTGTCCTCATAAGGTCCAATCTTGAAAGTGACGGTGACGGTATGTTGTATCTTGACGTTGCCCTTGTCACTCAACCATTGAATATGGTAAGGGTGAGGATGCTTGCGGAGAGTGAGGTTGATCTTCTCACACAACTCGGTGCTTGCAAGTTTATGGCAACTTCCACCATCTATGATGACCTTGATCGACTTGCCACCAATTCCGGCACGGGTTTGGAAGATGTTGCACCGTTGTTCTTCCATAGCATGAGGTTGTGTTGTTAGCACCCTAGTGACCACAAGTGAGGGACTTGGGTCATGCTCACATAAGAGAGGATCTTCTCCACTTTCTTGCTCATAAGCTTCTTGATGTAGCCCCGCTCACCGACGTCGCTACACCAAGACCAACAAGTCCCCCGAGTGGACCGATGACACGAGCCCGAGTCAAGGCTCTACATGATGAGGTGAACTCGCTCCTCACCACCCTTGATCTTGGTACCCCTTTGGATGGATTGCTACCTCATGCCGATGTGCTATGTGTCATTAGGTACAAGGCGCATCAAGACCCCGGAGAGGAGGAGACGCCAAAGTCAAGGGAGGGAGAGAAGCATCTGGACATGGAGATGATCGTGAAGCCGAAACCGACGTCGCTCGAGGCGCTTGAAGCTGGCCGGTCACAGGCCCGGTCAGACCGGACCCACAACCGGACGCCCCGGTCACAGGCCCGGTCAACCGGGCGCAAACCGGACCAGCTCCCTCGTACCGGACGACGACCGGACCCAGGACCGGACTCTTCGCAGATTTCCTGTTTGCGCCCGGTCAACCGGTTCCATGACCAGACAGCCCGGTCACAGGCCCGGTCAGACCGGACCCAAACCGGATCTGACGGGAATGACCCACCAAACTGCCTTAACTTATCCATTCGCGTACCTATTCGCCCTTGCTGGCCATGTGTGCATATAAGTAGCTTGGACCCCTCCTTTACCCCTTAGACTTGTTTTGAACTCAAACCTACCTTTGAGCTTAGTCTCCCTTGGGTATCATCCCTCTGTAATCAAGGCACCTTGGTTGTTGATTTGGATCTTGTTGAGTGAGATTCTAGTACAAGTTACTCTCTCTCCCTCACCAAGCTCTTCTTCTCCAACCCCAATCTCTCTCCGGGAATTCTGCCGCGCGCCTCTTCCTCGGAGATACTATTGGCGTGGTCCATCGAGCCACGGAGGTAAACATCGGGTGTATCGGGTTGGTGTGCGTGCGTGAGTCTCGGAGTTCCTCGTTTTCGTCGTGTTCTTCGTGTTCCTCGCGTTCTCCCATCTCTCCCCTTGGTTTCGAAGTCAATCCGCGAGATCGGGCCACACACGGGGTCTTAGACCTCATCATATGGTATCAGCAGCTCTTGGTTACCGCGGATTTGACCTTCCACCCACCCGATTTCGTTCCTAGAAAATTTTCCAAAAAATCCCCAAAAATAGCCCCAATTTGCCTCTTGACCGATCTGTGATTTGGTTGCGTTTTGAGTGGTTTTTGGTCCGTGGATCTGGTGTTGTTGTGCTTGATCTACTATTTCCCCAACTTTCAGCCTCCAATTCCATCGTTTTCCCGTCGATTTGCTCTTTTGGATTTGGTTTGGGGAAGAACAGGAGAGAGAAAGCTCCAAATCGCGAAACCCGGTTTCGACCCGGTCAACCGGGCCTACGACCGGACGAACCAGCCCAGAACCCGGTCGACCGGGCGGCAACCGGACAGGCCGGTCCAGGATCCGGTCCAACCGGGCCCCAGACCGGGCGCATCTTCGCGCCCTCCTTCGAGCTCGACTTCCGGCGATCTCCACCACCACCACCACCACCACCATCGCAGGTATAACTTGCAGCTTTCACCTTGTAACCCCTCTTCCTTTTGCGATCTATCCCATCGAGCATTGCTTGTCTAGTGTTGCGAGACATTGCATGTGGCCCCGCATTGTGAGGTGTGTGTGTCGCGTTGAGTAAGGCATCCAAGCAAACACTTGTGTGGCGAGATAGCAAAAGCGAGGCTAACGCTAACATAGTGCGTCAAAAAGCCCCAAAAACACAAAAAGAGTGCGAGTAGCACCATACATCCATACATCCATACATCCATACGCCCATACATACAAAAGTGTCCACGTGCCACCAAAGATACAAACGAGTGCAAGTGCCACCATACACAAAAAAAAGAAAAAGCTTTTAAGAAAAAGAGAGAGAGGAGAAGAGAGGCCGCGTGTGAATCTTGTTGTCTCTTCCTTTGCAACCGAAGCTTTGGCTCTCCTAGTGTTAGTGTGACACCGAGCACTTATACATACACTTTTCCGCTCACTTTTGGTTGCACTAACCACTTAGTTGCCATACATGCTTGCAATATTCTCCCATTAGTGCAACCAAAATGTTGAATACTTTCTCTTTCCAATGCTTGGTTTGCCATAATGTTAATATGATTCTAAATGAGATTGCCCCCATAGCTCTCTCACATTTTGGAGACATAACTTGAGTGAGAACTTGGCTTATGCCTCCACCATCCCTTTGGGATTAGGGAAACCCCCTCCTTAGATTACCCAAATCTATTGTACAAGGCACTCCTTATATAATTTATCTTTCGCACTTGTGATTCTACCGCGGTCTCTCACATGTGTGACTCCATAGATCGTATATCGGTCTTTCTCTCGAGGATTCTACCTCGTGTCTCTCCTTGAGGGATTCTATCGTGATAGTGGTTCGGGCTATCGGGAGTAATCCGGAATTGACTTCGTGAATTGACTCTTCGCGGTCTCTCGCAACATCCGATCTCGTGGACCCATGACTTTGCGCCCAATGACTCCTAGCCAAATCATCGCGGAAAAATGACGGAAGGAGCTGCATCTCTTGGAATTGGCTACTAGTATGGGGTTCCCCTTCCTGGCAGTTGACCGCGCGCGCGCTCGACTCTTCGGCGGAGATCTCCCGCAAAAAGCGAAGTTGTACTGTTTCTTGTCGTTTTGCGTTAACCTTGCAATCATGCCGCTGTCACTGCATGCGCATGCGCATGTTGCTAGCTGGGTGCATGCACCAGAGCTGGCCCGGGCCCGCGTGCTGTCACTGTCATACATTCTACAATTCCCTTTTCTTGTTTTGAATCCCGATCTGCATGCTCCTCTACCAAAAAAAAAAGCATGATGATGTAGCCCGACCTACGGTCTTCGCTTCATCATGTGCTTCAACGACAAGAACCACACTCAAGGCCGAGGTCACGGAGGCATGGAAGAGAAGAAGGAAGAAGAGCGCCCGAGGTCGCCAAGAAGAGACGGCGCATGAAGCACGACTGCTCGGATTATCCGCCCCACTAAGGCCGGACAATCCGCCCCCCTATGTGTCCAAGTCAATTCGGGCCAAGTCCCATGTACCCCCCCTTGTATGCCTAAACTACCCCTCCTTAGTGGCTCCCTATATATAGGCTCCCACCTCCCCCTTCATTAGGTTAGGAATGAACTTGAGAGAATTAGGCTCATGCCTCCACCATCCCTTTGGGATTAGGGTAATCCCCTCCTTAGATTATCCAAATCTATTGTACAAGGCCCTCCTTATATGATTAGTCTCTCACACTTGTGATTCTACCACCGGTCTCTCACTCGTGTGATTCCACCGATCGTATACCGATCTTCCTCTCGGGGATTCTACCGCGTGTCTCTCCCTTGAGAGATTCTATCGGGATAGTGGTTCGGGCTATCGGGAGTAAACCGGAATTGTATCGGGTTGGTGTGTGTTTGCGTGTGTTCATCGTGTTCATCGCCGTGTTCTTCGTGTTCTTCCTCTCCCCCCGCCTTTCCCTCGGTCAATTCGTGAGATCGGGCAACCCACGTGGCCTTAGGCCGCATCATATGGTATCAGAGCAAAGGTTGCCACGAATTTGACCCTCGAATCTCTCCAATTTCACCCCAAAAAAAAAATTCCAAAAAAAAAATTGCCCCAAAAAATAGCTCGAAATTTGATCTTCGGATTTGTTGCGTTTTTTGTGGTTTTGGTCCACAGATCTGGTGTTACTAGTGCTGATCTATCAATCCCCCAATTTTCGTGCTCTAATTCCGTGTATTCCCTGAGAAATTTGAGGATTTGTGAGGCTATTTTTGAGCTGTTCTTCGTGTGTTCGTTCGTGGACGAACTCCATCTGCTCCTGCGTGTTGACCACGCCGTCGCCGCCCACCGGAGCTGCTCCCGCCCACCGCCTCCCGGCCCGCAACCTACCCTGACCCCGGCCGCTCCTCCCGCTCCCCTGCGCCGCCGACAGCACGCGCACTCCACCACTGCTCGACCACGCGCGCTCGCGCAAGCCCGACCCGGCCTCTGCAGCCTACAGCCGCACGCGCCAAGCCGCTCTCCGTTCGCTCTCGCTTGAACAGCGCGCGCCCCAGCTCGATCCCGCCGTGCTCCACCTTGCTGCTCGGTCAACGCCGCGTCGGTGCGTCCTCCACTCCTCCCGCTCGCCCGCGAATCGCGCCATCCTGGCCCCGCCAGCAACTGCCGCCCCAAGCCGCACTATCTCCCTGGCCGCGCGTGCCCAACTACCGCATCCCACGCAGCAGCCGCTCAGGCTCCATCCGCTCGCAGGCCGCCTTCACGCAAGAACCAGCCACGCCGCCCACCGCTAACTACCTCCATCTGCTCCTTGCTGTTCATTTCCTGGTAACGGCAACACCAACCGGAGCAAACCGGGCGTCACGCCGGACGGCCCGGTCGAAACCGGATCCCAGACCGGTGCCATCCGGCCCAGTCCAGGGGCTCTTTCGGTCCAGCATCCGGTTCAAACCGGGTGGTCTGGCCAGGAATCCGGTTTGACCGGGATCTGGACCGGTTTGACCCAATTTCCAAATTTTGACAACTTTCCGGAGCCCGTTTGACTCCAAATTTTAACAGCATCCCCCAAATACTCCACATAGCCCATCTCTAATTTTCCGTGATTTTTGGAACATATTTTTTGACCGCTCGTTTCGACCCAACTTTTCGGGCATTGACTTAATTTGCTCGGTTTCTATTTTGGAGTGCAAGGATTGTCTACCAAGCGTCCGCGTCTACATCAACACCGCGGCGACACCTTCGGCACCCCGGATTCCGGCGCAACTTCGACACCGCCATCATCGACACCATCGCAAGTTCGTGTGCTTGACACCGCCTAACAGTTTCACTAGGTATAACTTGCCCCCTTACCCCCTTGTAGCCCCTTTCTTCCTTTGCGTACCTATCCCATTGAGAGTGGCTTTCCGAGCGTTGCGAAGCATTGCACAAGTGTCACGACCGTGAGAGGGTGTGTGTGCGTTGTGTTGAGCAAAGCTCCGAAGCAAGCTCGGTGAGAAAAAATACACAAAAGAAGAAAAGTGTGACATATAAATAGAGAGAAATAAAGCTTCTAAGCATAGAAAAAAAAGTGAAAAAAAAAGAAATAGAAAAGAGTGTGTGTCCACCGATACCGAGAAGTGCCAAGCTTGTGAGCACTAAGAGAGAAAAGAGAAGAGTGACATCTTGTGCAAATCTAGTTGCTTCTCTCATATGCAACCAAGCTACCTCTCTCTTGTGTTGGCGTGACACCGAGCTAATAGTCTTCGCTAGGACCATCTTGTTACTTGCTCACTTCCTTGGTCGCGCTAACTCCATTGATCTTCTTGTGTGTGTTTCCGTGTTTCCTTGACATAGATCACCACTTTTGACATTTGACTTTGGATCTTACCCACATTTGACAATAGACTTTTCCGTTGATCTTTTTCGTTTGCTATCCACTCCTTACCCACTACATATAGAGTTCTTAGCCTTTTGCGTGTGCTTTGAGTGTGTGTGTGTGAGTAACCCCGATACATTTTGTTTTTGCTCTTGACTTGAACCATTTTTCCGATACTTTCTTGAAAGGTTGGATACTTGTGTAGATTTCCTTCCACCACATACATATACACCTTCCTAGTGAGATACACATGATGACCCCACAAGAGCAAGCCGAGATGAGAGCATACTTCGCCGAGCTAGATGCTCGAGAAGCCCAAATGACACCCAAAGATAAAGCCGAGTGCAACGCATACTTCAAACACCTTGAGAGCAAGAGTGACACACCCCATGAGTTGAGTGAGGACACTTTGATTTCTAACAACTTAACCTCTACTCCTCTTGTGTTGTCTTCCTCTTTGCTAGGTTGCTCGGACATCGACGACGCCATTGCCATGGAGATGAGGGACTCCACTATATGTGAGATGAGCGACTCCACTATATGTGAGATGAGCGACTCCACTATATGTGAGCTTGATGAGTGCCTCCACTTCGCGAGCATGAGTGATACACCGAGTGAGATGAGAGTGGTAGTTGATAGGTCATGTGAGGCCATTTTGAATTCTAACAACTTACCCTCTACCTCTAGTGTGTTTCCTTGTGTCTTATTAGGTCCCATGGATGACGAGACGCCGATCATGGAGAAGATGTACATGGTGCATGAAGATGATGATATCACACCATGCTTGATTGAAGATGAACATGGAGGCCACATCGAGCCTACCACTTCCACAACACCTACCTCATATGAGCGGGACTACAAAGGTACATATATGGGTGTTGATGATGCCATGATCCCACTAGTGGACATGATGATTTGTGAGTGCTTGCATGAGTTGGATGATCCTATTGCTATGTCATATGCTTCTTTCACTTTCCCTTGTGATACTTGTGCCATTGTTGATCATGTGGAAGTAGTTGCTTGTGACACTTTGACCATGCCATGCTATGAGTGTTTCGATTTCTATCCTATTGCTTGCAATATGTCGAACAATTTCTCTTTCCCATGTATTGCTTGCAATGTTGATAATGATGCTTGTGTTGTCACAACCTTGCCGAAAAATTGCTCTTTTTCTAGGTTTGTCGACAACAATGATCAAATGTTGAACATGTTTTGTGCTACATGCTTGCAATATTCTCCCATTAATGCAACCAAAATGATGAACAATTTCTCTTTCCAATGCTTGGCTTGCAATAGTGTTAATATGCTTGTAAATGAGATTGCCCCCATAGCTCTCTCAAATTTTGGAGACTTTGCATATATCCATGTTGCGCATGTTCCTAAGTTTTCCCCGCATATTCACCATGTGTACTATTATATCTTGCTTACCGCTAATGGTGATGTGCAAAAGCAATGGCGCATCATGATGGATGATGTGTTCATATACCATGCACACACGTTGTTCTTGTTGTCTAACATGTGTGTAGGTACCCAAACTCCAATGTCAACCTCGATTGAGCACGAGTTGACAAAACGAGCTCTTGAGAGCATGATACAAGTGAGCTCCAATGAGTGGTTTTGCCCGCACACTGCAACTACACAAGATCTCTCAATGAGAGCACACCGACACTTTGACAAGGTGACCTCCTTCTACTTGCGCCCTCTTCCTAAATCCATTGAACTTTGGCTACGCTTTGATTGCTCCTTTGCGTTTCTTGTGCTATTGATAGGGCCCTTGACAAGTGAAGGGACATTCAAGCGTTGGTGTCATCTACCTCCTCGACACATTCATGAAGACTCATCGTCGAGGACGACTCTTTTTCAAGTGGGGGGAGATGATGTAGCCCGACCTATGGTCTTCGCTTCATCATGTGCTTCAACGACAAGAACCACACTCAAGGCCGAGGTCACGGAGGCATGGAAGAGAAGAAGGAAGAAGAGCGCCCGAGGTCGCCAAGAAGAGACGGCGCATGAAGCACGACTGCTCGGATTATCCGCCCCACTAAGGCCGGACAATCCGCCCCCCTATGTGTCCAAGTCAATTCGGGCCAAGTCCCATGTACCCCCCTTGTATGCCTAAACTACCCCTCCTTAGTGGCTCCCTATATATAGGCTCCCACCTCCCCCTTCATTAGGTTAGGAATGAACTTGAGAGAATTAGGCTCATGCCTCCACCATCCCTTTGGGATTAGGGTAATCCCCTCCTTAGATTATCCAAATCTATTGTACAAGGCCCTCCTTATATGATTAGTCTCTCACACTTGTGATTCTACCACCGGTCTCTCACTCGTGTGATTCCACCGATCGTATACCGATCTTCCTCTCGGGGATTCTACCGCGTGTCTCTCCCTTGAGAGATTCTATCGGGATAGTGGTTCGGGCTATCGGGAGTAAACCGGAATTGTATCGGGTTGGTGTGTGTTTGCGTGTGTTCATCGTGTTCATCGCCGTGTTCTTCGTGTTCTTCCTCTCCCCCCGCCTTTCCCTCGGTCAATTCGTGAGATCGGGCAACCCACGTGGCCTTAGGCCGCATCACATGCTCCTCTACAATTAGACCATCGCGTGAAATCGATTAATTCACTCAGCTATTATTTTTCCAACAAAAACATTAACTCTTGTACAATTCTCTTTTATTAATTCTCTTTATTATTTCCACTTTTTTTATTTTTCTTGTTACTTTTGTATCAAAATTTATATTATTTGGGCTACTATTTTCTATTCACTTTTACTTCCCTTTTTTATAGTTGGTACACTAATTCATGTTCCTTTGAACAAACTGTTACAATTCTCTTTTTCGGGCTAGTGGTTTTTAGGGGGGAAATAATGGGTGGGTTCACTTGCAACATAAATGAACTACCACTTGCAACTTAAATAAACTACTATTTTCAACTATCGTTATTATTTTTATGATATAACCCCACGTATTTTGATATGTTAGATAATTTTTTAAATAAATAAGTTTTTTGGGTCGGTAACTTTTCACGTTTACCGCTCATAAATAAGGGGCGTATGGGTTGATAAATCGTGAGCTATAAATGTCCTCAAAATAATATAAAGACAATTTACTTTTTTCAGTTGGTATCTTATCACATTTACCGTTGAGAAATAACGAGTGTAGGAGTTGATAAATTGTGAGCCAAATATGTCCCCACAATATGCTAAATAAAATTTCCTTTTTTTCAGTCGATATTTTTTCATATTTACCGTTGATAAATAACGGGTGTAGGGATTGATAAATTATGAGTTAAAAATATTCCCAAAATATTCTAAACAAACTTTCCTTTTTTGAGTCGCTATCTTTTCACATTAACTGTTGATAAATAACGGATGTAGGGGTTGATAAATTGTGGGCTAAAAATGTCTCCAAAATATTCTAAATAAAATTTACATTTTTGAGTCGGTATCTTTTCACATTACCGTTGATAAATAATAGACGTATGGGTTGATAAATTGTGAGTTAAAAATGTCTCCAAAATATTCTAAATAAAATTTCCTTTTTGAGTCGGTATATTTTCCGCATTACCGTTGATAAATAATGGACGTAGGGGTTGATAAATTATGAGCTAAAAATGTTCTCAAAATATTTTAAATAACTCTTTTGAGTCTGTATCTTTTCACATTTACCGTTGATAAATAACGGGCGTAGGGGTTGATAAATTGTGAGCTAAAAAAGTCCCAAAATATTTTAAATAAAATTTATTTTTTTAGTCGGTATCTTTTCACATTTACCGTTCATAAATAATGGGCACATGGGTTAATAAATTATGAGATAAAAATGTACCAAAAATATTCTAAATAAAATGTGCTTTTTTGAGTCGGTAAGCGTTCACATTTACCGTTGATAAATAACGGGCTAAGGGGTTGATAAATTTGAGCTAAAAATATGCACACAATATTCTAAATAAAATTTCCTTTTTAGTCTGTATCTTTTCACATTTACCGTTCATAAATAATGAGCGTAGGGGTTGATAAAATGCGAGCTAAAAATATTCTCAAAATATTCTAAATAAAATTACTTTTTTAAGTTGGTATCTTTTTATATTTACCGTTTATAAATAACGGAAAGCTGGCTGATAACTTTTTGGCCGAAAAAAAGTTGTTGAAACATATCAATAGGGGTGCTACTTTTAAAGATCTTGTATAGACTAGTTTATTGGTGAAAACAGATCTAAAATTTAAGTTGGTTTTCTAGAGATGAAACATGTTGAATTTTCGAATTTGGAGAGAACGTAGTATCTGATCGTTTCTCGTGAGGTAAAGTGGCTCTAGATATTAGTAGAAATTGAATGCGTCACTATTGTTTACACGAACATGTGAAAGATCTGCTGGTCGGCTTGGTGGTATGCCGCGTCCTAGTATAGGAGGTTGCCGGCTCGACTACCAGCGGGCGCAAGTAGTATTTTTGCCCTGCGCGGAAAGGGGAACAGCGACAAGAAAACGGAAATAGGGTCAGCAGCCTAAAAACGGAAAGTCTGGAATCGATCGCTAGGTCGCCTCCGCGGTCGACCGCCAGCTAGGGTGGCCCACTAGTATGTTAGTGGAAGGAGCTGCATCTCTTTCGGCTACTAGAATTGTACCAAGGAAGGATTGTTTCCTTGGTCCGTCATTTTTTCTTCCGATTTTACCCCTGGACCGTTGACCTGATACTGGAAATATTACAGATCTGCCACCGCTAAGTGAAAACGCTTCGATGTTTTCTGGGTCGATCGAACGCTGGCGCGAGCGGGAGGATCGCTCGCTTCGCTTCATGTGGGCTGACCGAATGGCCCGGTTCGCGTTTTATTCCTTCCGAATGGAGCTCCTCATCCTCACCAACCCCATCCGCTCGAGCTCTGCTCGCCGGCGCGCTACGTCCACGATCTGTTTCTCGCAGGCGAGATCCGCTCCGATCCGTCCCTTGCCGGCCTTCTCCACCCCGATTCGTCCCTAGGCGTCCCGATACGTCCCAATCCTGCCCCGCGCGCGGTTGGTTTCTTCGACCGGACTAGCGATGCGTGGCTCCTGCAAGCTGCGTGGCTGCGGCTCCGAGCAGAACCGAGACCCATCGGCTACGATGGTGTCTCTCGCTTCGCCGTCCGCGGCGTGTTCCGCGTGTACCTTTGCCCGTGCGTGTGGCTCGCTAGGCAGCCGTTCCCATTTCTCGAGTAGAAGCGGGCCTCAGGAGTCGGGAGGCGCGAGGAGCAAGATACAGGCCGGATTGATTTCTTCCGAGACGGGTGAGGTGGAGGATTTGGCGGCATGGCGACTGCCGCCGGAAAGAAGGTGCGTGGGTTGAATAAGAGAGAGGAGGACGGCCGGGTGGGGCGGTGCGTACAGATGAGGACCGTGCTCTGAGCTGCACGCGAGCGGAGAACATCGAGAGGCAGAGAGCGGCCAGCTACAATGGGGAATTCCCCCGATCTGGAAATGCACGCAGATGGCCGTCAATGCATAGCTTTCACTTCGGTCATTTTACATAAACATCCTTGCATTTTACATGCATTTGCAAAGAAAATAACCGTGCGTACAAAATCAGGAAAGGAAAAAACCTGGACTAGCCTTTGCTGCTCAATAGACGTTTAAGGAGTCAATACGTGTGTTAGAGTAGGTTCACATAATCTATTTTTCCCACATCTCCATCGAAGCCGGAAGGAATTCCAAGTTGTCGCCGAGAGCTTCATATCAATTGGACTGGCCGAGGTAAGAAAAACATCCAGCTATTCCGTAGAAAAACACAAGGCGCTAGATCAGGGTAACGGCGAGATAAAAAAAAGTCAACACGTACTCTAGTCGGGTTGGTTGTTTCATCAAGAATCCGATCGGTCGATCGAGGATTACTGGATCAGTGTCACCAAAAAACACCCCCGTGCCAGGTTGCAACTTGACACTAATTCTCAAGAAAATTTGTGATAGATATGGCCACGGCTTTCAATCAAAACATATTATTTCTAAGAAATATGAAGACCAAATCTTATACTTTTCCGCGAGAACTACCCATGAACCATTGATCCCTCATTTTAGGTGAGATTTATGGAAAGTGTTAGACAGCTAAAAACCGACAAAAATATATTCGCAAATGATTAGGATGCTAATTGCATTTTCGTAAACAATATTTAGTAAAAGTCAGTCCGGCGCAACGCGCGGGCATATTTCCTAGAAAAAGTGTTAGGCGAGGTAGTCTCCTTCCACTAACATACACAACCTAGTTCTTGTCTTTCGATCATGGATAGGAACGGAGATACCACAAGGGATGAAGAGATCCTCCGCAACACCGAGAGGTTGGCTACTCAACACAACCTATGGACGCAACGACAAGAGTTCAAGGAGCAACTCACCCTCTTCGAGATGCGCATCGATGAGCAATATGATGAGGTGGCTCACAACTTCTCCGCTGTGAACCAAGACTTGGCTCTTCTTCGTGAAGCTACGGACAACTTGAATGGCCAAATGGCGGCCAATGATGCCAACATGGAGCGGCGCATGGATAGCCTCGAGCGCGCCATCACCAACTTGGGTCGTCATCGTCGACACCGCTCTACTTCATCGTCCTCAAGCTCGCCACAAGATTACTATTCTCATGGTGGCCTTTCGTCCTCAAGCTCGTCCTCAAGGCATGAAGACCATCATCGACCTCATCGCCCACAAGCTCGTCATGAAGACTCTCGCTCCAACTCTAGGCGTGGAGAAATACATCGACATGCTCGTCCTCATGAGCGTCCTCCACAAGACCAAGTCTGATGAGGTCTAAGACCCCGTGTGTGGCCCGATCTCGCGGTTGACCCGAAATCCAAAGGGGAAGGAGAGGGAGAGCGCGAAGAACAGGATGAACACGAAGAACACGAGGAACTCACGCACGCACACCTACCCGATACAACCGAGACTTACCCCCGTGGCTCGATGGACCACGCCGATAGAATCTCCTACGGAAGAGACCGCGGTAGAATTCCGAGGAGAGAGACCGGTGTTGGAGAAGGAGATCGGAGAGAGAGAGAGAGTGCTCGCACTAGAATCTCACTCACAGATCTAGATCAACAACAAGGGTTGCTGATGTAGCCCCGGTCACCGACGTCGCTACACCAAGACCATCAAGTGCAGCCCCGCCTATCGTCGACGCTACACCATGGCCAAAGAGTCCCCCAAGTGGACCTTCAACCCTAACCCACGCTACACGCGTCAAGGTGAACTCCTTCCTCTCGATACTCGACCTCGTAGATACCTTGAATGGAATGCTACCTCATGTCGGCATGTTATATGTCATTAGGTACAAGAGTCATCGAGGACCGGAGAGGAGGAACACCCATGGTGCAAGGAAGCGAGGGAAGGGAAGAGGAGCCATTCATCATGGTGCAAGGAAGAAGGAAGAAGAAGAAGAAGGAAGGAAGAATGAAGGAAGAAGGAAGGAAGAGGAAGAAGAAGTGGGAGGAGGGAGGCCGGCCGGTCATAGGCCCGGTTGACCGGCCCCCTGACCGGCCCACCCGGTCACAGGCCCGGTTGACCGGCCCCCTGACCGGCCCGGCCGGTTTTCGACCGGAACGACGACCGGTGCCATCCGGACGCCATCCCGGGGCTCCCGAAGCCTCGCCCGGTCACCGCCCGGTCCAGGATCCGGTTGTGGACCGGATGGGCCGGTCACAGGCCCGGTCCGACCGGCCCTGTGACCGGATTCGTCGGGTTTGACCCACCAACTT
Organism: Lolium perenne; assembly: GCF_019359855.2. Taxonomy (NCBI): domain Eukaryota; kingdom Viridiplantae; phylum Streptophyta; class Magnoliopsida; order Poales; family Poaceae; genus Lolium; species Lolium perenne. The sequence goes on along the minus strand of NW_027249061.1, from coordinate 553,450 downwards.
GTACCTTTTCGACCCATGCTGCCTTGTATGCCTATATAAGCCCCCAGGTCGCCCCCTTACCTCTTTAGACAAGATGATAGCTTAGACATGAAGATGAGCTTTGTCTCCCTAGGGTTTCATCCCCTTTGTATCAAGGCAACCCATGTTGGATGATTGGATTTGGTGTGTGAGATTCTAGTGTTACCCACTCTCTCTCCCACTCCTAGATTCATCTCCCTCACCAATCTCTCCGCTCGGAATTCTACCGCGTGTCTCTTCCGGGTTGATTCTATTGGCGTGGTCCATCGAGCCACGGGGTAAGTATCGATTGTATCGGGTTGGCGTGCGTGCGTGAGTTCATCGTGTTCATCGTGTTCTTCGTGTTCTTCGCGCTCTCTCTCTCTCCCTCCTTTGGATTTCGGGTCAACCGCAAGATCGGGCCACACACGGGGTCTTAGACCTCATCATATGGTATCAGCAGCCTTTGGTTTCCGCGGATTTGACCCCCCACCCATCCAATTTCGTCTCTAAAATTTTTCCCCAAAAAATCCCCAAAAATAGCCCTAATTTGCCTCTTGACCGATCTGCGATTTCGTTGCGTTTTGAGTGGTTTTGGTCCATGGATTTGGTGTTGGAGTGCTTGATCTACTATCTCCCCAACTTTTAGCCCCCAATTCCATCGTTTCCCCTCCGATTTGGTCGTTTTGGCTTGGTTTTCGTGAAGAACAGGAGAAAGCTGCGTCCCGGTTGAGAATCCGGTCAACCGGGCTGCAGACCGGCCGGGCCAGCCCAGAACCCGGTCGACCGGCCGTGTGACCGGCCAGGCCGGTCCCAGGTCCGGCCCAACCGGCCCCTGGACCGGGCGCCACCCTTCCACCTCCACCGCCAACCACCGCCACTCCTCTTCTCCGCCGGCAAGCACCGCCATCATCCCCAACCACCGGCAAACACCACCGCGGCCCCAGCAAACAACGCCGCATCCGCAAGAGCATCGACACCACCACCACCGGCATACCACCGCCACCACCGCCAAGCTACTTTGACCGTTTTCTTCCGCTAACTTGTGTTTGCTTGTTCCGGTTTGAGTGCCTTGTTTGTGAAACTAACCCGCAGCTCCGAAGCAAGCGACGACATCCTCGGCACCCCGGACTTGCAAACGTACTCTTGACATCACCGCCTTCATCGCAAGTTGTGTGTTCCGACACCGCCTAACATCTAGGTATAACTTGCACCCCACCTTGTAACCCCTCTTCTTTTGCGATCTATCCTATCGAGCATTGCTTATCTAGTGTTGCGAGACATTGCACGTGGCCCCGATTGTGAGGTGTGTGTGTAGTGTGGAGTCAAGCTTCTAAGCAAAACTCGTGTGGCAAGATAGCAAGAGCGAGCTAACGCTAACATAGAGCGTGAAAAAGAAAGAAAAGCACAAAAAGAGTGCAAGTAGCACCATACACCCATACATACAAAAGTGTGAAAGTGCCACCATAGATACAAAAGAGTGCAAGTGTCACCGTGTACAAAAGAGTGTCATAAGCTTTTAAGCAAAAGAGAGATAAGAGAAGAGAGGCCACGTGTGAATCTTGTTGTCTCTTCCTTTGCAACCGAAGCTTTGATCTCTTCTTGTGTTAGTGTGACACCGAGCACCCTTGCTTAAGGGCTTCTTACACTTTTTCCGCTCATTCCTTGGTCGCACTAACCCCGTTTATCTCGTGTGTGCGTTCCACATCTTTTCCGTGTTTATAGTGATCATCGCTTTGACATTTGAATTTTTGGATTTCACCCACTCTTGACAACATACTTGATTTCAGATTTCGTCTTTTGGCTTTCCACCACACTCACCTAACACCATATTTGCTAGCTTTTGCGTGTGTTTTTGTGTGAGTGCCCGATACAATTGACTTTGACCTCGGCTTGTTGGATCGCCCCGATCTTATCATACCACGGTAAGATTGCGAGGTAGTGTTCTTCCACTAACATACACCATATACATACCATCGTGCTAACATGGATAGCGAAGATGAGGATACGGAGGAGTACACGGAGCACTCCGAGGAGGACACCTCCTCAAGCACCACGGATGTGGAGGAACATGTGGAGCTCAACACCGACTATGGCTCCGCGAGCATCGCCAACATGACCGACTTCGAGGAGCTCTACACCGACTTTGGCTCCGCGAGCATCACCGACATGACCGACATCGAGGAGCTCTACATCGACAATGGCTCCTCAAGCTTGGACGACATGGTGGAGCAACGCCACGAGTACGACATCGACGACTTGGGGGAGCAACGCCACGCCTCCGACACCGACACCATGGCGGAACCTCACCTAGTCTCCACAAGGAGCAACGACGATGCTCCCAAGTACCACCACTTGGCCATTGGAGCTACATATGAAGATGGAGGACCTCCACGATGGCACCATCATATGGATCATCAAGAGCGTCCCCAACATGATCGCCATCGACACACTTCTTTGAGCTCCACGAGGCGCCACCATGAGAGTGCTTATGCACAAGATCGTCGACTTCAAGTACACCATTTGGAGCATCAAGAGCGTCCCCATCATGAGCGTCATCGACACTCTTCTCCAAGCTCCACAAGGCGCCGCAAGCAACATGCCAAGTCGCATGAGCCATCATCTCGGCATGGCAAGGACCGTCATCGACCAACATCTTCCACGAGTCTTCGACGACACCACTCAAGCCATGGTGATGATACACGAAGACGAGAGCCTCGACATGAAGGCGACAAACACCATGATAGGATGCCTACCACTCCAAGGATAGCAAGTGCACATCGCACATACCTCCCTCATGAGGCGACTTCTACCTCTTGTGCCACCACCACAATGGCCCCTACCTCGTCACATGCCTATGGACTACGATGCTACAAGTGCAAGCAACAAGGCCACCCTCCACGGGAATGTCCCAATCTCCTATGTGAGGTGTGCAAGGCCAAGGGTCATGTGGCATGGCAATGCACAACGTCAAGCGCCAAGAAGCTCTACTTCGACGAGCTCAATGCACAAGTCTCCAAGATGCCTATCACGCCCACACTTCAAGATGAAAATCAACAAGGTCAACTCAAGGTTGATGTGGATCCGAGCCTAGCTCTCTACTACACTATGGCGCCACCGCTTGAGGATGACTTGGGAGGCGATGGAGTTGAGCATGGTGACCATGGAATTCTCCCTACACCTACGGAGGCGCATGGAGTTGAGATGGTTGAGCATGGGAATTTCCCTTCAACCAAGGAGGCGCATGGAGATGAGAAAGTCGAGCCTACTCCCCTATGCTTCATTGATGAGTTGGTACCAATCCCATGTGAGAATGAGAGCCACTTAGCCCACTTGAGCGAGAGTGATAGTGAGTTGAGTGACTTCCACCCCATATGTAAGTTTGAGTGCTTCCGTTTGGAGGACATGAGTGATACACAAAGTGAGTTGAGAGAGGTAGATGATAGGTCCATGGAGGACATCGCATTTGCTAACACATTAACCTCTCCCTCGTTTGTGTCTTCTTATGTTGCACTAGGTTCCACGGAGGATGAGTTCCCGCTCATGGAGACGATGTACATGGTGCATGAAGATGATGATATCTCACCATGCTTGCTCCAAGACGGACATGTCGACCACATGGACCCTCCTACTTCCACAACACCTACCTCAAATGAGTCGGCCTACAAAGGTAACAACATATGTGTTGATGATGCCATGATCCCACTAGTGGACATGATGACTTATGAGTGCATGCATGATCTTGATGACCCATTTGCTACGTCACATGCTACTTTCACTTTCCCATGTGATGCTTTGCTTGATAACATTGTTGATCATGTGGAATTGAGTGCTTGTGATACCATGACCATGCCATGCTATGAGAGCTTCAATTTTCCTACAATTGCTTGCAATATGTTACCTACTTGCTCTTTCACATGTATTGCTTGCAATGACAATGATGAGATTAGCTTCCGCATGCTTTGCCCAAAATGTTTGCACTACTCCATGATCGTTGCATCCAAGATTGTGAACAATTCCCCTTTCTTATGCTTGGTATGCAAACATGCTTATTTCATTGTCCACGAGATGGCCCCCATAGCCTTCTCCATTTTTGATGATCATGAGTACCCACATACCACACATGCACCTTCATGCCATTTGCACTATCGCCATGCATTTCATACTATCTTGCTTGACACTAATGGTGATGTGCACAAGTCTTGGAACATCATGATGGATGATGTGTTCCTTTACCATGCACACACGCTTTTTGTTCTATCTATTGTGTGTATAGGTACCCGAATGACAACTTCCACCGCTACGGAGCATGGGCTCACGAAACGCGCAATTGAGAGCTACCCCAACAAGGACCTAACCCGCGGGAATCACACCAAAGGGTATGTTCCCACAAGCCTTCGCCCTCATGTGTTTCCGACTTGCCTTGTCGAGTTTCCGGTTTGGTCCAACTCCTCGTCGCCCCTTTTGCCTCTTATGCAACTTATCTTGAAACATCTTGTTGGCACAATGATTGTTGTATGCCTTGATGTTATCATCATACACTCCGAGAATCTCAAGGACCATGTCATACATGTGAGAGACACCTTATGCATCTTGTGCCACATGTCACACAAAAAGTTGCTCTTCTTTGGATTTCTCATTTCATCTTTGGCATTTGCAATGGATTCTTTCACACTTGAGGACACTCATACTCGGCTCAAGCCAACCATACTCTCCCAAGTTCGAAGTCTCCATCGCTTTGCCATTGCACATAACAATTTTGTCCCAAATTTTGCCGACGATACTTGCCTTTTGTTTGTTCCATTTGCTTGGGACAAGGCTATACCACACATTTTTGACACCATACAACTCTTACATGCACAAATTTTTGCCCTTCCACATGTTGGATACACCCACACTCTTTTGGTTCCCATTTTTGCCAAATGCCTCTTGGAGCTTTCCCTTCGCAAGTGGTTTTTCTCCAAGTTCTTCTTCGACCGCGACTACCCAACTCTACATGGGACAACCGTCATGGACTACCTCTTCGATGAGGAGGAACAAGAGTCGAGGACGACTCTTCCCCAAGGGGGGGGAGATGATGTAGCCCCGGTCACCGACGTCGCTACACCAAGACCATCAAGTGCAGCCCCGCCTATCGTCGACGCTACACCATGGCCAAAGAGTCCCCCAAGTGGACCTTCAACCCTAACCCACGCTACACGCGTCAAGGTGAACTCCTTCCTCTCGATACTCGACCTCGTAGATACCTTGAATGGAATGCTACCTCATGTCGGCATGTTATATGTCATTAGGTACAAGAGTCATCGAGGACCGGAGAGGAGGAACACCCATGGTGCAAGGAAGCGAGGGAAGGGAAGAGGAGCCATTCATCATGGTGCAAGGAAGAAGGAAGAAGAAGAAGAAGGAAGGAAGAATGAAGGAAGAAGGAAGGAAGAGGAAGAAGAAGTGGGAGGAGGGAGGCCGGCCGGTCACAGGCCCGGTTGACCGGCCCCCTGACCGGCCCACCCGGTCACAGGCCCGGTTGACCGGCCCCCTGACCGGCCCGGCCGGTTTTCGACCGGAACGACGACCGGTGCCATCCGGACGCCATCCCGGGGCTCCCGAAGCCTCGCCCGGTCACCGCCCGGTCCAGGATCCGGTTGTGGACCGGATGGGCCGGTCACAGGCCCGGTCCGACCGGCCCTGTGACCGGATTCGTCGGGTTTGACCCACCAACTTGTACCTTTTCGACCCATGCTGCCTTGTATGCCTATATAAGCCCCCAGGTCGCCCCCTTACCTCTTTAGACAAGATGATAGCTTAGACATGAAGATGAGCTTTGTCTCCCTAGGGTTTCATCCCCTTTGTATCAAGGCAACCCATGTTGGATGATTGGATTTGGTGTGTGAGATTCTAGTGTTACCCACTCTCTCTCCCACTCCTAGATTCATCTCCCTCACCAATCTCTCCGCTCGGAATTCTACCGCGTGTCTCTTCCGGGTTGATTCTATTGGCGTGGTCCATCGAGCCACGGGGTAAGTATCAATTGTATCGGGTTGGCGTGCGTGCGTGAGTTCATCGTGTTCATCGTGTTCTTCGTGTTCTTCGCGCTCTCTCTCTCTCCCTCCTTTGGATTTCGGGTCAACCGCAAGATCGGGCCACACACGGGGTCTTAGACCTCATCAGTTGCCTTGATTACAGAGGGATGAAACCCTAGGGAGACAAAGCTCATATCCATGTTTAAGCTATCATCTTGTCTAAAGAGGTAAGGGGGCGACCTGGGGGCTTATATAGGCATACAAGGCAGCATGGGTTGAAAAGGTACAAGTTGGCGGGTCAAACCCGACGAATCCGGTCACAGGGCTGGTCTGACCGGCACAGGACCGGCCCATCCGGTCCACAACCGGATCCTGGACCGGGCGGTGACCGGGCGAGGCTTCGGGAGCCCCGGGATTGCGTCCGGATGGCACCGGTCGTCGTTCCGGTCGAAAACCGGCCGGGCCGGTCAGGGGGCCGGTCAACCGGGCCTGTGACCGGCCGGCCTTCCTCCTCCCGCTTCTTCTTCCTCTTCCTTCCTTCTTCCTTCATTCTTCCTTCCTTCTTCTTCTTCTTCCTTCTTCCTTGCACCATGATGAATGGCTCCTCTTCCCTTCCCTCGCTTACGTGCACCAAGGGTGTTCCTCCTCTCCGGTCCTCGATGACTCTTGTACCTAATGACATATAACATGTCGACATGAGGTAGCATTCCATTCAAGGTATCTACGAGGTCGAGTATCGAGAGGAAGGAGTTCACCTTGTCGCGTGTAGCGTGGGTGAGGGTTGAAGGTCCACTTGGGGGACTCTTTGGCCATGGTGTAGCGTCGACGATAGGCGGGGTTGCACTTGATGGTCTTGGTGTAGCGACGTCGGTGACCGGGGCTACATCATCTCCCCCCCCTTGGGGAAGAGTCGTCCTCGACTCTTGTTTCTCCTCATCGAAGAGGTAGTCCATGACGGATGTCCCATGTAGAGTTGGGTAGTCGTGGTCGAAGAAGAACTTGGAGAAAAACCACTTGCGAAGGGAAAGCTCCAAGAGGCATTTGGCAAAAATGGGAACCAAAAGAGTGTGGGTGTATCCAACATGTGGAAGGGCAAAAATTTGTGCATGTAAGAGTTGTATGGTGTCAAAAATGTGTGGGGTAGCATTGTCCCAAACAAGTGGAACAAACAAAAGGCAAGTGTCGGCGGCAAAATTTGGGGCAAAATTGTTATGTGCAATGGCAAAGCGGTGGAAACTTCTAGCTTGGGAAAGTATGGTTGGCGTGAGCCTAGTATGGGTATCCTCAAGTGTCAAAGAATCCAATGCAAATGCCAAAGATGAAATGAAAAATCCAAAGAAGGGCAACTTTTTGTGTGACATGTGGCACAAGATGCATAAGGTATCTCTCACATGTATGACATGGTCCTTGAGAATCTCGGAGTGTATGATGAAAGCATCAAGACATACAACAATCATTGTGCCAACAAGATGTTTCAAGATAAGTTGCATAAGAGGCAAAAGGGGCGACGAGGAGTTGGACCAAACCGGAAACTTGACAAGGCAAGTCGGAAACACATGAGGGCGAAGGCTTGTAGGAACATACCCTTTGGTGTGATTCCCGCGGGTTAGGTCCTTGTTGGGGTAGCTCTCAATTGCGCGTTTCGTGAGCTCATGCTCCGTAGCGGTGGAAGTCGATGGTCGGGTACCTACACATGGAATGAGCAAAACAAAGAGCGTATGTGCATGGTAGAGGAACACATCATCCATCATGATGTTCCAAGACTTGTGCACATCACCATTAGTGTCAAGCAAGATAGTATGAAATGCATGGCGATAGTGCAAATGGCATGAAGGTGCATGTGTGGTATGTGGGTACTCATGATCATCAAAAATGGAGAAGGCTATGGGGGCCATCTCGTGGACAATGAAATAAGCATGTTTGCATACCAAGCATAAGAAAGGGGAATTGTTCACAATCTTGGATGCAACGATCATGGAGTAGTGCAAACATTTTGGGCAAAGCATGCGGAAGCTAATATCATCATTGTCATTGCAAGCAATACATGTGAAAGAGCAAGTAGGTAACATATTGCAAGCAATGGTAGGAAAATTGAAGCTCTCATAGCATGGCATGGTCATGGTATCACAAGCACTCAATTTCACATGATCGACAATGTTATCAAGCAAAGTATCACATGGGAAAGTGAAAGTAGCATGTGAAGTAGCAAATGTATCATCAAGATCATGCATGCACTCATAAGTCATCATGTCCACTAGTGGGATCATGGCATCATCAACACCTATGTTGTTACCTTTGTAGGCCGACTCATTTGAAGTAGGTGTTGTGGAAGTAGGAGGATCCATGTGGTCGACATGTCCATCTTGGAGCAAGCATGGTGAGATATCATCATCTTCATGCACCATGTACATCGTCTCCATGGGCGGGAACTCATCCTCCGTGGAACCTAGTGCAATATAAGAAGACACAAACGAGGGAGAGGTTAATGTGTTAGCAAATGCGGTGTCCTCCATGGACCTATTATCTACCTCTCTCAACTCACTTTGTGTATCACTCATGTCCTCCAAATGGAAGCACTCAAACTCACATATGGGGTGGAAGTCACTCAACTCACTATCACTCTCACTCAAGTGGGCTAAGTGGCTCTCATGCTCACATAGGATTGGTACCAATTCATCAATGAAGCATAGGGGAGTAGGCTCGACTTTCTCATCTCCATGCGCCTCCTTGGTTGAAGGGAAATTCCCATGCTCAACCATCTCAACTCCATGCGCCTCCATAGGAGAAGGGAGAATCCCATGGTCACCATGCTCAACTCCATGCGCCTCCGTAGGTGAAGGGAGAATCCCATGCTCACCATGCTCAACTCCATCGCCTCCCAAGTCATCCTCAAGTGGTGGCGTCGTGGTGTAGTAGAGAGCTAGGCTCGGATCCACATCAACCTTGAGTTGACCTTGGCGATCTTCATCTTGAAGTGTGGGCGCGATAGGCATCTTGGAGACTTGTGCATTGAGCTCGTCGAAGTAGAGCTTCTTGGCGCTTGGCGTTGTGCATTGCCATGCCACGTGACCCTTGGCCTTGCACACCTCACATAGGAGATTGGGACATTCCCGTGGAGGGTGGCCTTGTTGCGTGCATTTGTAGCATCGGAGTCCATAGGCACGTGACGAGGTAGAGGCCATTGTGGTGGTGGCACAAGAGGTGGAAGCCGCCTTATGAGGAAGGTATGCTCGATGTGCACTTGCCATCCTTGGAGTGGTAGGCATCCTATCATGGTGTTTGTCGCCTTCATGTCGAGGCTCTCGTCTTCGTGCATCATCACCATGGCTTGAGTGGTGTCGTCGAAGACTCGTAGAAGATGTTGGTCGATGGCGATCATTGACGAGGTAGAGGCCATTGTGGTGGTGGCACAAGAGGTGGAAGCCGCCTTATGAGGAAGGTATGCTCGATGTGCACTTGCCATCCTTGGAGTGGTAGGCATCCTATCATGGTGTTTGTCGCCTTCATGTCGAGGCTCTCGTCTTCGTGCATCATCACCATGGCTTGAGTGGTGTCGTCGAAGACTCGTAGAAGATGTTGGTCGATGGCGATCATGAAGTGGCTTGTGGCGGCGAAGCTCATGTGGTGACATATGTCGATGACGGTCCTTGCCATGCCTAGATGATGGCGCATGCGACTTGGCATGTTGCTTGTGGCGCCTAGTGGAGCTTGGAGAAGAGTGTCGATGACGCTCATGATGGGGACGCTCTTGATGCTCCATATGGTGTACTTGAGGTCGACGATCTTGTGCATAAGCACTCTCATGGTGGCGCCTTGTGGAGCTCGTAGACGAGTGTCGATGACGATCATGATGGGGACGCTCTTGATGATCCATATGATGGTGCCATCGTGGGTGTCCTTGATCTTCATATGTAGCTCCAAGGGCCAAGTGGTGGTACTTGGGAGCATCGTCATTGCTCCTTGTGGAGACTAGGTGAGGTTCCGCCATGGTGTTGATGTCGTAGGCGTGGCGTTGCTCCACCAAGTCGTCGATGTCGTACTCGTGGTGTTGCTCCGCCATGTCGTCGATGTCGTAGTCGTGGCGTTGCTCCACCATGTCGTCCATGCTTGAGGAGGCATTGTCGATGTAGAGCTCCTCGATGTCGGTCATGTCGGTGATGCTCGCGGAGCCAAAGTCGGTGTAGAGCTCCTCGATGTCGGTCATGTTGGCGATGCTCGCGGAGCCATAGTCGGTGTCGAGCTCCACATGTTCCTCCACATCCGCGGTGCTTGAGGAGGTGTCCTCCTCGGAGTGCTCCGTGTACTCCTCCGTATCCTCATCTTCGCTATCCATGTTAGCACGATGGTATGTATATGGTGTATGTTAGTGGAAGAACACTACCTCGCAATCTTACCGTGGTATGATAAGATCGGGGCGATCCAACAAGCCGAGGTCAAAGTCAATTGTATCGGGCACTCACACAAAAACACACGCAAAAGCTAGCAAATATGGTGTTAGGTGAGTATGGTGGAAAGCCAAAAGACGAAATCTGAAATCAAGTGTATTGTCAAGAGTGGGTGAAATCCAAAAATTCAAATGTCAAAGCGATGATCACTATAAACACGGAAAAGATGTGGAACGCACACACGAGATGAACGGGGTTAGTGCGACCAAGGAATGAGCGGAAAGGTGTAAGAAACCCTTAATCAAGGGTGCTCGGTGTCACACTAACACAAGAAGAGATCAAAGCTTCGGTTGCAAAGGAAGAGACAACAAGATTCACACGTGGCCTCTCTTCTCTTATCTCTCTTTTGCTTAAAAGCTTATGACTCTTTTGTGTATGGTGGCACTTGACACTCTTTTGTATCTTTGGTGGCACGTGGACACTTTGTATGTATGGGCGTATGGATGTATGGATGTATGGATGTATGGATGTATGGTGCTACTCGCACTCTTTTTGTGTTTTTGGGGCTTTTTCACGCACTATGTTAGCGTTAGCCCGCTCTTGCTATCTTGCCACACGAGTTTTGCTTAGAAGCTTGACTCCACACTACACACACACCTCACAATCGGGGCCACGTGCAATGTCTCGCAACACTCGATAAGCAATGCTCGATAGGATAGATCGCAAAAGAAGAGGGGTTACAAGGTGGGGTGCAAGTTATACCTAGATGTTAGGCGGTGTTGGAACACACAACTTGCGACGAAGGCGGTGATGTCAAGAGTACGTTTGCAAGTCCGGGGTGCCGAGGATGTCGTCGCTTGCTTCGGAGCTGCGGGTTAGTTTCACAAACAAGGCACTCAAACCGGAACAAGCAAACACAAGTTAGCGGAAGAAAACGGTCAAAGTAGCTTGGCGGTGGTGGCGGTGGTAAGCCGGTGGTGGTGGTGTCGATGCTCTTGCGGATGCGGCGGTGTTTGTTGGGGCCGCGGTGGTGTTTGCCGGTGGTTGGGGATGATGGCGGTGCTTGCCGGCGGAGGAGAGGAGTGGCGGTGGTCGGCGGTGGAGGTGGAGTTGTGGCGCCCGGTCCAGGGGCCGGTTGGACCGGACCTGGGACCGGCCTGGCCGGTCACACGGCCGGTCGACCGGGTTCTGGGCTGGCCCGGCCGGTCTGCAGCCCGGTTGACCGGATTCTCAACCGGGACGCAGTTTCTCTCTCCTGTTCTTCACGAAAATCAAGCCAAATCGACCAAATCGGAGGGGAAACGATGGAATTGGGGGCTAAAAGTTGGGGAAATAGTAGATCAAGCACTCCAACACCAAATCCATGGACCAAAACCACTCAAAACGCAACGAAATCGCAGATCGGTCAAGAGGCAAATTAGGGCTATTTTTGGGGATTTTTTTGGGAAATTTTTCAGAGATGAAATTGGGTGGGTGGGGGGTCAAATTCGCGGAAACCAAAGGCTGCTGATACCATATGATGAGGTCTAAGACCCCGTGTGTGGCCCGATCTTGCGGTTGACCCGAAATCCAAAGGGGAAGGAGAGGGAGAGCGCGAAGAACAGGATGAACACGAAGAACACGAGGAACTCACGCACGCACACCTACCCGATACAACCGAGACTTACCCCCGTGGCTCGATGGACCACGCCGATAGAATCTCCTACGGAAGAGACCGCGGTAGAATTCCGAGGAGAGAGACCGGTGTTGGAGAAGGAGATCGGAGAGAGAGAGAGAGTGCTCGCACTAGAATCTCACTCACAGATCTAGATCAACAACAAGGGTTGCCTTGATTACAGAGGGATGAAACCCTAGGGAGACAAAGCTCATATCCATGTTTAAGCTATCATCTTGTCTAAAGAGGTAAGGGGGCGACCTGGGGGCTTATATAGGCATACAAGGCAGCATGGGTTGAAAAGGTACAAGTTGGCGGGTCAAACCCGACGAATCCGGTCACAGGGCCGATCTGACCGGGCCTGGGACCGGCCCATCCGGTCCACAACCGGATCCTGGACCGGGCGGTGACCGGGCGAGGCTTCGGGAGCCCCGGGATTGCGTCCGGATGGCACCGGTCGTCGTTCCGGTCGAAAACCGGCCGGGCCGGTCAGGGGGCCGGTCAACCGGGCCTGTGACCGGCCGGCCTTCCTCCTCCCGCTTCTTCTTCCTCTTCCTTCCTTCTTCCTTCATTCTTCCTTCCTTCTTCTTCTTCTTCCTTCTTCCTTGCACCATGATGAATGGCTCCTCTTCCCTTCCCTCGCTTACGTGCACCAAGGGTGTTCCTCCTCTCCGGTCCTCGATGACTCTTGTACCTAATGACATATAACATGTCGACATGAGGTAGCATTCCATTCAAGGTATCTACGAGGTCGAGTATCGAGAGGAAGGAGTTCACCTTGTCGCGTGTAGCGTGGGTGAGGGTTGAAGGTCCACTTGGGGGACTCTTTGGCCATGGTGTAGTGTCGACGATAGGCGGGGTTGCACTTGATGGTCTTGGTGTAGCGACGTCGGTGACCGGGGCTACATCAAAGTCCTACAACAAGATCGTCACCAAGCAGATCGCCATGCCCACCATGGGCGTGACGACCAACCCCAAGTCCAAGGTCCTCAAGATCAACCTCGGCGAGATCTCCGCCGCCACCCTCGCTGATGAGGACATCTCTGTGATATATACAACCAATACTCCTACAGCCACACTTCAGAAATGGATCTAGCATGGACGCCAAGCATTGGTTTAGGAACGTGCATGGAGATGGCAGCAGACCTGCAAGGATTCAGGATGGCGTTGCAAGCGAGGATTTCAGAACATTGAAGCCACCATAGTGAAGAAATGATGATTGGATGAATTATACAAGTTACTCCATCATAAAATTCGTCCAAAGAGTTATTTATGGTGCTGCGTCACCTTATTTAATGGGCCAGGCCCATGTATTTTCGGATTAGGTATTTTAGGGGATTTTAAGAGGCCATATAAGTGGAGGAAGGCCCATTTAGGGGTGTTTTTGGCCAACCCTAGCTGGTTGGACGAAAATCCCTTGACTTCCCCCATATATATCCCTCTCTAGCCGTCATTAGAACTTGGATTTTGATTAGATTAAAAGTTAGCCAATTGTTGCAACTTCGTGTACTTCTTTTGAGGCCAACGCCCAGAACAAGACCGACTATTCGGAATTCCACCATTATCAATCAAGCTTTCATCTTTATTCGCAATATTCTGATTGCATCTTTAGTTCTTACTTGTTCTCGATTTCAGGTAGGAATAAAGACCCTCGCTGGTCAGACTGATCGTGCTCCCGCAAGATCAGTAACTCCCGGAGATTGTCCTAGCGATTGCATTGGCGCACGAGCTTTGCACGTGTAGTCGGATCGTCAAGCACGAACTCCACCAACAAATCGAATTATCTCCATCTCATCGAAAGATCGGACACCTTTGCCCTATCAAGTGGTATCAGATTTCAGGTTGCTCGGTGAGATTTTACAGTTTTCCTAGTGTAGATTTGTTTTACCTGTAACCCAGAAAAAGCCCCACAAAAATATATTAGGTAGATCATCCGTCCCATAGCCCCTGCCAAGCCATTGCATGATCTTTTCAGTTTTTGCTTTTTGAGTCTTTGTCTGCAATCGTTGTGTCGCGTGCTGGTCTTAGCGTCTAGAGTCATTAGAGTTTTGAGTTCTGGTCATAGTAGTCGCGTCGCCGCCGCACCATCTCCGCTTGCAGTCCTCACCATATCACCGCCACCATATACTTCCGCCACATCTGCCATCAACTCTTTGTTGTTCCCCTTTGATTCCCATCATCGTAGGGTCTTTCTTGATCCTTGTTTCTGAGTTTTTTCGGGTTTTAGATCCGTTTTCTTGGTCAAATTCGTGTTTTCCGTCGGAATTCTGATAGCAGTCTAGCTGAAAAAAAAAATTCCGAAAATTTCTGGGCGCCCTACCATAGAGACCTCTATGGTCATGCGCCAAGTCTGATCCTGAAAAAAAAAAAAATTTCTGGCGCCCTACCATAGAGACCTCTATGGTCATGCGCCAAGCCTGATCCTAAAAAAAAAAAAAAAAAAAATTCTGGGCGCCCTACCATAGAAACCTCTATGGTCATGCGCCAAGGTTGATCCCAAAAAAAAAAAAAAACTGGGCGCCCTACCATAGAGACCTCTAGGGTCTAGCGCCAAGTTGAGTCAAAAAAAAAAAAAAAACTTGCCGCCTTCCCGTAGGTACCTCTATCCTCCAGCACCAGTTTCGCTGCCTCTTGCATCTTGTGCCGCATTGTAACCTCGTTGGTGATTTAGGCTCGCGTCTCTAATACGATCTAGCCTAGGACCAGCACAGTACCTTCGTTGAGCATTTACTCAATTTGCATCGCTGATTTGATTACTGTGCCACCATATCACTATACTTTGCCTTCCCAGAGCTCCACAGATTTCTCCACGTGCTTTGTGTCGACACCTGGTAATCGCTTTGTGCAATCTCGGGGAGAAGCTGATCCTTGTTGGTTGCTATATCGCCTTCCTCCTGTTTGGTAAGAACTTGTAAGAGCTTTGTATTTTGCTTGACGAATTGCGCGTGATACCACCATATTTGCGTAGCTTCTAGGCATATACACTTGCGATTTTTGGGTTCTAACCATGACAGGAATTGAGGACCAATCCATCGACCCGAGTACCATGAAGACTACGGAGATGCATGTGCGACCATTTACAGGAGATCATGATCAGGTTATTTCTTTACCAGTTTATGATGGTAGATATAATACTAATGCTTATTTTGATTGGGAGTTTGAAGTCAACCATATTTTTGGATGCCATGATTTTACTGAACATGAGAAAGTACGAACCGTTGCTAGAGTTTTTACTGGTCTTGCTTCCATTTGGTGGGATATGACTTATAAAGAAAATATTGATAATAAACCTACCACTTGGGGAGATTTAAAATCTGCTTTGCGACATAGATTTGTGCCTCTTTTTCATCAACGTGAAATGATCCGCAAACTTAAACGGTTAGAACAAGGTAGTAACACCGTGCATGTTTACTATCAGGAATTTCAATTTTACATGTACCGTTGTGATATAAAGGAATTTGAGGAAAGTACTAGAAACATGTTTTTCAACGGCTTACACCCTGATATTAAGGTTATGTTTAAGTATATTCCTCGTTCTACTATTGGTATATATGTTCGCGCTTGTGCTTTTGAGAAACACATACAGGAAAACACGGTGGACCATTTCAACTCTTTCAAGTCATGCACACTAGCACCAGTTGTTTCTTCCAACGTTCCACGCATGAATATTGTTGTGCGAGTCGCCCAGCCACAGACTTGTGACACGTCGCTGCGAACATCTTCTAAGTCGGAGACACAAGGTAACAATAAAGGTACTGATTTTATCCCTCCACATGAGATTGATGAATGCAATGTTGATATTAATATACCATGTGTTGAGTTCGCTGATGATTTGGCCACACCGCTTATATTAGAGGATTGTGCTGCTAATTTGATGTTATGTGATCAAACAACTCAGATAGATGATGGTTTAAGTGCACCTATTGTTGATTCTAATTCATGCATTGATATGAGTGTACCAACGGAGACTTTTGTTTCCAAGGATGCCCATGTGTTAGGAAATTGTGGAACTGATATACCAACTATGTTGAGTACACCTATTGTACAAGTTAATTCTTCCATATCTATGAGTGTACAAACTGAAATTCTTGCTCCTGATAATGCACCTTGTGATTTGAAAGATGACTATAGTATGGATCATATAAAACTGGTTAGGAACAATGAAGTGTTGGCTAAGATTTCTCATGCTAATTCTTTGTTTTCTGTTGTGATAGATCCACCTATATCTTTGTCACATGCTAGAAATAAAATTGATGAACTTCCTTGTTTAAAGAGTGTCTACGCCCCTAATGTTATTTTCAATTTGATTGGGGAGTATGTCGGCAACAATGTTTTTATGGTACATAGGATTTGCATCATGTGTGATGATTCTTATAGTTCCAATAAACCTGAATTTGTATATATGCTTTCTCATTTTGATATGACCTCCAATGTTGGTATTCATTCTATGCCAAATAACTTGCTGCAAAATTGTTTAATTCAACATGCCGTGGCTAGTAAATTTGAGACCTTAAATTTTGGTTTACCAACTTTGGGATGGTTTAATGATGAGCATTATAATTTGAAAGTAGTTCATATGTGCTTCACTTATATGTGCAAACTGAGTTGTGATAAATGTTTAATAGAGACTAATGAGCTTCTATGCTACTACAATACTGGTATATGTACAAAATTAAATGGGAAACATGACAGAGCTGTTAAAACGGATGACATATACATATACCATGCATATACCTTGTCTTTTTTGTTAGCATGTTTACAGAATAAACATCGCCGAGGACGGCTTTTCTTTCAAGAAAGGGAGGATGATGAGGACATGATTACCTTCGATTTGAAGGCCTATCTTGGTGAAAAAGATGAGACCGGAAGTTCCGCCCGGGGACCGGAAGTTCCGCCCCTCAGGACCGGAAGTTCCGCCTGGCCGAAATTTTGACAGCAACCTTCGTTTTTCGTTTTTGTACTAACCCCCTTGTGTTTGGACTTCGGTTTGAGTGCCATTTCAGCTACCACAAAGCTTCCGCAACATCGACAACGACGACGGCACCCCGAGGATTCAAGCGGTTCATTTGACACCTCCACCATAGCAAGTTCAAGATCGTCGGCCACCATCATCAAGTGGTATAACTTGCTCCTAACTTGTAGCCTTAGCCTCTTTTGCGTACCTTTCCTATCGAGAGTGGCTTTCTAGTGTTGCGAAGCATTGCGCAAGCGTCCCGACCGTGAGGGTGTGCGTGTGTTGAGCAAAGCTACGAAGCAAGCTCGTGTGAAAAGATAAGCAAAAGGAGTGTGACATACTTACATAGATAGTAGTATCCTTACATAGTGAGAAAAAAAAAGAAAGAAAAATACAAAAAGAAAAAGAAAAAGTGTGTGAGTGACACCTATACATAAAAGAGTCCAAAGCTTTTAAGCAAAAGAGAGAAAAGAGAAGAGAGGCGTCTTGCGCAAATCTTGTTGCTTCTCGATTTTGCAACCAAGCCACGGTCTCTCTTGTCTTGGCGTGACACCGAGCTAGTAGTCTTCGTTAGGACCATTTTGTTCTTGCTCATTTTCCAAGTCGCGCTAACCCCATTTTGTCCCACGCATGTGTTCCTCATTGTGTACGCCTTTTGTGATCACCGCCTTTGACTTGTGACTTTTGGATCTTACCCACTCTTGACAATAGACTTTTCGTTAGGTTCTTCCATTTGGCTTTCCACATCCATACCTAACACCATATAGAGTTTTTGTTTTTGTGTGTGTGCATACATATCGGTTTCCCTCCGCCTTGAAACACCTTTTCGATTTTGGTTTGCAAGTTTTGACATTCTTGGTAGTCTTTCCTAACCACCCACCACATAGTTCTTGTTTTAGTTGTAACCATATCTAGTGGAGAAGGGAATCAACTACCGATGACGCGGCACCAACATTGGATAGCTACTCAAGCCGTCCACGCCAAGCTAAATCAATTTGAAGCCATGCTCAAGGATACCAATGTCCGCTATGAAGAAAGAGCTCAAGTGCAAAGGAATGACCTCAACAATCAAGTTCAAGACCTCAATGAGAAGATTGAAACTCAAGGCAATGAGTTGAAGGCCACACTTGCCATACAAGGTCAAGAAACAAGGGAAATGAAGACGGCGTTGGACAACATACTCCATACACTCAACCGTCAAGAAGATAGAAGACACCACTCAAGGTCTTCGCGCTCTCATAGCTCAAGGTTAAGAGCTCCTACACCGTCTCGCCATGATTCTAATGAAGACCCACGCCACCATAATGTGGATGTTCAAGTGCTTCACAAACAAGCTCAAGAAGCGGAACAAGCTCGACTTCGACTTGTCCATGAACGTCAACGCCTTGAAGAAGAGCGCCTTCACCAAGAGAACCTCAATGCTCAATTCCAACAAGAGCAAGAACGCCTTCGACATGATCAAGAGCTAGTTCGAGCAAGGGAACAAGAGCGTCTCCGCAATGAACAACAAGCACTTGAAGAACAATAGCGGCAACGACAAGCACAAGAAGCTCAATGATGAGGTCTAAGACCCCGTGTGTGGCCCGATCTCGCGGATTGACTTCGAAACCAAGGGGGAAGATGGGAAAACGCGAGGAACACGAAGAACACGGCGATGAACACGAGGAACTCCGAGACTCACGCACACACACACCCCGATACACCCGATGCTTACCTCCGTGGCTCGATGGACCACGCCAATAGAATCACCCGGAAGAGGCACGCGGCTGTTTTCGCGGTGAGTGATTGGGATTGGAGAAGAAGAGCTTGGTGAGGGAGAGAGAGTATCTTGTACTAGAATCTCACTCAACAAGTTCCAAATCAACAACCAAGGTGCCTTGATTACAGAGGGATGATACCCAAGGGAGACTAAGCTCAAATTTAGGTTTGAGTTCAAAACAAGTCTAACCCTAATCTGGAGGAAGGGGTGAGGTACTTATAGGTCCAGATTCGTACAGGGGTAAAATCGGCATTACATAAATTATCCTGGTCCATAGATGCGAAATCAACGGTTGAGATGAAGTCAACAGGGGTTTGGCCGGCAGTGCCGGTGATGGTTGGCCGGCGATGCGGTGGGGCCGGCAGTGCCGCTGGTCCGAGGCCGGTAGTGCCGCTGGTCACGTCTACCGCTGGAGGGGCCGGCAGTGCCGGTGTCCTGAGGCCGGCAGTGCCGGTGCGAGTAGGCCGGCAGTGCCGGTTGCTTGGGGCCGGCAGTGCCGGGGTGAGCAGGCCGGCAGTGCCGGTGCCTGGAGGCCGGCAGTGCCGGCCCTGAGGGGCGTCCTTCGGCGGCCATTCTTCTCCTCCTCCTTCCTTGTCCATCTCCGGGTCTGCTGCGACGTCCTTCTCTCGAGGTTTATATCTGATAACACAAAGCATATCGGCCTGAGGTAGCAGTCCGTCCAATGGGGTATCAAGATCAAGGGTAGTGAGGAGTGAGTTCACCTTATCATGTAGCGCTTTGACCCGGGCTCGTGTCATCGGTCCACTTGGGGGACTTGTTGGTCTTGGTGTAGCGACGTCGGTGACCGGGGCTACATCATCTCCCCCCCCTTGGGAAAGAGTCGTCCTCGACTCTTGCACCTCCTCATCTCCATGATAGGGTGACAAGTCCGAGACGTTGAACGTGTTGCTCACCAAGTACTTGGATGTTGGTATGTCGATGACGTAAGCGTTGTCGTTGATGCGCTTGAGGACCTTGAAGGGGCCATCTCCTCTTGGCTTGAGCTTGGAGTTGCGCTCATGAGGGAACCTTTCCTTTCGGAGGTGGATCCAAACGAGGTCTCCTTCTTCGAATATCCTTGCCTTCTTCTTGGCGTTGAGGCGGTTGGCTTGACGAAGAACATGTTCTTGTATGGTTGCCCTTGTCTCTTCATGTAGTTTCTTGACGGCGGCGGCGCGCTTGTCGAAGTCCATGTTGATGCGCTCGTGGAGAGGAAGCGGAAGTATGTCGAGTGCCGTGTAAGGTTCGAAGCCATAGACGACCATGAAGGGGCTCCTTGATGTAGTCTTGTGCTTGGCGCGGTTGTAGGCGAACTCGGCGTGGGGAAGGCACTCCTCCCATGACCTCAAGTTTTTCTTCACGAGGACCCGTAGGAGGGTGGAGAGGCTTCGATTGACCACTTCCGTTTGGCCGTCCGTTTGCGGGTGCGATGATGATGAGAACAAGAGCTTGACTCCAAACTTTGCCATGATCGACTTCCAAAGATAACTCATGAACTTGACGTCTCGATCCGACACAATGCTTTGCGGTACTCCATGTAGGCGAACGATTTCCCTGAAAAACAATGAAGCAATGTGTGAAGCATCATCGCTCTTATGGCAAGGTATGAAATGAGCCATCTTAGAGAATCTATCCACTACAACAAATATGGAATCATGACCATGCTTAGTGCGAGGCAAGCCTAGAACGAAATCCATGCTAATATCGGTCCATGGTGCATAAGGAATAGGCAATGGCATGTAAAGACCATAAGGGTTGGAGGTAGACTTAGCTTGTAAGCATGTTGTGCACCGACGGCAAAGGCGCTCCACATCTCGCTTCATCTTTGGCCAATAGTAGTGGGTTGAGAGCATGGCATATGTCTTGTCACGGCCAAAGTGGCCCATAAGACCTCCTCCATGAGACTCTTGCAAAAGCAATTTTCGAAGCGAAGACTCGGGAATGCAAATCTTGTTAGCTTTGAACAAATAGCCATCATGCAAATAGAAATCATCCACTCCTCGCTCAACGGAGCACTTCTCAAAAATGGGAGCAAAGAAAGAATCGGAAGGATAGAGTTCTTTGATCTCTTCAAGTCCCAAAACATGAAAATCCAAACGAGTTAGCAAAAGGGTGTTTTTGCGGGAAAGAGCATCCGCCACAACATTGTCCTTGCCCTTCTTGTATTTTATCACATATGGGAAGGACTCAATGAACTCGACCCATTTTGCATGTCGTTTGTTCAAGTTGTGTTGGCTTTTCAAATACTTCAAGGACTCATGATCGGAATGAATGATAAACTCTTTTGGCCAAAGATAGTGTTGCCAAACTTCAAGAACACGAACCAAAGCGTAGAGCTCCTTGTCATATATAGGATAGTTGAGGCGTGCGCCATCTAACTTCTCACTATAGTATGCCACGGGTTTGCCCTCTTGCATAAGAACACCGCCAATACCAAGCCCACTTGCATCACACTCAATCTCAAAAGTTTTGGCAAAATTTGGAAGAACAAGAAGTGGAGCTTCGGTAAGACGTTTCTTCAACTCATCAAAAGCATTTTGTTGGGCCTTGCCCCAAACAAACGGAACATTCTTCTTGGTAAGCTCATTCAAAGGGCAAGCGATGGTGCTAAAGTCTTTCACAAAGCGGCGATAAAACCCGCAAGTCCATGGAAGCTTCGGACTTGGCCAACATTTGTAGGGGTAGGCCAATTATGGATGGCCTCCACCTTGGAAGAATCAACTTCAATCCCATTAGCGGAAACCACAAAACCAAGAAAAACCAATTTGTTTTGAGCAAATGTGCATTTGGGGAGGTTAGCATAAAGCTTTTCATGGCGCAAGATGCACAAGACTTCTCTCACATGTTGCACATGGTCCTCGAGGTTTTTGCTATAAATAAGAATATCATCGAAGTAGACAACCACGCTCTTGCCAATGAGAGGACGCAAGATGTGATTCATGAGGCGCATGAAAGTAGATGGTGCATTGGAAAGACCAAAAGGCATAACGAGCCATTCATAGAGACCAAGTTTGGTCTTGAATGCCGTTTTCCATTCGTCGCCAATAGCCATGCGGATTTGATGGTAACCACTACGCAAATCGACTTTAGAGAAAATCGTGGCACCACTAAGTTCATCAAGCATATCATCTAAACGCGGAATGGGATGGCGGTAACGGACGGTAATGGCATTGATGGGGCGACAATCCATACACATCCGTTGCGTCTCATCCGGTTTAGGCACAAGGATCACGGGAACCGCACAAGGGCTAAGGCTTTCTCGGACGTACCCTTTGGCGAGGAGATCTTGAATTTGGCGGTTGATCTCCTTTGTCTCTTCGGGGTTGGTGCGGTAGGCGGCACGGTTTGGGAGCGGAGCGCCGGGTATTAGGTCGATGCGGTGTTCTATGCCGCGGAGTGGTGGTAGTCCATGAGGGAGCTCGTCGGGGAAGACGTCTTGAAATTCCTGCAAAAGAGACAACAAAGACGGAGGAATGTTGGTTAAGTCGTTAGTTGCCGACGAGGGTCCCTTGCATATGAGCACGTAGTGCAATATGGTGGATGGGTTCTCTTGTAGCTCTCTCCACTCACTCTTGGTGGCTAGAAGGACACTCTTGGACTCACTCATATATGGCTTGTGGTGCTCACTATCTTTGTGGTGGGTCGCTCCCTCTCCTCTCATCTCACTATGGTGGGTGCGGAGTTGTGCCCTCGCTAAGGCCTTCGCATTATCCGCGATGATTTGGCTAGGAGTCATCGGGCGCAACTCGAACTTCTTGTCGTTGACCTTGAAGGTGTATGTGTTGGAGAGTCCATCATGTATAGCCTTCTTATCATATTGCCAAGGGCGGCCAAGCAACATGTGGCACACCGTCATGGGTACCACGTCACACTCGATGGTGTCCTCATAAGGGCCGATCTTGAAGTTGACGGTGACGGTATGTTGTATCTTGACGTTGCCCTTGTCACTCAACCATTGGATATGGTAAGGGTGAGGATGCTTGCGGAGAGTGAGGTGGAGCTTCTCACACAACTCGGTGCTCGCAAGGTTGTGGCAACTTCCACCATCGATGATGACCTTGATAGACTTGCCACCAATTCCGGCACGGGTTTGGAAGATGTTGCACCGTTGTTCTTCCATATCATGAGGTTGTGTGGTTAGCACCCTTGTGACCACAAGTGAGGGACTTGGGTCATGCTCACATAAGAGAGGATCTTCTCCACTTTCTTGTTCATAGGCTTCTTCACTTGCCACGGCGGCTTGCACAAGGGCTTCATATTCATCTTCATCAAGAGTCTCGATGTCACCATTCTCCATAGTGATCATGACCTTGGTGTTCTTGCACTCAAACGATTTGTGACCTTGGGTGCCACACTTGAAGCAAGTGACACTAGAGGGTCCCGTGGATGCCTTAGAGGAGGCGGTAGAGGAGACCGTTTGCTTCATTCGACTTTGGATAGTCGGCTTCTTGGAAGGTGTAGAGGATGCGTCGGCCTTGGCACTTGTAGCATAAGGAGTTGATGTAGTAGGAGGAGTCGATGTAGCGAGCTTGGAGGAGAAATAGGACTTGGCCTTGGAGTACTTAATGTCCTCAATCACTTGGCGCTCGGCCTTCGATGCTTGGTGGACTAACTCAACCATGTTGGAGTAGGGTTGGAACTCGACAATCCTCTTGATAGGATAAGTAAGGCCATTGAAGAAACGAGCAATTGTTTGTTCCTCGGACTCTTGAATGTTGGCTCGCATCATAGTGAGCTCCATCTCCTTGTAGAACTCCTCAACGGTTTTGGTGCCTTGCTTCAACTTTTGGAGCTTGTTGAAGAGGTCTTTCATGTAGTGCTTTGGGACAAAGCGAGCATGCATCTCCTTTTTCATATCTTCCCAAGTGTCAATAGGAGGTTCACCCTTTTCTTCGCGAAGAGTGAGGACTTGCTCCCACCAAGTGTTGGCGTAGTCTTCAAACTCGAGTGATGCCATAGCCACTTTCTTGGCACCGGAGTAGTTGTGGATGCGGAAGATCTTGTCCACCTTGAGTGCCCATGAGAGGTATGCTTCGGCGTCGTCTTCACCTTTGAACTTGGGCATGTTGAACTTGAGCTTGCCATACATGTTCTCTTCATCCTCCAAGTTTCTTCTACGAGGAGGGGCGCCGTCAACTCTTGCGGCTAGAGGTGGAATAGGAGGTCTTCTATGGCCAACCATAGCATTGGGTTGGTGGTGAAGTTGAACACTTGCTTCACTTGGTTCACGGTGAGGATGTGGTTGAAGATCTTGTCGCGGTTGAGGACGATGCTCAATGTTGGGTCTCTCATCTTGATCATGGTGAGGCTCTCCTCGTCCACGTTGGTTATGGCGGGGGTGGCGACGAAGATCTCGCCGAGGTGGATCTTGAGGATCTTGGTCTTGGGGATGGCCATCACGCCCATGGTGAGCATGGCGATCCACTTGGTGACGATCTTGTTGAAGGTCTTGAGCTTGTGGAGGACGCTCATGTGGACGAGCATGGCGATGTATTTCTCCACGCCTAGAGTTGGAGCGGGAGCCTTCATGACGAGCATGTGAGCGATGAGGTCGATGATGGTCTTCACGCCTTGAAGAAGAGCTTGGGGACGAAAGGCCACCATGAGAGTAACGGTCTTCATGCCTTGAGGAAGAGCTTGATGAAGAGGAAGTAGAGCGGTGTCGACGATGGCGACCCAAGTTGGTGATGGCGCGCTCGAGGCTATCCATGCGCCGCTCCATGTTGGCATCATTGGCCGCCATTTGTCCATTCAAGTTGTCCGTAGCTTCACGAAGAAGGGCCAAGTCTTGGTTGACGGTGGAGAAGTTGTGAGCCACCTCATCGTATTGCCTCGTCGATGCGCGTCTCGAAGAGGGAGAGTTGCTCCTTGAACTCTTGTCGTTGCGTCCATAGGTTGTGTTGAGTAGCCAACCTCTCGGTGTTGCGAAGGATCTCTTCATCCCTATTGGTATCTCCGTTCCTATCCATGATGGAAAGACAAGAACTATGTTGTGTATGTTAGTGGAAGGAGACTACCTCGCACTCTTACCAAGGTAAGATAGTATTGAGGCAATCCACCAAACCGAAAGCAAGATCAAGTGTATCGGGAACACACGCAAAACCACACGCAAAAGCTAGCAAATATGGTGTTAGGCGAGTGTTGTGGAAAGCCAAAAGACAAATCCAAGATCGAGTATGTTGTCAAAAGTGGGTGAGATCCAAAAATTAAGTGTCCAAATGGTGATCACAAAAACACGGAAAAGTTGTGGAACACACACACGAGATAAGCGGGGTTAGTGCAACCAAAAGTAAGCGGAAAAGTGTATGTATAAGTGCTCGGTGTCACACTAACACAAGGAGAGTCAAAGCTTTGGTTGCAAAGGAAGAGACAACAAGATTCACACGCGGCCTCTCTTCTCGTATCTCTCTTGTATATGTTGGCACTTGCACTCGTTTGTATCTTTGGTGGCACGTGGACACTTGTATGTATGGGCGTATAGATGTATGGTGTTACTCACACTCTTTTTGTGTTTTTGGGGCTTTTTCACACACTATGTTAGCGTTAGCCTCGCTTTTGCTATCTTGCCACACGAGTGTTTGCTTGGGTGCTTTACTCAACGCGACACACACACCTCACAATGCGGGGCCACGTGCAATGTCTCGCAACACTAAACAAGCAATGCTCGGGAAGGTTGGATCGCAAAAGGAGTGAAGAGTTGCAAGTTATACCTCGATGTGTCGTAGGCGGTGATGATCACACAACTTGCAATATGGTGGAAGGATCAAGAGTACGTTTGCAAGTCGGGGTGCCGAGAGTGTCGTCGCTTGCGTCGTAGCTGCGGGTTAGATTTACACACAAGGCACTCAAACCAGAACAAGCAAACACAAAGGTTAAGACGTGGTCGAAAAGTGGCTGGTGGGCTTGGCTGGTCTCTGGCGGCAGTGCCGGCCGGAATCGGGCGGCAGTGCCGGCCTGGATGCGGCGGCAGTGCCGGCACAGGCGGCGATGCCGGCCTGATGAAGCGGCGATGCCGGTCCACGACGAACAGCTCGAGCTGTTCTTCGCGAAAGCAGCCCAAATTCGACCAAAACGTCGAAATCGATGGAATTAAGGTCCGTAAAGTGGGGAAAACGTAGATCAACCAGAGGGCACGAGATCCATGGATCAAAACCACTCAAAACGCAACCAAATCACAGATCGGTCAAAAGGCAATTTGGGGCTATTTTTGGGGATTTTTTGGAAAATTTTCTAGGGACGAAATCGGGTGGGTGGAAGGTCAAATCCGCGGTAACCAAGAGCTGCTGATACCATATGATGAGGTCTAAGACCCCGTGTGTGGCCCGATCTCGCGGATTGACTTCGAAACCAAGGGGGAAGATGGGAAAACGCGAGGAACACGAAGAACACGGCGATGAACACGAGGAACTCCGAGACTCACGCACACACACACCCCGATACACCCGATGCTTACCTCCGTGGCTCGATGGACCACGCCAATAGAATCACCCGGAAGAGGCACGCGGCAGAATTCCCGGTGAGAGATTGGGATTGGAGAAGAAGAGCTTGGTGAGGGAGAGAGAGTATCTTGTACTAGAATCTCACTCAACAAGTTCCAAATCAACAACCAAGGTGCCTTGATTACAGAGGGATGATACCCAAGGGAGACTAAGCTCAAATTTAGGTTTGAGTTCAAAACAAGTCTAACCCTAATCTGGAGGAAGGGGTGAGGTACTTATAGGTCCAGATTCGTACAGGGGTAAAATCGGCATTACATAAATTATCCTGGTCCATAGATGCGAAATCAACGGTTGAGATGAAGTCAACAGGGGTTTGGCCGGCAGTGCCGGTGATGGTTGGCCGGCAGTGCCGGTGGGGCCGGCAGTGCCGCTGGTCCGAGGCCGGCAGTGCCGCTGGTCACGTCTACCGCTGGAGGGGCCGGCAGTGCCGGTGTCCTGAGGCCGGCAGTGCCGGTGCGAGTAGGCCGGCAGTGCCGGTTGCTTGGGGCCGGCAGTGCCGGGGTGAGCAGGCCGGCAGTGCCGGTGCCTGGAGGCCGGCAGTGCCGGCCCTGAGGGGCGTCCTTCGGCGGCCATTCTTCTCCTCCTCCTTCCTTGTCCATCTCCGGGTCTGCTGCGACGTCCTTCTCTCGAGGTTTATATCTGATAACACAAAGCATATCGGCCTGAGGTAGCAGTCCGTCCAATGGGGTATCAAGATCAAGGGTAGTGAGGAGTGAGTTCACCTTATCATGTAGCGCTTTGACCCGGGCTCGTGTCATCGGTCCACTTGGGGGACTTGTTGGTCTTGGTGTAGCGACGTCGGTGACCGGGGCTACATCACTCAAGCTAGAAGACAACGCCTTCATGAAGAGGAACAAAGGCAAGCGCACCAAGAGCGCCAAATCATCAATGTTGTTCGTCCTCAACGCCCTCAAGGTCAAGATAATCGCCGCCATCATGATGATCGCCCTCATGCTAGAAGACCTCCTCCAAGGGCAAGAAATGAAGAATCAAGTCATCACCAAGCATCAAGTGAAGAAAGTGTGATGCCTCGACGACGCCACAACAATGATGATCAAGATGAAGGTCATGGAAGACCACCTCCTCGTCAACAACATAGCAACAACATTAGAGATGCTCAAGGTCCACAACATCCACCTCAACAACGTCAAGATATTGGTGAAGAAAGACCACCGCCTAGGCGCATTGACCGCAATGAAGAGGAAATCTTTGGGAAGCTCAAGTTCACCATGCCCAAATTCCACGGAGAAGAAGACCCCGATGCATACCTATCTTGGGTTCTCAAGGTTGACAAGATTTTCCGCATACACAACTTCTCCGAAGCAAAGAAAGTGGCCATGGCATCACTAGAGTTTGAAGGGTATGCAAATGTTTGGTGGGAAGAAGTGAACAAGAAGCGTGACAAGGAAGATCTAGACCCCATTGCTACATGGGAAGAGATGCAAGAAGTCATGCACAAACGCTTTGTGCCAAACCACCACAAACGCGACCTCTTCAACAAGCTTACTCAACTCAAGCAAAGCTACAAGTCCGTTGAGGAATACTACAAGGAGATGCACATGACCATGATGAGTGCCAATGTGGATGAGCGAGAAGAGCAAACAATGGCAAGATTCTTGAATGGATTGAACATTCCCGTCAAGAGGATAGTGGAGTTCTTGCCTTACACCAACATGGTTGAATTGCTTCATCAAGCTACAAGAGCCGAACGCCAAGTGCGAGAAGACATAGCAAGTGCAAAGACAAAGTCCTTCTTCGCCGCAAGAAATGCAACAAATACCTCCTCAAGCATCAAGAACACAAGTGCTATTGCTCCCAAGGATCCTCCTAAGCAAATGAAGAGTGCCTTCAAGACAACAAGTGATGTAGCCCCGCTCACCGACGTCGCTACACCAAGACCAACAAGTCCCCCAAGTGGACCGATGACATGAGCCCGAGTTAAAGCTCTACATGATGAGGTGAACTCGCTCCTCACCACCCTTGATCTTGGTACCCATTTGGATGGAATGCTACCTCATGCCGATGTGCTATGTGTCATTAGGTACAAGGCGCATCAAGACTACGGAGAGGAGGACAAGCCAAGGTCAAGGGAAGGAGAGAAGCAGCTGGACATGAAGATGATCATGAAGCCGAAGCCGACGTCGCTCGAAGCGCTCCAAGGAAGAGAGGGACGCTGGCCGGTCCAGGACCCGGTCAGACCGGACCCACAACCGGACGCCCCGGTCACAGGCCCGGTCAACCGGGCGCAAACCGGCGCAGCTCCCTCGTACCGGACGACGATCGGAAACTTCGCAGAATCCCGGTTTGCGCCCGGTCGACCGGACCCAGGACCGGACAGCCCGGTCACAGGCCCGGTCAGACCGGACCCAAACCGGATCTGACGGGAATGACCCACCAAACTGCCTTAACTTATCCATTCGCGTACCTGTTCGCCCTTGCTGGCCATGTGTGCCTATATAAGTAGCCTGGACCCCTCCTTTACCCTTTAGACTTGTTTTGAACTCAAACCTACCTTTGAGCTTAGTCTCCCTTGGGTATCATCCCTCTGTAATCAAGGCACCTTGGTTGTTGACTTTGATCTTGTTGAGTGAGATTCTAGTACAAGTTACTCTCTCTCCCTCATCAAGCTCTTCCTCTCCAACCCCAATCTCTCTCCGGGAATTCTGCCGCGCGCCTCTTCCTCGGAGATTCTATTGGCGTGGTCCATCGAGCCACGGAGGTAAGCATCGGGTGTATCGGGTTGGTGTGCGTGCGTGAGTCTCGGTGTTTGTCGTGTTCTTCATGTTCCTCGCGTTCTCCCACCTCTCCCCTTGGTTTCGAGGTCAATCCGCGAGATCGGGCCACACACGGGGTCTTAGACCTCATCATATGGTATCAGCAGCTCTTGGTTACCGCGGATTTGACCCTCCACCCACCCGATTTCGTTTCTAGAAAATTTTCCAAAAAATCCCCAAAAATAGCCCCAAATTGCCTCTTGACCGATCTGTGATTTGGTTGCATTTTGAGTGGTTTTGGTCCGTGGATCTGGTGTTGTTGTGCTTGATCTACTATTTCCCCAACTTTGAGCCCCCAATTCCATTGTTTCCCCGTCGATTTGCTCTTTTGGATTTGGTTTGGGGAAGAACAAGAGAGAGAAATCTCAAAATCGTGAAACCCGGTTGAAAACCCGGTCAACCGGACCCCTGACCGGACGAGCCAGCCCAGAACCCGGTCGACCGGGCGGCAACCGGAGCAGCCGGTCCTCGGTCCGGTCCAACCGGCCCCCAGACCGGGCGCATCTTCGCGCCCTCCTTCGAGTTCGTTTTCCGGCGATCACCACCACCACCACCACCATCATTGCAGGTATAACTTGCAGCTTTCCCCTTGTAACCCCTCTTCCTTTTGCGATCTATCCCATCGAGCATTGCTTGTTTAGTGTTGCGAGACATTGCACTTGGCCCCGCATTGTGAGGTGTGTGTGTCGCGTTGAGTAAGGCATCCAAGCAAACACTCGTGTGGCAAGATAGCAAAAGCGAGGCTAACGCTAACATAGTGCGTGAAAAAGCCCCAAAAACACAAAAAGAGTGCGAGTAGCACCATACATCCATACATCCATACATCCATACATACAAAGTGTCCAAGTGCCACCAAAGATACAAACGAGTGCAAGTGCCACCATATACAAAAGAGAAAAAGCTTTTGAGCAAAGAGAGATAAGAGAAGAGAGGCCGCGTGTGAATCTTGTTGTCTCTTCCTTTGCAACCGAAGCTTTGGCTCTCTTTGTGTTAGTGTGACACCGAGCACTTATACATACACTTTTCCGCTCACTTTTGGTTGCACTAACCCCGCTTATCTCGTGTGTGTGTTCCACAACTTTTTCCGTGTTTATAGTGATCTTCACATTGACATTTGGATTTTTGGACCTTACCCACTTTTAACAACATACTCGATCTTGGATTTGTCTTTTGGCTTTCCACAACACTCGCCTAACACCATATTTGCTAGCTTTTGCGTGTGGTTTTGCGTGTGTCCCGATACACTTGATCTTGCTTTTGGCTTGGTGGATTGCCTCAATACTATCTTACCTTGGTAAGAGTGCGAGGTAGTCTCCTTCCACTAACATACACAACATAGTTCTTGTCTTTCCATCATGGATAGGAACGGAGATACCCCAAGGGATGATGAAGTCCTTCGCAACACCGAGAGGTTGGTGACTCAACACAACCTATGGACGCATCGACAAGAGTTCAAGGAGCAACTAGCCCTCTTCGAGACGCGCATCGATGAGCAATACGATGAGGTGGCTCACAACTTCTCCGCCGTGAACCAAGACTTGGCTCTTCTTCGTGAAGCTACGGACAACTTGAATGGCCAAATGGCGGCTAATGATGCAAACATGGAGCGGCGCATGGATAGCCTCGAGCGCGCCATCACCAACTTGGGTCGCCATCGCCGACACCGCTCTATTTCCTCTTCATCAAGCTCGCCACAAGATTACTACTCTCATGGTGGCTTTTCGTCCTCAAGCTCTTCCTCTAGGCATGAAGACCATCATCGACCTCATCGCCCACATGCTCGTCATGAAGACTCTCGCTCCAACTCTAGGCGTGGAGAAATACATCGCCATGCTCGCCCACATGAGCGATCTCCACAAGACCAAGTCCTACAATAAGATCGTCACCAAGCGGATCGCCATGCCCACCATGGGCGTGACGACCAACCCCAAGACCAAGGTCCTCAAGATCAACCTCGGCGAGATCTCCGCCGCCACCCTCGCCATGACCAACGTGGACGAGGAGAGCCACACCATGATCAAGATGAGAGACCCAACATTGAGCATCGTCAACAACCGCGACAAGATCTTCAACCACATCCTCACCGTGAACCAAGTGACGCAAGCGTTCATCTTCAACGCCAACCCAATGCTATGGTTGGCCGTAGAAGACCTCCTATCCCTCCTCGTCGAAGAAACTTGGAGGATGAAGAAAACATGTTTGGAAGGCTCAAATTCACCATGCCAAAGTTCAAGGGTGAAGAAGATGCCGAGGCCTACCTCTCATGGGCACTCAAGGTTGACAAGATATTCCGCATCCACAACTACTCCGGTGCCAAGAAGGTGGCTATGGCGTCTCTTGAGTTCGAGGATTACGCCAACACTTGGTGGGAGCAAGTCCTCACTCTTAGGGAAGAAAAAGGTGAACCTCCAATTGACACTTGGGAAGAGATGAAGAAAGAGATGCATGCTCGCTTTGTCCCAACGCACTACATGACCGACCTCTTCAACAAGCTCCAAAAGTTGAAGCAAGGCACCAAGACCGTTGAGGAGTTCTACAAGGAGATGGAGCTCACTATGATGCGAGCCAACATCCAAGAGTCCGAGGAACAAACCATTGCTCGTTTCTTCAATGGCCTCAATTACCCCATCTAGAGGATCGTCGAGTTCCAACCATACTCCAACATGGTTGAGTTGGTCCACCAAGCATCGAAGGCCGAGCGCCAAGTGATTGAGGACATCAAGTACTCCAAGGCCAAGACCTATTTCTCCTCCAAGCTCGCTACATCAACTCCTCCAACTACATCAACTCCTCATGCTACAAGTGCCAAGGCCGACATGTCATCTACAACATCCAAGAAACCGACTATCCAATGTCGTATGAAGCAAATGGTCTCCTCCACCGCCTCCTCTAAGGCATCCACGGGACCCTCTAGTGTCACTTGCTTCAAGTGTGGAACCCAAGGTCACAAATCGTTTGAGTGCAAGAACACCAAGGTTATGATCACTATGGAGAATGGTGACATCGAGACGCTTGATGAGGATGAATATGAAGCCCTTGTGCAAGCCGCCGTGGAAAGTGAAGAAGCTTATGAGCAAGAAAGTGGAGAAGATCCTCTCTTATGTGAGCATGACCCAAGTCCCTCACTTGTGGTCACAAGGGTGCTGATGAGGTCTAAGACCCCGTGTGTGGCCCGATCTCGCGGATTGACCTCGAATCAAAGGGGAGAGGTGGGAGAACGCGAGGAACACGAAGAACACGACGAACACGAGGAACTCCGAGACTCACGCACGCACACCAACCCGATAAACCCGATGTTTACCTCCGTGGCTCGATGGACCACGCCAATAGAATCTCCGAGGAAGAGGCGCGCGGCAGAATTCCCGGAGAGAGATTGGGGTTGGAGAAGAAGAGCTTGGTGAGAGAGAGAGAGTAACTTGTACTAGAATCTCACTCAACAAGATCCAAATCAGCAACCAAGGTGCCTTGATTACAGAGGGATGATACCCAAGGGAGACTAAGCTCAAAGGTAGGTTTGAGTTCAAAACAAGTCTAAGGGGTAAAGGAGGGGTCCAGGCTACTTATATAGGCACACATGGCCAGCAAGGGCGAATAGGTACGCGAATGGATAAGTTAAGGCAGTTTGGTGGGTCATTCCCGTCAGATCCGGTTTGGGTCCGGTCTGACCGGGCCTGTGACCGGGCTGTCCGGTCGTGGGTCCGGTTGACCGGGCGCAAACCGGGAATCTGCGAAGTTTCCGGTCCTGGATCCGGTCGTCGTCCAGTACGAGGGAGCTGCGCCGGTTTGCGCCCGGTTGACCGGGCCTGTGACCGGGGCGTCCGGTTGTGGGTCCGGTCTGACCGGGTCCTGGACCGGCCAGCGTCCGTCTCTTCCTTGGAGCGCTTCGAGCGACGTCGACTTCGGCTTCATGATCATCTCCATGTCCAGCTGCTTCTCTCCTTCCCTTGACCTTGGCTTGTCCTCCTCTCCGTGGTCTTGATGCGCCTTGAACCTAATGACACATAGCACATCGGCATGAGGTAGCATTCCATCCAAATGGGTACCAAGATTAAGGGTGGTGAGGAGCGAGTTCACCTCATCATGTAGAGCTTTAACTCGGGCTCGTGTCATCGGTCCACTTGGGGGACTTGTTGGTCTTGGTGTAGCGACGTCGGTGAGCGGGGCTACATCATCTCCCCCCCTTGGGAAAGAGTCGTCCTCGACTCTTGCACCTCTTCATTTCCATGATAGGGCGACAAGTCCGAGACGTTGAACGTGTTGCTCACCAAGTACTTTGATGTCGGTATGTCGATGACGTAAGCGTTGTTGTTGATGCGTTTGAGGACCTTGAAGGGGCCATCTCCTCTTGGCTTGAGCTTGGAGTTGCGCTCATGAGGGAACCTTTCCTTCTGGAGGTGGATCCAAACGAGGTCTCCTTCTTGAAATATCCTTGCCTTCTTCTTGGCGTTGATGCGGTTTGCTTGACGAAGCACATGTTCTTGTATGGTCGCTCTTGTTTCTTCATGTAGTTTCTTGACGGCGGCGGTGCGCTTGTCGAAGTCCATGTTGATGCGCTCGTGAAGGGGTAGCGGAAGTATGTCGAGTGCCGTGTAAGGTTCGAAGCCATAGACGACCATGAAGGGGCTTCTTGATGTAGTCTTGTGCTTGGCGCGGTTGTAGGCGAACTCCGCGTGAGGAAGGCACTCCTCCCATGACTTCAAGTTCTTCTTCACGAGGATGCGTAGGAGGGTGGAGAGGCTTCGATTGACCACTTCCGTTTGGCCGTCCGTTTGCGGGTGCGAGGATGATGAGAATAGGAGCTTCACTCCAAACTTTGCCATGAGTGACTTCCAAAGATAACTCATGAACTTGACGTCTCGATCCGACACAATGCTTTGCGGTACTCCATGTAGGCGAACAATTTCCCTGAAAAACAATGAAGCAATGTGTGAAGCATCGTCGCTCTTATGGCAAGGTATGAAATGAGCCATCTTAGAGAATCTATCCACTACCACGAATATAGAATCATGACCATGCTTAGTGCGAGGCAAGCCTAAAACGAAATCCATGCTAATATCGGTCCATGGTGCATATGGAATAGGCAATGGAGTGTAAAGACCATAAGGGTTGGAGGTAGACTTAGCTTGTAAGCAAGTGGTGCACCGGCGGCAAAGGCGTTCCACATCTCGCTTCATCTTTGGCCAATGGTAGTGAGTGGATAGCATCGCGAGTGTCTTGTCACGTCCAAAGTGACCCATAAGACCTCCTCCATGTGACTCTTGCAAAAGCAATGATGCGGGCTAAGCCCGAGGGTGTGCCCAATCTTCACGGTTTGACACGGGTGAGTGTGATTGCGGAGGGGGGATTCGCGGGGAAAGTGGATGAACGCGAAGAACACGATACAAACACACGCACACACACAAATCGGTTATCCTCGTTGGCCCGAACCACCAACCGATAGATTTGCGAGAGAAAGACCAAAGGTAGAATCTCTTGCAAAAGATCGACAAATCCAAATAGAAGTCCAAAGAGTAAAAGACCAACTAAGAATAGAGTTGCAAAGCAAGAGATTCTCAATTGATAGAATTACTAGAATGGAAAAGATCCGGATTAGGAGGGGTACAATAGATGATCACACCTAAGGTGGGGGTTTCCCAAATCCACAAAGGGATAATAGAGGTATAAGCCAATTCATCTAAACATCATCTCTCCCTCATGAAGGTGGGGGTAGGTGTCTATTTATAGGCAAGGGGATGAAGGGGTAAGTTACAAGCCAAAGTGGGCTGAGATCTGGCTGAGGTTCGATGGGGCGGAAGTTCCGGCCGTCCTGGGCGGAAGTTCCGGTCCTGGGCGGAAGTTCCGGCCATCAGGGGCGGAAGTTCCGGTCACAGCTCTGCTGTGCGAGCATCTTCAGTCTTGACAGCATCTGGGCGGAAGTTCCGGCGATGTTGGGCGAAAGTTCCGGCCTGGAGCGTCCAACGCTTCTTTCTCCTTCTCTTCCATGCTTCCGTGACATCGGCCTTGCGTCCTCGGGTCTCCATGGCATCCTCTCTTCTCCCCGTACTTGTCGTCGAGTTCCTATCATCAAGATATGACGGGGTATGAAGTAGTATATCGTCCCAAATAGGCGATTCGAGGCACGCGTAAAGGAGAAGATTCACCTTAGCGTGCTGTCTTGGTGATGAAGCACATGATGCGGTGAAGACCGAAGGTCGCCCCGTATCATCTCCCCCCACTTGAAAAAGAGTCGTCCTCGACGATAAATCTTCATGAATGTGTAGAGGAGGTAGATGACACCAACGCTTGAATGTCGCTTCACTTGTCAAGAGCCCTATCAATAGCACAAGAAAAGCCAAACAACACTCAAAGCATAGCCAATGTTCCACGGGTTTAGCAAGAGAGCGTAAGTAGAAGGAGGTCACCTTAGCAAGATGTCGGTGTGCTCTCATTGAGAGATCTTGTGTAGTAAATGTATGGGATTGAACCCATTCGTTGACGCTCATCCATATGTCACGTGTACCTTCACACAACAAAGACCAAGCAAAGTATATGTGTGCGTGATAGAGGAGCATATCATCAATGACATGTCCTTTCATGTTCACAACACCGTTAGCACAACACAAATTGATCAAGAATAATGCATGTGCAAGGTCAATGTGTAAGAACTCCTTATGAACATCTTCCCAATGTGGAAACACAAAAACTCCAAATTGTGAGACGACTATGATGTCCATCTCATGTATAAACTCATGTTCATTATTGCACTCAAGGCATCGGAGAGAGAAAGTGTTCAACATCCTTGAAGCAATAAGAGGAGAATTTGGCAAAATCACATACGGAAGAGTGTCGAAAATATCATCAACATGTGTGCACACAAACCATTGGAAAGAGAAATTGGTCCTCATATTTGGTGCAACACACAACATATCATCCAAAAAGTTCACCAAAACAACATTTACACAACCGTGTGTGCCAACAAACCAAATGAAATAGGAATTGGTCAACTTGGTTGAGGCAACACCAACGGTAAGAATCACATCATCATGCTTGCAAAAGAACCAAGAGAAAGAGAAATTGCAAAAGAACCAAGAACCAAGACAAAGCATGGGAAAGGTATTAGAGCCGGGTTCGATCTTGAACTCACTTGTATTATGCTCTCTAGAGCTCTCTTTGTCAACTCGTGCTCAATCGAGGTTGACATTGGCATTCTTGTACCTACACACACAATAGGCAAAGCAAAGAACGTGTGTGCATGGTATATGAACACATCATCCATCATGATGGTCCATTTCTTTTGCACATCACCATTAGCGTTAAGCAAAGCATCATAATAGATATGGTGAATATGCGGGGTAAACACATGAACATTCTCATCATGGATATAGGCAAAGTCTCCAAAATTTGAGAGAGCTATGGGGGCAATCTCATTTACAAGCATATTAACATCATTGCAAACCAAGCATTGGAAAGAACAATTGTTCAACATTTTGGTTGCATTAATGGGAGAGTATTGCAAGCATCTAGCACAAAACATGTTCAACATTTTATCATTGTTGTCGACAAACCTAGGGAAAGAGCAATTGTTCGGCAAGGTTGTCACAACACAAGCATCATTATCATTATCATTGCAAGCAATACATGGGAAAGAGCAATTGTTCGACATATTGCAAGCAATAGGATAGAAATCGAAACACTCATAGCATGGCATGGACATATTATCATAAGCAACTACTTCCACATGATCAATAATGGTGGTATCACAAGTATCACAAGGGAAAGTGAAAGAAGCATATGACATGGCAATAGGATCATCCAACTCATGCATGCACTCACAAATCATCATGTCCACTAGTGGGATCATGGCATCATCAACACCTATGTTGGTACCTTTGTAGTCCGACTCCTTTGAAGTAGGTGTGGTGGAAGAGGTAGGCTCCATGTGGCCTCCATGTTCATCTTCAATCAAGCATGGTGTGATAGCATCATCTTCATGCACCATGTACATCTTCTCCATGATTGGGAACTCGTCATCCATGGTACCTAATGAGACACAAGGAAACACACTAGAGGTAGAGGGTAAGTTGTTAGAATTCGAAATGGCCTCACATGACCTATCAACTACCACTCTCATCTCACTCGGTGTATCACTCATATCCTCAAGGTGGGGGCACTCAAGCTCATGTATAGTGGATTCACTCATCTCACATATAGTGGAGTTGCTCATCTCACATATAGTGGAGTCGCTCATCTCACATATAGTGGAGTCGCTTATCTCACATATAGTGGAGTCCCTCATCTCCATGGCAATGACGTCGTCGATGTCCGAGCAACCTAGCAAAGAGGAAGACAACACAAGAGGAGTAGATGTTAAGTTGTTAGAAATCAAAGCATCCTCACTCAACTCATGTGGTGTGTCACTCTTGCTCTCCAAATGGAAGCACTCAAACTCACATATGGGGTGGGAGTCACTCAACTCACTATCACTCTCACTCAAGTGGGCTAAGTGGCTCTCATTCTCACATGGGATTGGTACCATCTCCTTATTCAAGCATATTGGAGTAGGCTCGATTTTCTCATCTCCATGCGCCTCCATTGGTGAAGGGATCATCCCATGCTCACCATTCTCAACTCCATTCGCCTCCTTGGTTGAAGGGAGAATCCCATGCTCAACCGTCTCAACTCCATCGCCTCCCATGTTGACACCGTTTGATGGCGCTATGGTGTTGTTGAGAGCTAGGCTCGAATCAACGTCACCCTTGACTTGGCCTTCTTGTGCTTCATCTTGAAGTGTGGACTTCATGGTCGTCCTCTTGGCCATTTCCTTGCACCATTCTTTGAAGACAATGGTATCTTGAAGTGTCTTGTTGTTGAATTGGGCATCCAATTGGGCGAAGTAGAGCTTGTGGGCTTGAGATGTGTTGCACTCCCATGTCATGTGCTTGTTGGATGTGCACACATCACAATGGAGATTGGAGCATTCCCAAAGATGATGACCGTCTTGTGTGCAACGAAGGCATTGGGAGCTACGTGGTCTTGGTGGACAAATCATTGTCATGTTGGCATAAAGTTGTGTAGACCGTCCTTCATCTTGAAGTGTAGACTCCATGGTCTTCATCTTGGGGCTTGAGCTTCTTGTAGGCGCCATTATGGTGGTGGCGGTAGGAGGGGGAAGCACCATGATATGTGGTTCCTCTTTCTTTGCACTTGGCACCATCTTGCATGTTGGTGTAGCGCCTTGTTTTCCACCATTGGAGATCTTCTCATGTGTAGGTGGTCTTGGAGACTTCATTGTGGTGGTGGCGGTAGGAGAGGGAAGCACCATAAGATGTGGTTCCTCTTTCTTTGCACTTGGCACCATCTTCCTTGTTGATGTAGTATCTTGTCTCGCACCATTGGAGATCTTCTCATGTGTAGGCGGTCTTGGAGATGCCATTTTGGTGGTGGCGCTAGGCTTTGTGGACACCATATGGTTGGTGTTGTTGTTCTTTGTAGCCTTGGCCGCTTCATGTCGAGGTTCTCGTCTTCTTGCATCATCACCATGTCTTGGGGGGTGTCGTCGAAGATCCTTGGTAGGTGTTGGTCGATGGCGAACATGAGGTGACTTGTGTCGGTGACGGTCATGTG
Organism: Lolium perenne; assembly: GCF_019359855.2. NCBI lineage: Eukaryota > Viridiplantae > Streptophyta > Magnoliopsida > Poales > Poaceae > Lolium > Lolium perenne. The sequence goes on along the minus strand of NW_027249061.1, from coordinate 514,808 downwards.
GTGATGTATGACTATGGTGGTCATGAGGTGGTGATGGTCGACGATGATCATGAGGCGACGTGTGTCGATGACAATCCTCGGCATGCCTAGATGATGGTTCATGAGGCTTGGCACTTTGCTTGTGGTGCCTTCTTGAGCTCGGAGGAGAGTGTCGATGGCGATCATGGTGGTGGCTCTCTTGATGTTCCCTAGGACGAGCTCGGTGTAGATGATCATGTGCATGAGCACTCTCATGGTTGCGCCGTCTTGGAGGTCCTCTATCTTCATATGTAGTTCCACTTGCCAAGGTGGGGAACTTGTAGGCACCGGTCTTGTTCAAGGTGGAGTCGAAGGTAGATTCCACCATGGTGTCGAAGTCATGGTCGAGGTAGTGCTCGGTGCGGTGCTCCATCATGGTGTTGTAGTCGTAGTCGAGGTAGTGCTCAACCATGTCGTTGTGGTCGTAGTCGTGGTCGAGGTAGTGCTCAACCATGTCGTCGTGGTCGTAGTCGTGGTCGAGGATGTGCTCAACCATGTCGTCATGGTCGTAGTCGTGGTCAAGGTAGTGCTCAACCATGTCGTCCATGTTGTAGTCGAGCTCGGAGTAGTGGTCCACCATGTTGTCCATGCTTGGCGAGTCATGGTCGGTGTACAGATGCTCGACGTCGGTCACGTCGCCAATGCATGTGGAGCCATAGTCGGTGTCGGGCTCCACATGGTCCTCCATATCCGCGGTGCTTGCGGAGCTATCACCCTCATCGGACTCCATGTCGTCCTCCGTAGGTTCATCCTCACTATCCATGTTAGTCTATGGGATTGGTGTATATATGGTGGAAGGAAAACTACCAAGAATGTCAAAACTTGCAAACCAAAATCGAAAAGGTGTTTCAAGTCGGAGGGCAACCGATAGGTATGCACACACACAAAAACAAAACTCTATATGGTGTTAGGTATGGATGTGGAAAGCCAAATGGAAGAACCAAACGAAAAGTCTATTGTCAAAAGTGGGTAAGATCCAAAAGTCACAAGTCAAAGGCGGTGATCACAAAAGGCATACACAAAGAGGAACACACGCGTGGGACAAAATGGGGTTAGCGCGACTTGGAAAATGAGCAAGAACAAAATGGTCCTAACGAAGACTACTAGCTCGGTGTCACGCCAACACAAGAGAGACCGTGGCTTGGTTGCAAAATTGAGAAGCAACAAGATTTGCGCAAGACTCCTCTCTTCTTTTTTCTCTCTTTTGCTTATAAGCTTTGGACTCTTTTGTGTATAGGTGTCACTCACACACTTTTTCTTTTTCTCTTTTTGTATTTTTCTTTTTCTTTTTCTCACTATGTAAGGATACTACTATCTATGTAAGTATGTCACACTTCTTTTGCTTATCTTTTCACACGAGCATGCTTTGAAGCTTTGCTCAACACACGCACACCCTCACGGTCGGGACGCTTGCGCAATGCTTCGCAACACTAGAAAGCCACTCTCGATAGGAAAGGTACACAAAAGAGGCTAGGGCTACAAGTTAGGAGCAAGTTATACCACTTGATGATGGTGGCCGACGATCTTGAACTTGCTATGGTGGAGGTGTCAAATGAACCGCTTGAATCCTCGGGGTGCTGTCGTCGTTGTCGATGTTGCGGAAGCTTTGTGGTAGCTGAAATGGCACTCAAACCGAAGTCCAAACACAAGGGGGTTAGTACCAAAACGAAAAACGAAGGTTGCTGTCAAAATTTTGGCCAGGCGGAACTTCCGGTCCTGAGGGGTGGAACTTCCGGTCCCCGGGCGGAACTTCCGGTCCTTCCGGGCGGAACCTCCGGTCGCAATCAGATCTGCGGGCTGTTCGTCGATTTGGGCGGAAATCCGGGCCGAAATCCTTCGAATTCGAGGAAAATTTGGCACTAGAAGCTGTGGGAAGGTGGGGAAATTGCAGATCAACACCAAAGGCAAGTTTCTATTGGAGCAAAACCACAAATAACTCAACAAATCGAGAGATCGATCCAAGGCCAATTTGGGGCTATTTTTTGGGAAATTTTTTTTTTTGGAAAATTTTTGGGCGAAATTGGTGGAATTGGGGGATGTGGGGGTCAAATCCGTGTCAACCAAAGAGCTGCTGATACCATATGATGCGGGCTAAGCCCGAGGGTGTGCCCAATCTTCACTGTTTGACCCGGGTGAGTGTGATTGCGGAGGGGGGATTCGCGGGGAAAGTGGATGAACGCGAAGAACACGATACAAACACACGCACACACACAAATCGGTTATCCTCGTTGGCCCGAACCACCAACCGATAGAATTGCGAGAGAAAGACCAAAGGTAGAATCTCTTGCAAAAGATCGACAAATCCAAATAGAAGTCCAAAGAGTAAAAGACCAACTAAGAATAGAGTTGCAAAGCAAGAGATTCTCAATTGATAGAATTACTAGAATGGAAAAGATCCGGATTAGGAGGGGTACAATAGATGATCACACCTAAGGTGGGGGTTTCCCAAATCCACAAAGGGATAATAGAGGCATAAGCCAATTCATCTAAACATCATCTCTCCCTCATGAAGGTGGGGGTAGGTGTCTATTTATAGGCAAGGGGATGAAGGGGTAAGTTACAAGCCAAAGTGGGCTGAGATCTGGCTGAGGTTCGATGGGGCGGAAGTTCCGGCCGTCCTGGGCGGAAGTTCCGGTCCTGGGCGGAAGTTCCGGCCATCAGGGGCGGAAGTTCCGGTCACAGCTCTGCTGTGCGAGCATCTTCAGTCTTGACAGCATCTGGGCGGAAGTTCCGGCGATGTTGGGCGGAAGTTCCGGCCTGGAGCGTCCAACGCTTCTTTCTCCTTCTCTTCCATGCTTCCGTGACATCGGCCTTGCGTCCTCGGGTCTCCATGGCATCCTCTCTTCTCCCCGTACTTGTCATCGAGTTCCTATCATCAAGATATGACGGGGTATGAAGTAGTATATCGTCCCAAATAGGCGATTCGAGGCACGCGTAAAGGAGAAGATTCACCTTAGCGTGCTGTCTTGGCGATGAAGCACATGATGCGGTGAAGACCGAAGGTCGCCCCGTATCAAGCAATTTTCGAAGCGAAGACTCGGGAATGCAAATCTTGTTAGCTTTAAACAAGTAGCCATCATGCAAATAGAAATCATCCACTCCTCGCTCAATGGAGCACTTCTCAAAAATTGGAGCAAAGAACGAATCGGAAGCATAGAGTTCTTTGATCTCTTCAAGTCACAAAACATGGACATCCAAACGAGTAAGCAAAAGGGTGTTTTTGCGGGAAAGAGCATCCGCCACAACATTGTCCTTGCCCTTCTTGTATTTGATCACATATGGGAAGGACTCAATGAACTCGACCCATTTTGCATGTCGTTTGTTCAACTTGTGTTGGCTTTTCAAATATTTCAAGGACTCATGGTCGGAATGAATGATAAACTCTTTTGGCCAAAGATAGTTTTGCCAAACTTCAAGAACACGAACCAAGGCGTAGAGCTCCTTGTCATATATAGGATAGTTGAGGCGTGCGCCATCTAACTTCTCACTATAGTATGCCACGGGTTTGCCCTCTTGCATAAGAACACCACCAATACCAAGCCCACTTGCATCACACTCAATCTCAAAAGTTTTTGCAAAATTTGGAAGAACAAGAAGGGGAGCTTCGGTAAGGCGTTTCTTTAACTCATCAAAAGCATTTTGTTGGGCCTTGCCCCAAACAAACGGAACATTCTTCTTGGTAAGCTCATTCAAAGGGCAAGCAATGGTGCTAAAATCTTTCACAAAGCGGCGGTAAAACCCGGCAAGTCCATGAAAACTTCGGACTTGACCAACATTTGTAGGAGTAGGCCAATTGTGGATGGCCTCCACCTTGGAAGAATCAACTTCAATCCCATTAGCGGAAACCACAAAGCCAAGGAAAACCAATTTGTTTTGAGCAAAGGTGCACTTGGGGAGGTTAGCATAAAGCTTTTCATGACGCAAGATGCACAAGACCTCTCTCACATGTTGCACATGGTCCTCGAGGTTTTTGCTATAAATGAGAATATCATCGAAATAGACAACCACACTCTTGCCAATGAGAGGACGCGAGATGTGATTCATGAGGCGCATGAAAGTAGATGGAGCATTGGAAAGACCGAAAGGCATAACGAGCCATTCATAGAGACCGAGTTTGGTCTTGAATGCCGTTTTCCATTCATCACCAATGGCCATGCGGATTTGATGGTAACCGCTACGCAAATCGACTTTAGAGAAAATCGTGGCACCGCTTAACTCATCAAGCATGTCATCTAAACGCGGAATGGGATGGTGGCGACAATCCATACACATCCGTTGCGTCTCATCCGGTTTAGGCACAAGAATCACGGGAACCGCACAAGGGCTAAGGCTTTCGCGGACATACCCTTTGGCGAGGAGATCTTGAATTTGGCGTTGGATCTCCTTTGTCTCTTCGGGGTTGGTGCGGTAGGCGGCACGGTTTGGAAGCGGAGCGCCGGGTATGAGGTCGATGCGGTGTTCTATGGCTCGAAGTGGTGGTAGTCCATGAGGGAGCTCGTCGGGGAAGACGTCTTGAAATTCCTGCAAAAGAGACAACAAAGACGAAGGAATGTTGGTTAAGTCGTTAGTCGCTGACGATGGTCCCTTGCATATGAGCACGTAGTGCAATATGGTGGATGGGCTATCTTGGACTTCTCTCCACTCACTCTTGGTGGCTAGGAGAACACTCTTGGTCTCACTCATATATGGCTTGTGGCGCTCACTATCTTTGTGGTGGGTCGCTCCCTCTCCTCTCATCTCACTATGGTGGGTGCGGAGTCGTGCCCTCGCTAAAGCTTTCGCATTATCCGCGATGATTTGGCTAGGAGTCATCGGGCGCAACTCGAACTTCTTGTCGTTGACCTTGAAGGTGTATGTGTTGGAGAGAGTCCATCATGTATAGCCTTCTTGTCAAATTGCCAAGGGCGGCCAAGCAACATGTGGCACACCGTCATGGGTACCACGTCACACTCGATAGTGTCCTCATAAGGTCCAATCTTGAAGGTGACGGTGACGGTATGTTGTGTCTTGACATTGCCCTTGTTACTCAACCATTGGATATGGTAAGGATGAGGATGCTTGCGAAGAGTGAGGTTGAGCTTCTCACACAACTCGGTGCTTGCAAGGTTACGGCAACTTCCACCATCTATGATGACCTTGATCGACTTGCCACCAATTCCGGCATGGGTTTGGAAGATGTTGCACCATTGGTCTTCCATAGCTTGAGGTTGTGTTGTTAGCACCCTAGTGACCACAAGTGAGGGACTTGGGTCATGCTCACATAAGAGAGGATCTTCTCCACTTTCTTGCTCATAAGCTTCTTCACTTTCCACGGCGGCTTGCACAAGGGCTTCGTGATAGGGCAAAGGTGGCCGATCTTTCGATGAGACGTGGATAGATCGATTTGTTGGTGGAGTTCGTGCTTGACGATCTGACTACACGTGCAAAGCTCGTGCGCCAATGCAATCGCTAGGACAATCTCCGGGAGTTACTGATCTTGCGGATGCATGATCAGCCTGACCAGCGAGGGTCTTAATTCCTACCTGAAATCGAGAACAAGTAAGAACTAATGTTGCAATCAGAATATTGCGGATGAAAGATGAAAGCTTTATTGAATAAGGTGGGATTCCGAATAGTCGGTATTGTTCTGGGCGTTGGCCTCAAAAGAAGTACACGAGAGTTGCAGCGATGGCTAACTTTTAATCTAATCAAAATCCGAGTCTAAACGTGACGGCTATGGGGGTATTTAAAGGAGGAAAAGGTGGGGTTTCGGCCAACCATACGTATGGTGGTCGAACCAAACCCTAGAAGGCCTTTCCCCCTTCAATACGGACTCTAAAAAGTGGCTGTCTTAATTCCTGCGAAAATGACATGGGCCTGGCCCAAAACTAAAGGTGACGCAGCACCATAACATGCTATGGACGAAATTATGAAGTGGTAAACTCTATATTTCGTCCATGTCTTCATCTCTTCTTATGGTGGCTTCAAAGTTCTGAAATCTCCACTTGCGGCGTCATCTTCAATCCTCAAACGTTTGCTGCCATCTCCTCCATGCGTGATCATGCTCCAATGCTTGTCCTCCTCATCCATGCCTGGTCCATCATTCCTAAGAGTAACAAACATATCTGATTTAGGCAGCATCATATTCTCATGTATGTGAGGAATAGTTCCAAGAAACGAAAGTACCTGATAGTTAAGTTGTTTGGCACGAGCTCGAGTGATTGGTCCTTGTATTTGTGTGGCTGTAGGTACAGCGGTTGTATCAAGAGATGGGATGTCCACATCATGCCCCCCTTCTTGAATTGAAGTCGTCCTCGACGAAAGCTCCTCTTCTTCGCCAAAGTAAGGCTTCAAATCTGCAATGTTAAATGTAGGACTAACCGGACCCAATTCTGCAGGAAGCTCAAGTTTATATGCATTATCATTTATTTTCTCTAACACCTTAAAAGGACCAGCAGCGCGTGGCATTAGTTTAGACTTGCGCAATTCAGGAAAACGATCTTTACGCAAATGCAACCAAACAAGATCACCAACATCAAACACAACATGCTTTCTTCCTCTATCCCCAGCAATTTTATACTTAGCATTCATGCGTGCTATGTTGTCTTTAGTAGTCTCATGCAATTTTAGTATCAATTCAGCACGGTCTGTAGCATCCAAATTATTTTGCACAGAAGATGGTAAAAGCAACAAATCAATAGGTGCACGTGGTACAAAACCATAAACAATCTCAAATGGGCACATCTTAGTGGTAGAATGCAGTGAATGATTGTAAGCAAATTCAACATGAGGTAAACATTCTTCCCACAATTTTAAGTTCTTCTTCAAAACAGCCCGCAGCATAGTAGACAAAGTTCTATTTACTACTTCAGTTTGTCCATCAGTTTGGGGATGACATGTAGTACTAAACAGCAATTTAGTCCCCAACTTAGCCCATAAACATCTCCAAAATTGGCTAAGAAATTTAGTATCACGATCAGAAACAATAGTATTTGGTACACCATGTAAACGCACAATTTCGCGAAAGAACAAATCAGCAACATGTGTAGCATCATCAGTTTTGTGACATGGAATAAAGTGTGCCATCTTAGAAAACCTATCCACAACAACAAAGATACTATCCCTCCCCTTCTGTGTATGAGGCAAACCCAAAACGAAATCCATAGAAATATCCTCCCAAGGTACACTAGGAACAGGAAGAGGCGTACATAAACCATGTGGATTAAGTCGAGACTTAGCTTTTTGACATGTAGTGCAGCGTGCCACAAATCTCTCAACATCTTGACGCATACGTGGCCAAAAGAAGTGTGTAGCAAGTACATCCTCCGTCTTCTTCACACCGAAGTGACCCATCAATCCTCCTCCATGCGCCTCCTGTAACAACAAAAGACGAACGGAACCATCTGGGATGCATAGCTTGTTAGCACGGAACACAAATCCATCATTGAGGACGAATTTGTTCCATGTTCTACCATCTTTACAATTCAGCAACACATCTTTAAAATCAGCATCAAGCAAGTATTGTTCCTTTATGGTTTCTAATCCAAAAATATTGAAGTCAAGTTGAGATAGCATAGTATAACGGCGCGACAAAGCATCAGCAATAACATTATCTTTACCCTTTTTGTGTTTGATAACATAAGGAAAAGACTCTATAAACTCAACCCACTTTGCATGGCGACGATTCAACTTAGCTTGACTACGAATATGCTTCAAAGATTCATGATCGGAATGTATAACAAATTCTTTAGGCCATAAATAATGTTGCCAAGTTTGTAATGTCCGAACCAGCGCATATAATTCTTTATCATAAGTACAATAGTTCAGACTAGGCCCACTCAATTTTTCACTAAAATATGCAACAGGTTTGCCCTCTTGTAATAACACACCTCCCAAACCAATTCCACTAGCATCACATTCAAGCTCAAAAGTCTTATTGAAATCAGGAAGTTGGAATAATGGAGCATGTGTTAACTTATCTTTCAGAATCATGAAGGCGTCTTGTTGTGCATCGCCCCACACAAAGGGCACATCCTTCTTTGTAAGCTCATTCAGCGGCGCAGCAATGGATCCAAAAATCTTTCACAAAGCGCCTATAGAAACCAGCGAGGCCAAGAACTCCTCACTTGTGTGACCGTCTTTGGCTGCGGCCAACTCTCAATTGCCTCAATCTTGGCTGGATCAACTTCAATTCCCTGCGCAGTAACAACATAGCCAAGAAACGCAACTCGATTGGTGCAAAAGGTGCACTTCTCAAGATTACCATACAAACGTGCATCACGTAAAGCATTGAAAACAGCACGTAAATGATCAAATGTTCCTCCAAAGATTTGCTATAAATCAGAATATCATCAAAGTATACCACCACAAAACGTCCAATAAAAGCACGTAAAACTTCGTTCATCAGTCTCATGAAAGTACTAGGTGCATTAGTTAAACCAAAGGGCATTACTAACCACTCATATAAGCCGAACTTAGTTTTAAACGCTGTTTTCCATTCATCTCCTAATTGCATACGAATCTGGTGGTAACCACTACGCAAATCAACTTTAGAGAACATAATAGAACCACTCAATTCATCAAGCATATCATCTAAACGAGGTATAGGATGACGGTATCGAATGGTAATATTATTAATAGCTCTACAATCAGTACACATGCGTGAAGAACCATCCTTCTTAGGTACCAAGATAATAGGAACAGCACATGGACTAAGAGACTCACGAATGTAACCTTTATCTTGTAGAACCTGAATTTGTCGCTGAATCTCTTTCGTCTCTTCAGGATTGGTACGGTATGGTGCACGGTTGGGCAGCGAAGCTCCTGGAATCAAGTCAATCTGGTGTTCTATCCCACGAATAGGTGGCAATCCAGGTGGAATATCTTGTGGAAACACATCAATGAATTCCTGCAAAAGGTTAGCAACCGCAGGTGGCAAAGAAGGAGGCATATCCTCAAATGAAAACAGAACTTCTTTGCAAATAATAGCATAGCATTGAGTAGTGTTCACATCAAGTTCAGCAATATCAGATTTGCTAGCAAGCAAGCATGGATTCTTCAAACGAATTTCAGTAGCATGGTTCGAATCAGATTTAGTATTAGTCTGATGAGGCACAAAATCTGCAGCAACAATCTGATTTTCACTCTTATGTTTCTCCTCGTTTTTTACTCTACTAGCTCTAGCAAGATCATCTTTTACTATTTGTTCAGGAGTCATAGGTTTGAGACCAATTTTCTTTCCATCATGCATAAAAGAATACTGATTAGTTCTACCATTATGAACAGATTCTCTATCAAATTGCCAAGGTCTACCAAGTAACAAAGAACAAGCTTGCATCGGTACAACATCACAATCAACAAAATCAGAATATGTACCAATAGTAAAATGCACACATGTAGTTCTTGTTACCTTGAGCTTCCGAGAGCTCTCAAACCATTGAATGTAGTATGGATGTGTGCGCTGTCTTGTAGAAAGAGAAAGCTTCTCCACCATGTCAATGCTAGCCAGATTATTGCAGCTCCCTCCATCAATAATGATCCTTATAGCTCGCTCTTTTACAACGCCTCTTGTTTGAAACAGATTGTGGCGTTGATCATGCTCAGCTTTGCTCAATTGCACGCTCAACACACGCTGTGCAACTAAGCTCCTGTACTGATCAGCAGTGTCAGCATCCATTACCTCTATCTCTCTCTTAGAATCAGAATTGGCACCATCACGTGCAGCAATAAGGGCCAATGTATCTTCATCAAAGTCACTTGCAGAATCATATTCTCCATCTTCACGCACCAACATCACACGCTTTGTTCTGCATTCTCTCTCTATGTGACCAAATCCCAAGCATTTGCGACATTGAATGTCGCGCGTCTTCCCTGTGGAGGCCATGGAAGATGAACTCCGAGGCGGACCAGCAGATGGTGGTGGAGTCGCAGAAGGTGGTGCTCGTGATGCAGGCGCGGTATACTTGGAAGTAGTAGGTGCTGGTGCAGTCCCACGCGATGGTGGCGCTGATTGTCGCGGAGACCACGACGATGTACGACCTGCAGAAACATTAGCTCTTCTCCATGGTGGTTGACGATCCTGCACTTCACGTTCAGCTTTGCAAGCAGGATGAAACAAGCGAGTAATAGTGTTGTACTCCTTATAATCTAAAATATGCTGAATCTCTTTATTCAAACCACCAAAGAAACGTGCAAGCATAGCCTCATTATCCTCTACAACACCACAGCGTATCATACCAGTTTGCAATTCTTGATAATAGTCTTCTACAGAATTTTTCCCTTGTTCTAAGCGAGACAATTTCTTAAGTAAATCACGCTGATAATGTGGAGGAACAAAACGAGTACGCATAGCAAGTTTTAAACCAACCCAAGTAGTAGGAATATTAGCAGGACGTGCTCTACAATGTTCAGACCACCAAATAGAAGCAAAATCTTTGAACTCACAAGTAGCAGCACAAACACGCAAGTGATCAGGGTATTTTAAACATGCAAAGCGTTGTTCTACTTCCAATTCCCATGTAAGATATGCATCAGGATTATATCTACCCTCAAATGGCGGAATATTCAATTTAAGTTTAGCAACATGATCATCATCATTACGTACCAAGCGTGGAGGTGGACAAGCGTTGCGGTTCAGTTGTCGTGGACGACCCGGTGCAGGTTGTTCGACTTCCTCACCGTCCAGCACGTTCTCCTCGACCTGCTCGTCCGCGTCCCCTTCATAGTCTTCGTATCTGATGTAGCCCCGGTCACCGACGTCGCTACACCAAGACCAACAAGTCCCCCAAGTGGACCGATGACACGAGCCCGAGTTAAAGCGCTACACGATAAGGTGAACTCTATCCTCGCTACTCTTGACCTTGACACACCGTTGGACGGAATGCTACCTCATGCCGACACTCTGTGTGTTATTAGGTACAAGGATCATCAAGGATACGAGGAAGAGGAGGCACCATTCATCAAGGAAGAAGAAGCCAAAGCCAATGGACTAGAAGAAGAAGAAAGAAAGAAGGAAGAAGAAGAAAGGAAGAAAAAGGAACAAGAAAAAGAGAAGAGGAGGGTGGAGCCTCCAGGGAGAAGGAGGCCGGTACCTCTAGGCCATGGGGGGCCGGAGCCTCCACCCTTGGCCGCGCGCGTGGAGGGAGGACCGGTAGTACCTGCCCCTCCTGGCCGGTACTACCGGCGGGCGCCGAGCGGAGCCTCCAAGGCCGCCCCGCGGGAAGGATGAGGAGACCGGTACCTCCGGCCAAGGTACCGGCCGGGGTACCGCTCGCGTGCCCAGGCCCCCGGTATACTTTGCCTCAATTTGATGTGTTTTCCGGTACCATGGCCGGAGCCTCCGCCCGAGGTACCGCCCGCGCGCGAATTGGCCCAAATCTGAAACGCTGTTTCGCCATCCGACGGTTGTAATTTAATTAGCTTTTACCCAAACTACCCTTGACCAAATTCTGAGCTATATGTGCTCCCGTATCCCCCATTTGCTAGGGTTAGACATAGACTTGGATAATTCTTAGAGCTTAGCTCATCTTTGGGATTATCTCCTGTGTTTCATCAAGGCTACTCTTGTTGAGATTAATAGTTGTGTGTGAGATTCTAGTTTAACCACTCTCTCTCCCGCACAAGTGTTCGTCTACCACACCGATCTCTCACACCGGGATTCAACCTCGTGGTCTCTCCTAGTGTGATTCTACCGGCGTGGTTTGTCGAGCCATGGGTATGTAAGTCGATTGTATCGGGTTTGTGTGCGTGTGTGTTCATCGTGTTCGTCTCGTTCTTCGTTTCCTCTCTTTTCCCCTTTTGATTTCGGGTCAATTTCGCAAGATTGGGCCACAAATTGGGTCTTAGACCTCATCATATGGTATCAGCAGCTCAAGGTTACCGCGAATTTGACCCCCCACCCACCCAATTTCGTCCCTAAAAAATTTCCCAAAAAATCCCCAAAAAATAGCCCTAATTTGCCTTTTGACCGATCTGCGATTTTGTTGAGTTTTGAGTGGTTTTGGTCCATTGATTCGGTGTTATTAGTGTTGATCTACTACTTCCTCCACTTTCTATCCACAAATTTCATCGTTTCCTTCGTTTTGGGTTGATTTGGTTTGAGCTCCTCAAGAACAGGAGAGAGAAAAGGGAAGAACAGGCAACTTCACGTGGGGAAGAAGCAGGAGCGGTACCTCCACCCATACTTGGGCGGTACCTCCAGGCAGGGCACGGGTGGAGGCTCCAGCCTCCACTACCGGCCGCCACTACCGCCCACCACTACCGCCCACCACCCCACCGCCACCACCGCTCGCCTCCCAAGCCGGCCACCTCAACCCTCCCCCACCACCGCCGACCAACGCCACCACCCCCTCTCCACCACCGGCCAACACCGCCGTCCCCCCAATTCACCGGTAAACACCGCCGCGGCACCGCCACCACCACCGCCACCGCAAGACCACCGGCATACCACTACCACCACCGCCAAGCTAGTTTGACCCAACTTTTCTCGCCTACCTTGTGTTTGCTTGTTCGGTTTGAGTGCCTTGTGTGTAACACTAACCCGCAGCTCCGAAGCAAGCGACAACACTCTCGGCACCCCGAGCTTGCAAACGTACTCTTGATCCAACCACCATATTGCAAGTTGAGTGTTCATCACCGCCTACGCCCCATCTAGGTATAACTTGCAAATCCTTTTTCCTTTTGCGATCTAACCTCCCGAGCATTGCTTGACTAGTGTTGCGAGACATTGCACGTGGCCCCGTTGTGAGGTGTGTGTGTAGTGTGGAGTCAAGCTTTTAAGCAAAACTCGTGTGGCAAAGTAGCAAAGGCGAAGCTAAGCTAACATAGTGCGAGACAAAAGCCGCCAAAACGCAAAAGAGCAAAAGAGTGCAAGTGCCACAAAATACAAAAGAGTGTCAAGTGCCACCAAATACAAAGGAGGAAAGCTTTTAAGCAAAAGAGAGAAAAGAGAAGAGAGGCCGCGTGTAAATCTTGTTGTCTCTCCGTTGCAACCAAAGCTTTGTCTCTCCTTGTGTTAGTGTGACACCGAGCACCCTTGTTAAGGGCTTCTTACATCTTTCCGCTCATTCCTTGGTCGCACTAACCCCTTTCATCTCGTGTGTGTGTTCCACATCTTTTTCCGTGTTTTAGTGATCATCGCTTTGACATTCGATATTTGGATTTTACCCACTCTTAACAACAAACTTGATTTCGGATTTCGTCTCTTGGCTTTCCACCATACTCACCTACCACCATATTTGCTAGCTTTTGCGTGTGTCTTTGCGTGTGTGCCCGATACAATTGGTTTCGCTCTCGGTTTGATTGATCACCTCGATACTATCACACAACGGTAAGATTGTGAGGTAGTCTCCTTCCACTAACATACACAACATAGTTCTTGTCTTGCCATCATGGATAGGAACGGAGATGAATCACGGGATGGAGAAGTACTCCGCAACACCGAGAGGTTGGCTACTCAACACAACCTATGGACACAACGCCAAGAGTTCAAGGAGCAACTAGCCCTCTTCGAGACGCGCATCGATGAGCAATACGATGAAGTGGCTCACAACTTCTCCACCGTGAACCAAGACTTGGCCCTTCTTCGTGAAGCTACGGACAACTTGAATGGCCAAATGGCGGCCAATGATGCCAACATGGAGCGGCGCATGGATAGCCTCGAGCGCGCCATCACCAACTTGGGTCGTCATCGTCGACACCGCTCTACTTCCTCTTCATCAAGCTCGTCACAAGACTATTACTCTCATGGTGGCCTTTCGTCCCCAAGCTCTTCCTCAAGGCATGAAGACCATCATCGACATCATTGCTCACATGCTCGTCATGAAGACTCCCGCTCCAACTCTAGGCGTGGAGAAATGCATCGCCATGCTCGTCCACATGAGCGTCCTCCACAAGACCAAGTCCTACAACAAGATCGTCATCAAGTGGATCGCCATGCCCACCATGGGCGTGAAGACCAACCCCAAGACCAAGGTCCTCAAGTTCAACCTCGACGAGATCTCCGACGCCATCCTCGCCATGACCAACGTGGACGAGGAGACCCACAATATGATCAAGATGAAAGAGCCAACAATGAGCCTCGTCAACAACCTCGACAAGACCTTCAACAACATCCTCACCGTGAACCAAGTGAAGCTAGTGTCCATTTTCAACGCCAACCCAATGCTATGGTTGGCCGGGGAAGACCTCCTTTCCCACCTCAAGCCGCAAGAGATGAAGGCATCCGTCCTCGCCGAAGAAACTTGGAGGATGAAGAAAACATGTTTGGAAGGCTCAAATTCACCATGCCAAAGTTCAAGGGTGAAGAAGATGCCGAGGCCTACCTCTCATGGGCACTCAAGGTTGACAAGATATTCCGCATCCACAACTACTCCGGTGCCAAGAAGGTGGCTATGGCGTCTCTTGAGTTCGAGGACTACGCCAACACTTGGTGGGAGCAAGTCCTCACTCTTCGAGAAGAGAAGGGTGAACCTCCAATTGACACTTGGGAAGATATGAAGAAGGAGATGCATGCTCGCTTTGTCCCAATGCACTACATGACCGACCTCTTCAACAAGCTCCAAAAGTTGAAGCAAGGCACCAAGACCGTTGAGGAGTTCTACAAGGAGATGGAGCTCACTATGATGCGAGCCAACATCCAAGAGTCCGAGGAACAAACAATTGCTCGTTTCTTCAATGGCCTTACTTATCCCATCAAGAGGATTGTCGAGTTCCAACCCTACTCCAACATGGTTGAGTTAGTCCACCAAGCATCGAAGGCCGAGCGCCAAGTGATTGAGGACGTCAAGTACTCCAAGGCCAAGTCCTATTTCTCCTCCAAGCTCGCCACATCGACTCCTCCTACTACATCAACTCCTTATGCTACAAGTGCCAAGGCCGACGCATCCTCTATACCTTCCAAGAAACCGACTATCCAAAGTCGCATGAAGCAAACGGTCTCCTCCACCGCCTCCTCTAAGGCATCCACGGGACCCTCTAGTGTCACTTGCTTCAAGTGTGGCACCCAAGGTCACAAATCGTTTGAGTGCAAGAACACCAAGGTCATGATCACTATGGAGAATGGTGACATCGAGACTCTTGATGAGGATGAATATGAAGCCCTTGTGTAAGCCGCCGTGGAAAGTGAAGAAGCTTATGAGCAAGAAAGTGGAGAAGATCCTCTCTTATGTGAGCATGACCCAAGTCCCTCACTTGTGGTCACAAGGGTGCTAACCACACAACCTCATGCTACGGAAGAACAACGGTGCAACATCTTCCAAACCCGTGCCGGAATTGGTGGCAAGTCGATCAAGGTCATCATAGATGGTGGAAGTTGCCATAACCTTGCAAGCACCGAGTTGTGTGAGAAGCTCAACCTCACTCTCCGCAAGCATCCTCACCCTTACCATATCCAATGGTTGAGTGACAAGGGCAACGTCAAGATACAACATACCGTCACCGTCAACTTCAAGATCGGCCCTTATGAGGACACCATCGAGTGTGACGTGGTACCCATGACGGTGTGCCACATGTTGCTTGGCCGCCCTTGGCAATATGACAAAAAGGCTATACATGATGGACTCTCCAACACATACACCTTCAAGGTCAACGATAAGAAGTTCGAGTTGCGCCCGATGACTCCTAGCCAAATCATCGCGGATAATGCGAAGGCTTTAGCGAGGGCACAACTCCGCACCCACCATAGTGAGATGAGAGGAGAGGGAGCGACCCACCACAAAGAGAGTGAGCGCCACAAGCCATATATGAGTGAGTCCAAGAGTGTCCTTCTAGCCACCAAGAGTGAGTGGAGAGAGCTCCAAGAGAACCCATCCACCATATTGCACTATGTGCTCATATGCAAGGGACCCTCGTCGGCGACTAACGACTTAACCAACATTCCTTCGTCTTTGTTGTCTCTTTTGAAGGAGTTCCAAGACGTCTTCCCCGAGAGCTCCCTCATGGACTACCACCACTCCGAGGCATAGAACACCGCATCGACCTCATACCCGGCGCTCCGCTACCAAACCGTGCCGCCTACCGCACCAATCCCGAAGAGACCAAGGAGATCAACCGCCAAATTCAAGATCTCCTCGCCAAAGGGTACGTCCGCGAAAGCCTTAGCCCTTGTGCGGTTCCCGTGATTCTTGTGCCTAAACCGGATGAGACGCAACGGATGTGTATGGATTGTCGCCCCATCAATGCCATTACCGTCCGTTACCGCCATCCCATTCCGCGTTTAGATGACATGCTTGATGAACTTAGTGGTGCCACGATTTTCTCTAAAGTCGATTTGCGTAGTGGTTACCATCAAATCCGCATGGCTATTGGTGATGAATGGAAAACGGCATTCAAGACCAAACTTGGTCTCTATGAATGGCTCGTTATGCCTTTCGGTCTTTCCAATGCACCATCTACTTTCATGCGCCTCATGAATCACATCTTGCGTCCTCTCATTGGCAAGAGCGTGGTTGTCTACTTCGATGATATTCTTATTTATAGCAAAAACCTCGAGGACCATGTGCAACATGTGAGAGAAGTCTTGTGCATTTTGCGACATGAAAAGCTTTATGCTAACCTCCCCAAATGCACATTTGCTCAAAACAAATTGGTTTTTCTTGGTTTCGTGGTTTCCGCTAATGGGATTGAAGTTGATTCCTCCAAGGTGGAGGCCATCCATAATTGGCCTACCCCTACAAATGTTGGCCAAGTCCGAAGCTTCCATGGACTTGCCGGGTTTTACCGCCGCTTTGTGAAAGATTTTAGCACCATTGCTTGCCCTTTGAATGAGCTTACCAAGAAGAATGTTCCGTTTGTTTGGGGCAAGGCCCAACAAAATGCTTTTGATGAGTTGAAGAAACGCCTTACCGAAGCTCCCCTTCTTGTTCTTCCAAATTTTGCAAAAACTTTTGAGATTGAGTGTGATGCAAGTGGGCTTGGTATTGGTGGTGTTCTTATGCAAGAGGGCAAACCCGTGGCATACTATAGTGAGAAGTTGGATGGCGCACGCCTCAACTATCCTATATATGACAAGAAACTCTACGCTTTAGTTCGTGTTCTTGAAGTTTGGCAACACTATCTTTGGCCAAAAGAGTTTATCATTCATTCCGACCATGAGTCCTTGAAATATTTGAAAAGCCAACACAACTTGAACAAACGACATGCAAAATGGGTCGAGTTCATTGAGTCCTTCCCATATGTGATCAAATACAAGAAGGGCAAGGACAATGTTGTGGCGGATGCTCTTTCCCGCAAAAACACCCTTTTGCTAACTCGTTTGGATTTTCATGTTTTGGGACTTGAAGAGATCAAAGAACTCTATCCTTCCGATTCTTTCTTTGCTCCAATTTTTGAGAAGTGCTCCGTTGAACGAGGAGTGGATGATTTCTATTTGCATGATGGCTATTTGTTTAAAGCTAACAAGATTTGCATTCCCGAGTCTTCGCTTCGAAAATTGCTTTTGCAAGAGTCTCATGGAGGAGGTCTTATGGGCCACTTTGGTCGTGATAAGACACTTGCGATGCTCTCCACTCATTACTATTGGCCAAAGATGAAGCTAGATGTGGAACGCCTTTGCCGTCGGTGCACAACATGCTTACAAGCTAAGTCTACCTCCAACCCTTATGGTCTTTACATGCCATTGCCTATTCCTTATGCACCATGGACGGATATTAGCATGGATTTCGTTCTAGACTTGCCTCGCACTAAGCATGGTCATGATTCTATATTTGTTGTAGTGGATAGATTCTCTAAGATGGCTCATTTCATACCTTGCCATAAGAGCGACGATGCTTCACACATTGCTTCATTGTTTTTCAGGGAAATCGTCCGCCTACATGGAGTACCGCAAAGCATTGTGTCGGATCGAGACGTCAAGTTCATGAGTTATCTTTGGAAGTCGCTCATGGCGAAGTTTGGAGTCAAGCTCTTGTTCTCATCATCATCGCACCCGCAAACGGATGGCCAAACGGAAGTGGTCAATCGAAGCCTCTCCACCCTCCTACGCATCCTCGTGAAGAAGAACTTGAAGTCATGGGAGGAGTGCCTTCCCCACGCGGAGTTCGCCTACAACCGCGCCAAGCACAAGACTACGTCAAGGAGCCCCTTCATGGTCGTCTATGGCTTCGAACCTTACACGGCACTCGACATACTTCCGCTTCCCCTCCACGAGCGCATCAACATGGACTTCGACAAGCGCACCGCCGCCGTCAAGAAACTACATGAAGAGACAAGGGCAACCATACAAGAACATGTCCTTCGTCAAGCCAACCGCATCAACGCCAAGAAGAAGGCAAGGATATTCGAAGAAGGAGACCTCGTTTGGATCCACCTCCGGAAGGAACGGTTCCCTCATGAGCGCAACTCCAAGCTCAAGCCAAGAGGAGATGGCCCCTTCAAGGTCCTCAAACGCATCAACGACAACGCTTACGTCATCGACATACCGACATCCAAGTACTTGGTGAGCAACAGGTTCAACGTCTCGGACTTGTCACCCTATCATGGAGATGAGGAGGTGCAAGAGTCGAGGACGACTCTTTCCCAAGGGGAGGGAGATGATGTAGCCCCGGTCACCGACGTCGCTACACCAAGACCAACAAGTCCCCCAAGTGGACCGATGACACGAGCCCGAGTTAAAGCGCTACACGATAAGGTGAACTCTATCCTCGCTACTCTTGACCTTGACACACCGTTGGACGGAATGCTACCTCATGCCGACACTCTGTGTGTTATTAGGTACAAGGATCATCAAGGATACGAGGAAGAGGAGGCACCATTCATCAAGGAAGAAGAAGCCAAAGCCAATGGACTAGAAGAAGAAGAAAGAAAGAAGGAAGAAGAAGAAATGAAGAAAAAGGAACAAGAAAAAGAGAAGAGGAGGGTGGAGCCTCCAGGGAGAAGGAGGCCGGTATCTCCAGGCCATGGGGGGCCGGAGCCTCCACCCTTGGCCGCGCGCGTGGAGGGAGGACCGGTAGTACCGGCCCCTCCTGGCCGGTACTACCGGCGGGCGCCGAGCGGAGCCTCCAAGGCCGCCCCGCGGGAAGGATGAGGAGACCGGTACCTCCGGCCAAGGTACCGGCCGGGGTACCGCTCGCGTGCCCAGGCCCCCGGTATACTTTGCCTCAATTTGATGTGTTTTCCGGTACCATGGCCGGAGCCTCCGCCCGAGGTACCGCCCGCGCGCGAATTGGCCCAAATCTGAAACGCTGTTTCGCCATCCGACGGTTGTAATTTAATTAGCTTTTACCCAAACTACCCTTGACCAAATTCTGAGCTATATGTGCTCCCGTATCCCCCATTTGCTAGGGTTAGACATAGACTTGGATAATTCTTAGAGCTTAGCTCATCTTTGGGATTATCTCCTGTGTTTCATCAAGGCTACTCTTGTTGAGATTAATAGTTGTGTGTGAGATTCTAGTTTAACCACTCTCTCTCCCGCACAAGTGTTCGTCTACAACACCGATCTCTCACACCGGGATTCAACCTCGTGGTCTCTCCTAGTGTGATTCTACCGGCGTGGTTTGTTGAGCCATGGGAGTGTAAGTCGATTGTATCGGGTTTGTGTGCGTGTGTGTTCATCGTGTTCGTCTCGTTCTTCGTTTCCTCTCTTTTCCCCTTTTGATTTCGGGTCAATTTCGCAAGATTGGGCCACAAATTGGGTCTTAGACCTCATCAGTATCCCTCATCAGAAGGCGTGTCAGGTGCGGCTGCTGCAGTAGGAGCGGTACCCGCGGGCACATCTGCACGAGGAACGCGGCGTGCGCGTCGTTGCACGTTGTCGCGAGGTGGCGGCAACCGAGTCAAAAGCTCCTGGAACTTGGCGTCGAGCTTGGAGTTGAAAGCTGCCTCGAGGCCATCCAGCTTGTCCAGCGCGTCGGTGAGTTTGGCATCCACGTCACCAATGCGCGCATCGGTGTCGCGTGCATGCCCGCCCAAAAGGTGGGTGAAATGAGCATGCAACTGCTCAGACGTCATCTTGGCCGGGTCAACAGCGGCCGGATTAACTGGTCCTGACATGGTTAGTACACAAAAAGCACAAATGTATATGCCTACAAACTACGGAATATGGTGGTTCACGCGCAATTCGTCAGGCAAAATACGAAGCTCTGACAAGTTCTTACCAAACAGGAGGAAGGCGATGTAACAGCCAGCAAGGATCAGCGTCTCCAAAGATTGCCAAAGCGATTACCAGGTGTCGATACAGTGCACGTGGAGACAGTATGTAGAGCTGTAGGAAGGCTAATATGGTAGCAGAATAGCAATTGTCAAAACAGCAATGCAATATTGAAAGTATGCTCAACAACGGTACTGTGCTGGTCCTAGGCTAGACCGTATTAGAGACGCGAGCCTAGTTCACCAACGATGTCACGGCGCGGCACACAAGCAACGAGCAGCTATGGAGTGATATATGGTGGTGGTTGGCTCCAACAAGCACAAAGGAAAAGCTCAAAAGCAGGATATAAGTGAAGAACACAGGAATTTCCGGGTAATAAACTTAAACGTCAAAAATCTCAACCTTCCCGATGTTTTTTGGCAATTCTGTGAGTTCCGGAAGCCGCTGGATAGAACTTTTTCTCCCGGTGATTTTGACTGGTAAAACGTCGAAAACGGAGTTCGTATGCAAAAGTTATGCTCGGTCAAAGTTTGCGGTCGAAAACTGCCCAATTCGGACTAAAATCGACCTGACTAGTGGAAATCGGGTCAAACCCGACTGGGATGCGGATTTGACTTTTTTTTTTGCGATTTTTTTTTGTTTTTTGTTTTGTTTTTTTTACTCACAACCGGAAGGCGGCGATTATCTGGACACGACTATGGACAAAATAATGGTGGTGCGTGTATACGGATGTATATGGTGATGGCGAAAGTATATGGCAGGTGTATATGGCAATGGCGGAAGTATGTGGCAGGTGTATATGGCGATGACGGCGGTGATCTGCGTAAGGTGCGAGTGGCGGCGGCGGCGTAACCAATATGACCAGAACTCGAAACTCTAAAGGAACTAGACGCTAAGACCAGCAACTCGACACGAAGATGCAGACACAAATTCAACGATGCAAAACTGAAAAGACAATGCAAGGCGTGGCAGGGGGTTTATGGGACGATATGATCTAAACCCTAACAGTATTTTTTTTTTTGGCTTTTTCGTGGTTTATGGGTATGATGGCAGATGCAATCTACACTAGGAAAACAGTAAATTCTCACCGAGCAACCTGAAATCTGATACCACTTGATAGGGCAAAGGTGGCCGATCTTTCGATGAGACGTGGATAGATCGATTTGTTGGTGGAGTTCGTGCTTGACGATCCGACTACACGTGCAAAACTCGTGCGCCAATGCAATCGCTAGGACAATCTCCGGGAGTTACTGATCTTGCGGATGCACGATCAGCCTGACCAGCGAGGGTCTTAATTCCTACCTGAAATCGAGAACAAGTAAGAACTAATGTTGCAATCAGAATATTGCGGATGAAAGATGAAAGCTTTATTGAATAAGGTGGGATTCCGAATAGTCGGTCTTGTTCTGGGCGTTGGCCTCAAAAGAAGTACACGAGAGTTGCAGCGATGGCTAACTTTTAATCTAATCAAAATCCGAGTCTAAACGTGACGGCTATGGGGGTATTTAAAGGAGGAAAAGGTGGGGTTTCGGCCAACCATACGTATGGTGGTCGAACCAAACCCTAGAAGGCCTTTCCCCCTTCAATACGGACTCTAAAAAGTGACATGGGCCTGGCCCAAAACTAAAGGTGACGCAGCACCATAACATGCTATGGACGAAATTATGAAGTGGTAAACTCTATATTTCGTCCATGTCTTCATCTCTTCTTATGGTGGCTTCAAAGTTCTGAAATCTCCACTTGCGGCATCATCTTCAATCCTCAAACGTTTGCTGCCATCTCCTCCATGCGTGATCATGCTCCAATGCTTGTCCTCCTCATCCATGCCTGGTCCATCATTCCTAAGAGTAACAAACATATCTGATTTAGGCAGCATCATATTCTCATGTATGTGACGAATAGTTCCAAGAAACGAAAGTACCTGATAGTTAAGTTGTTTGGCACGAGCTCGAGTGATTGGTCCTTGTATTTGTGTGGCTGTAGGTACAGTGGTTGTATCAAGAGATGGGATGTCCACATCACTTCGTATTCATCTTCATCTAGCGTCTCGATGTCACCATTCTCCATAGTGATCATAACCTTGGTGTTCTTGCACTCAAACGATTTGTGACCTTGGGTGCCACACTTGAAGCAAGTAACACTAGAGGCTCCCGTGGATGCCTTAGAGGAGGCGGTGGAGGAGACCGTTTGCTTCATGCGACTTTGGATAGTCGGTTTCTTGGATGTTGTAGATGACACGTCGGCCTTGGCACTTGTAGCATGAGGAGTTGATGTAGTAGGAGGAGTTGATGTAGCGAGCTTGGAGGAGAAATAGGTCTTGGCCTTGGAGTACTTGATGTCCTCAATCACTTGGCGCTCGGCCTTCGATGCTTGGTGGACCAACTCAACCATGTTGGAGTATGGTTGGAACTCGACGATCCTCTTGATGGGGTAATTGAGGCCATTGAAGAAACGAGCAATGGTTTGGTCCTCGGACTCTTGGATGTTGGCTCGCATCATAGTGAGCTCCATCTCCTTGTAGAACTCCTCAACGGTCTTGGTGCCTTGCTTCAACTTTTGGAGCTTGTTGAAGAGGTCGGTCATGTAGTGCGTTGGGACAAAGCGAGCATGCATCTCTTTCTTCATCTCTTCCCAAGTGTCAATTGGGGTTTCACCCTTCTTGATGTAGCCCTACCCAAGGTCGATACTACATCAAGACCGACAAGCCCTCCTCGTGGTCCAATGACACGAGCTCGAGCCCAAGCCCTACGCCAAGAGGTGAATTCGCTCCTCTCCATGTATGCTTTTGACACTCCTTTGGATGGCTTGCTACTTCATGCCAATACCCTATGTTCAATCAGGTACATCGACCAAGAAGCGAGCCATGAAGACCAAGCCAATGGAGAGAGAGCTGGAAATGATGAAGATGGAGCTACAGCTTCCAGGCCGGAACTTCCGCCCCCCAGGACCGGAACTTCCGGCCAGATTCCCTCCAGATGCCTTTCAGCGCCCAGAACAGAAGATCAGGCCGGAACTTCCGCCCCGAGGGACCGGAACTTCCGCCCACCGGAACTTCCGCCCAAGTTCCGCCCAAGTTCCGAAAGTCGGCGAAAACCATACTGGATGTTACTGCGGGACAATGGCGCAATTCCGGAACAAGGCCGGAACTTGGCCGGAACTTCCGCCCCGACCGGAACTTCCGCCCCTCCAGACCGGAACTTCCGCCCCTGACCGGAACTTCTGCCCAAGTTGACCGGAACTTCCGCCCCAGCGAACTTCAGCACAACAGCACTTTTAGTTGTAACTTATCCCTTCGCCCCACCTACTATAAATAGCCTAGATGGCTCAGATCTGAGATTAGACTTGATGTAAGAGAAAACATGAGCTATGCTCCTTCCCGCGGGAAACCCTTCTAGATCTACGAATCTACAAAGTTATCTACTCTTCTAGGCGATTGATCTCTTCCATTCTAGGAATTCTAGTGTTTTGGATCTTTTGCTTTTGCAATTCTATCTATTTGCACTCTTTTCCTCTTTGGAACTCTATCGATTGCTATTGCCAACCTTTTGTGAGGGATTCTACTCCTTGTGGGTCTTTTTCTTGCAATTCCGTTGGGTTGGTGTATCGGGCCAACGAAGAACAACCGGTTGTATGTGTGTGTGTTGCGTTTGTATCTTCGATCCACCCCGCCATCCACCCACGTTCTTCGTGTTCATCCACCTCCCCCATGAATCCCATCCAAATCCGTGAAGATCGGGCACATCCAAGGACTTAGTCCACATCATATGGTATCAGCAGCTCTTTGGTTGCCACGGATTTGATCCCCACATCCCCCAATTCCACCAATTTCGCCCAAAAAAATTTCCAAATTTTTTTCCCAAAAAATAGCCCCAAATTGGCCTTGGATCGATCTCTCGATTTGTTGAGTTATTTGTGGTTTTGCTCCAATAGAAACTTGTCTTTGGTGTTGATCTGCAATTCCCCCACCTTCCCACAGCTTTTGGTGCCAAATTTTCCTCGAATTCGAAGGATTTCGGCCCGGATTTCCGCCCAAATCGACGAACTGCCCGCAGATCTGATTGCGACCGGAAGTTCCGCCCGGAAATACCGGAAGTTCCGCCCCCGGACCGGAAGTTCCGCCCCTCAGGACCGGAAGTTCCGCCTGGCCGAAATTTTGACAGCAGCCTTCGTTTTTCGTTTTGGTACTAACCCCCTTGTGTTTGGACTTCGGTTTGAGTGCCATTTCAGCTACCACAAAGCTTCCGCAACATCGACAACGACGACGGCACCCCGAAGATCCAAGCGGTTCACTTGACACCTCCACCATAGCAAGTTCAAGATCGTCGGCCACCATCATCAAGTGGTGCAACTTGCTCCTAACTTGTAGCCCTAGCCTCTTTTGCGTACCTTTCCTATCGAGAGTGGCTTTCTAGTGTTGCGAAGCGTCCCGACCGTGAGGGTGTGCGTGTGTTGAGCAAAGCTTTGAAGCAAGCTCGTGTGAAAAGATAAGCAAAAGAAGTGTGACATACTTACATAGATAGTAGTATCCTTACATAGTGAGAAAAAGAAAAAGAAAAATACAAAAAGAAAAAGAAAAAGTGTGTGAGTGACACCTATACACAAAGGAGTCCAAAGCTTTTAAGCAAAAGAGAGAAAAGAGAAGAGAGGCGTCTTGCGCAAATCTTGTTGCTTCTCAATTTTGCAACCAAGCCACGGTCTCTCTTGCGTTAGCGTGACACCGAGCTAGTAGTCTTCGTTAGGACCATTTTGTTCTTGCTCATTTTCCAAGTCGCGCTAACCCCATTTTGTCCCACGCGTGTGTTCCTCATTGTGTATGCCTTTTGTGATCACCGCCTTTGACTTATGACTTTTGGATCTTACCCACTTTTGACAATAGACTTTTCGTTTGGTTCTTCCATTTGGCTTTCCACATCCGTACCTAACACCATATAGAGTTTTGTTTTTGTGTGTGTAACCAGTTGTTCCTCACCTTGATACACCTTTCCAATTTCGTTGTGAGTCTTTGACTTACTTGTGAGCTTTCCTCTAACCCCACAACATAGTTCTTGTTTTAGTTGTAACCATGTCTAGTGGAGAGGGGAACCAACTATCGATGACGCGGCACCAACATTGGATCGCTACTCAAGCCGTCAACAAGAGTATCCATGACCTCACGGCAAGGATCGATGAGACCGTTGCACGCTATGAAGAACGAGCTCAAGTGCAAAGACGGGACCTCAATGTCCAAGTGCAAGACATCCATGACAAGCTCGATGCTCAAGCTCATGATATGAGAGCCACACTTGCTACTCAAGGTCAACAAAACATGGCGAGCATGAGAAGGCAAGAAGAAAGGATGGCACGCCTTGAGCAAGCTATTGCCAACATCGCCAACAACCGAAGCCAACACTCAAGGTCTTCGCGCTCTCATAGTTCAAGGTCAAGAGCTCCTACACCGTCTCGCCATGATTCTAATGAAGACCCGCGCCACCATAATGTGGATGATCAAGTACTTCAACAACAAGCTCGAGATGTGGAGCAAGCACGTGCTCAACTTGAACAAGAGAGACTACAACAAGCTCATCGCCAAGCTCAATTCGAAGAGGAACAACAACGTCTTCGTCATGATCAAGATCTCCTTCATGCACGTGAGCAAGAACGTCTTCGCCATGAGCAAGAGGCACGACAACAACAAGGGCAACCGCGCCCATCTCAAGTGGCCAATGCTGCAAGAAACCCACCTCATGACGTTGACCACGAAGCGAACCAAGAACGCCAAATCATCAATATTGATGCTCCGCAAGATGATGGCGCAAGAAGAAACAATAGGGACAATAGAAGACACAACCCTCTCAATTATCGAGCTCATCAAGCACTTCATGCTCATCAAGAGGAAGCAAGGCACCAAAATGAAGAAGACGCCTCAAGTGAAGCTAGTGTCATGCCACATCCCCGGCAACCTCATGGAAGGCGTCCTCCTCTTCCAAACCGCCGCCATGGAATTGAGGATCAACCTCAACAACCTCAACAACCTCGCAACCATAATGAGGATGAAGATGAAGGAAGACCACCTCCTAGGCGCAATGACCGCAATAAAGAGGAAATCTTTGGGAAGCTTAAATTCACCATGCCCAAATTCCACGGAGCAGAAGACCCCGATGCATACCTCTCTTGGGTTCTCAAGGTTGACAAGATTTTCCGCATCCACAACTTCTCCGAAGCAAAGAAAGTGGCTATGGCATCACTAGAGTTTGAAGGGTATGCAAATGTTTGGTGGGAAGAAGTGAACAAGAAGCGTGACAAGGAAGATCTAGACCCCATTGCTACATGGGAAGAGATGCAAGAAGTCATGCACAAACGCTTTGTGCCCAACCATCACAAACGCGACCTCTTCAACAAGCTTACCCAACTCAAGCAAAGCTACAAGTCCGTTGAGGAGTACTACAAGGAGATGCACATGACCATGATGAGTGCAAATGTGGATGAGCGAGAAGAGCAAACAATGGCAAGATTCTTGAATGGATTGAACATTCCCGTCAAGAGGATAGTGGAATTCTTGCCTTACACCAACATGGTTGAATTGCTTCATCAAGCTACAAGAGCCGAGCGCCAAGTGCGAGAAGACATAGCAAGTGCAAAAACAAAGTCCTTCTTCGCCGCAAGAAATGCAACAAATACGTCCTCAAGCATCAAGAACACAAGTGCTATCGCTCCCAAGGATCCTCCTAAGCAAATGAAGAGTGCCTTCAAGACAACAAGCTTCAAGCCGGATCAATCAACTATGTCCTCCAAAGCTTCCACGGGATCTAGTAACATCACTTGCTTCAAGTGTGGAGCTCAAGGACATAAATCCTTTGAATGCAAGAACACAAGAGTTATGATAACTCGAGATGATGGAGATGTGGAGTACTTGAGTGAAGGCGAATATGAAGCCTTGGTACAAGCCGCAACCAATCATGAAGATGATGACTTGGAAGACCAAGAGCAAGTCCTATGTGTGCATGATGCAAGCCCATCCCTTGTGGTGACCAAAGTGTTGACAACCCATGCACTTCCCAATGAAGATCAAAGGTGCAACATCTTCCAAACAAGAGCCGGAATCAATGGCAAGTCAATAAAGGTTATCATCGATGGAGGGAGTTGCCACAATCTTGCAAGCACCGAACTATGCTCCAAGCTCAACCTCACACTCCGGAAACACCCACATCCTTACCATGTGCAATGGCTAAGTGACAATGGAAATGTCAAGATACAACACACCGTCTCCGTATCCTTCAAGATTGGCGCCTATGAAGACACCGTTGATTGTGATGTAGTGCCCATGACGGTGTGCCACATGCTACTTGGTCGCCCTTGGCAATATGACAAAAGAGCAAGCCATGATGGCTACACAAATGCCTATAGCTTCAAGGTCGGCGACAAGACGTTCATCCTACGCCCAATGACTCCTAGCCAAGTAATTGCGGACAATGCAAAGGCTTTAGCGAGGGCTAAGGAAGCTACCATCACTAGTGAGATGAGTGGTGAGAGAGTGACCCACCAAAAGGAAAGTGAGCGCCACAAGCCATATATGAGTGAGATGAAGAGTGTCCTCATAGCTACCAAGAGTGAGATGAGAGAATTGCACCACAACCCATCCACCATATTGCACTACGTGCTCATTTGCAAGGGGCCATCTTCGGAGACTAACAACTTAACAACACTTCCTTCGTCTTTGTTGTCTCTTTTGAAGGAGTTCCAAGATGTCTTCCCCGACGAGTTTCCTCATGGACTACCACCGCTTCGAGGGATTGAGCACCGCATCGACCTCATACCCGGCGCTCCTCTACCAAACCGCGCCGCCTACCGCACCAACCCCGAAGACACAAAGGAGATTCAACGCCAAATACAAGACCTCCTCGAAAAAGGGTATGTTCGTGAAAGCTTAAGCCCTTGTGCGGTTCCCGTGATTCTTGTTCCTAAACCGGATGAGACGCAACGAATGTGTATGGATTGTCGCCCCATCAATGCCATTACCGTTCGATACCGCCATCCCATTCCGCGTTTAGATGACATGCTTGATGAATTGAGCGGTGCCACGATTTTCTCTAAGATTGATTTGCGTAGTGGTTACCATCAAATCCGCATGGCTATTGGTGATGAATGGAAAACGGCATTCAAGACCAAACTCGGTCTCTATGAATGGCTCGTTATGCCTTTCGGTCTTTCCAATGCTCCATCTACTTTCATGCGCCTCATGAATCACATCTTGCGTCCTCTCATTGGCAAGAGCGTGGTTGTCTACTTCGATGATATTCTTATTTATAGCAAAAACCTCGAGGACCATGTGCAACATGTGAGAGAAGTCTTGTGCATCTTGCGACATGAAAAGCTTTATGCTAACCTCCCTAAATGCACATTTGCTCAAAACAAATTGGTTTTCCTTGGCTTTGTGGTTTCCGCTAATGGTATTGAAGTTGATTCTTCTAAGGTTGAGGCCATCCACAATTGGCCCACTCCTACCAATGTTGCTCAAGTCCGAAGTTTCCATGGACTTGCCGGTTTTTACCGCCGCTTTGTGAAAGATTTTAGCACCATTGCTTGCCCTTTGAATGAGCTTACCAAGAAGAATGTTCCGTTTGTTTGGGGCAAGGCCCAACAAAATGCTTTTGATGAATTGAAGAAACGCCTTACCGAGGCACCACTCCTTGTTCTTCCAAACTTTTCCAAAACTTTTGAGATTGAGTGCGATGCAAGTGGACTCGGTATTGGTGGAGTGCTTATGCAAGATGGAAAACCCGTGGCATACTATAGCGAGAAGTTAGATGGCGCACGCCTCAACTATCCTATATATGACAAGGAACTTTACGCTTTGGTTCGTGTTCTTGAAGTTTGGCAACACTATCTTTGGCCAAAAGAGTTTATTATCCACTCCGACCATGAGTCTTTGAAATATTTGAAAAGTCAACACAATTTGAACAAAAGACATGCAAAGTGGGTTGAGTTCATTGAGTCCTTTCCATATGTGATCAAATACAAGAAGGGCAAGGACAATGTTGTGGCGGATGCTCTTTCCCGCAAACTCAGCCTCTTACTCACTCGCTTGGATATTAGTGTTTTGGGTATTGATGAAATCAAAGATTTATATGCTTCCGATGCTTTCTTTGGCCCAATCTTTGCAAAGTGTTCTAGTGAGAAGGGCATCGGTGATTTCTATTTGCACCAAGGATTCTTGTTCAAGGGCAACAAACTTTGTATTCCTATGTCTTTGCTTCGCCTTTTGCTTTTACAAGAATCGCATGGTGGTGCTCTTATGGGACACTTTGGAAGAGACAAGACATATGCCATCCTCTCCACTCACTATTATTGGCCAAGAATGAAGCGCGATGTGGAGCGCCTTTGCCGACGGTGTACAACATGCTTACAAGCTAAGTCAACTTCCAACCCCTATGGTCTTTATACACCATTGCCTATTCCTCATGCTCCTTGGTCCGACATTAGTATGGATTTTGTGTTAGGATTGCCTAGAACCAAATATGGTCATGATTCCATTTTTGTAGTGGTTGATCGATTCTCTAAAATGGCACATTTCATACCATGCTCCCGAACGGATGATGCTTCACACATTGCTTCCTTGTTTTTTAGGGAAATTGTGAGACTCCACGGTGTACCAAGAAGCATTGTGTCGGATCGAGATGTCAAGTTCATGAGTTATCTTTGGAAGTCGCTCATGGCAAAGTTTGGAGTGAAGCTCTTATTCTCATCATCCTCGCACCCGCAAACGGACGGCCAAACGGAAGTGGTCAATAGAAGCCTCTCCTCTCCCCTACGCATCCTTGTCAAGAAGAACTTGAAGTCATCGGAGGATTGCATCCCGCATGCGGAGTTTGCCTACAACCGCGCCAAGCACACTACGACAAGGAGAAGTCCGTTCATGGTTGTCTATGGCTTTGAGCCTCCTACGGCGATTGACCTCCTTCCTCTACCGCTACATGAGCAAGTGAACATGGACATCGACAAACGAGCACAATACATGAAGAAGCTACATGGAGATACAAGGGCAACAATCGAGCAACAAGTTCTTCATCAAGCAACACGCCTCAACATGAAGAAAAAGGCACGGATCTTCAATGAAGGAGACCTAGTGTGGTTACATCTTCGCAAGGACCGTTTCCCTCAAGAAAGAAACTCCAAGCTCAAGCCCCGAGGCGATGGTCCCTTCAAGGTCCTCAAGCGAATCAACGACAACGCCTACGTCATCGACATACCAACATCCAAGTACTTGGTGAGCAACACATTCAATGTGTCCGACCTCTCGCCATACCATGAAGATGAAGAGACGTTAGAGTCGAGGACGACTCTTTCCCAAGGGGGGGAGATGATGTAGCCCTACCCAAGGTCGATACTACATCAAGACCGACAAGCCCTCCTCGTGGTCCAATGACACGAGCTCGAGCCCAAGCCCTACGCCAAGAGGTGAATTCGCTCCTCTCCATGTATGCTTTTGACACTCCTTTGGATGGCTTGCTACTTCATGCCAATACCCTATGTTCAATCAGGTACATCGACCAAGAAGCGAGCCATGAAGACCAAGCCAATGGAGAGAGAGCTGGAAATGATGAAGATGGAGCTACAGCTTCCAGGCCGGAAGTTCCGCCCCCCAGGACCGGAACTTCCGGCCAGATTCCCTCCAGATGCCTTTCAGCGCCCAGAACAGAAGATCAGGCCGGAACTTCCGCCCCGAGGGACCGGAACTTCCGCCCACCGGAACTTCCGCCCAAGTTCCGAAAGTCGGCGAAAACCATACTGGATGTTACTGCGGGACAATGGCGCAATTCCGGAACAAGGCCGGAACTTGGCCGGAACTTCCGCCCCGACCGGAACTTCCGCCCCTCCAGACCGGAACTTCCGCCCAAGTTGACCGGAACTTCCGCCCCAGCGAACTTCAGCACAACAGCACTTTTAGTTGTAACTTATCCCTTCGCCCCACCTACTATAAATAGCCTAGATGGCTCAGATCTGAGATTAGACTTGATGTAAGAGAAAACATGAGCTATGCTCCTTCCCGCGGGAAACCCTTCTAGATCTACGAATCTACGAAGTTATCTACTCTTCTAGGCGATTGATCTCTTCCATTCTAGGAATTCTAGTGTTTTGGATCTTTTGCTTTTGCAATTCTATCTATTTGCACTCTTTTCCTCTTTGGAACTCTATCGATTGCTATTGCCAACCTTTTGTGAGGGATTCTACTCCTTGTGGGTCTTTTTCTTGCAATTCCGTTGGGTTGGTGTATCGGGCCAACGAAGAACAACCGGTTGTGTGTGTGTTGCGTTTGTATCTTCGATCCACCCCGCCATCCACCCACGTTCTTCGTGTTCATCCACCTCCCCCACGAATCCCATCCAAATCCGTGAAGATCGGGCACATCCAAGGATTTAGTCCACATCACTTCTCTTCTCGAAGAGTGAGGACTTGCTCCCACCAAGTGTTGGCGTAGTCCTCGAACTCAAGAGACGCCATAGCCACCTTCTTGGCACCGGAGTAGTTGTGGATGCGGAATATCTTGTCAACCTTGAGTGCCCATGAGAGGTACGCCTCGGCATCTTCTTCTCCCTTGAACTTTGGCATGGTGAACTTGAGCCTTCCGAACATGTTCTCTTCATCCTCCAAGGTTCTTCGGCGAGGACGGATGCCTTCATGTCTTGCGGCTTGAGGTGGGATAGGAAGTCTTGCACGACCAACCATAGCATTGGGTCGGCGTTGAAGTTGAACACTAGCTTCACTTGGTTCACGGTGATGTTGTTGAAGATCTTGTCGAGGTTGTTGACGAGGCTCATTGTTGGCCCTCTCATCTTGATCATGTGGTGGATCTCCTCTTCCACGTTGATCATGGCGAGGATGGCGCCGGAGGTCTCGTCGAGGTGGATCTTGAGGACCTTGGTCTTGGGGATGGCCATCACGCCCATGGTGTGCATGGCGATCCGCTTGGTGACGATCTTGTTGTAGGACTTGGTTTTGTGGAGGACGCTCATGTGGGCGAGCATGGCGATGGATTTCTCCGCGCCTAGAGTTGGAGCGAGAATCTTCATGACGAGCTTGTGGGCGATGAGGTCGATGATGGTCTTCATGCCTTGAGGAAGAGCTTGAGGACGAAAGGCCACCATGAGAGTAGTAATCTTGTGGCGAGCTTGATGATGAGGAAGTAGAGCGGTGTCGGCGATGGCGACCCAAGTTGGTGATGGCGCGCTCGAGGCTATCCATGCGCCGCTCCATGTTGGCATCATTGGCCGCCATTTGGCCATTCAAGTTGTCCGTAGCTTCACGGAGAAGAGCCAAGTCTTGGTTCACGGCGGAGA